>NC_052635.1:48266452-48587077 GCF_016161935.1 Mauremys reevesii
TCCGCTCCCGAGTGGGCTCAGGCTTAGCTGCTCTGCACAGCAAGGTGGCTAAGAGCTGCACAGCTTCCCACTGATTTCTAACCCCGGAAAGAAATGGACCCTGCCCCCACCGCCTGGGCGGAGAATCTGAGGAAAGGGTTCTGGCTGCCGGGGCCAAGAGAAGGGAGGGGGCTGCGCTGATCCCAGTATCTGTAGCCACCCTGGGGGTGGGGAATTCCCTAGTGCAGGTGAAAAGGGGAAGCACAAGGACCAGCCGAGCACACTACAGGTGGAAACCCCCACCCCACCCCTCTCCTGCAGTCCTCCACCCCCAGCAACTTGTGACCAAGAGCCCCAGAGCTTCCTGCTTCGAGGGCCTTGGGTTATAAACTCAGTGTGGAACTAGGCAACCAAAACCCAGCACGTTTGCACCAGTGGGAAGAGCAGAGATTGGCTCAGCTCCCTTTATTTTGATGCTCAATTAGCAGTCTCCGGCAATGCTGGGTGGTGATTGTGCAGCATGTGTTGGTCAAACTCCAAGAGACCAGATTGGAGTCCAAAGGGGATTATCCTTAACATGGCATCAGAACGCCACTCCTCGCTAAGAGCCGGGAGAGCTGTTTTACCGGTGCTCCACGCGACCCCCGTGTCACAGCCAGAGCTCTATTTGGTGCTGTATGCGGGCAGGCGATGTCGTGGCTCAGTCCTACGCCCGGCCCCGGGTACCCGCACCAGCCACAGCGCTGCACTAGGGACAGCGCTAAACTTGCGATTCTAAAGCGCCGTTTACCTCCGGAATCCCAGCGCATTTCACAAACTGCCCTGGGCAATGCAGCTTCCACCCAGCATGGAGCCTGGGACGGGACACCTAGGCCCAGACACCTGCACAAGGCCCTACTTACACAACAAGCGGGTGCAGAGCCTTCTGCTAGGAAGAGAGAAAAGTCCATCTGCAGCCAGGTAACACAGCAGACGGCGTTCCCATTCCGCTGGACTTCACTGGCACGGCACACTGGAGACAAGAGTTGTCCAAATGCTCAATAAAGAGACAGGCCCTTCAGGTGTCTGTCACAGGCAGGTGAGAGCCACTTGTGCAGGGCGACCGTTCTGATCCCAACGCAGCTCGCACTCTTGATCACAGGCAGTTGTCTCTGCTGTCCCCCTTCTCCCAGGGGCAGGTGCTGTTTCTCTCATGGCTTTTGGCTGAGATGTCTGCTGACTCCGGACAGTCCGAGACGTCACTCTCACGCTCCTTCCTCCTTCCATACACGCTGCTGAGGTGCGGCCACCTCCAGCAGGGTGGTCTTGAAATGTCGGCCAAAGCCCCATAAATGAACGAGGCTCTTATTTCCTCTGTGAGAACAGGTTCTTCGTCGTCTCCTGTGGCAGCTCACGCTGTGGGGCAGTTGCTCTTCCCCTGCTTGGGACTTAAATTTAACTCCCTATTCACTCGTCACTATTAACATCACGCATTTAACACACGCAGCCCTGCTCGCCGTTTATTTTTTGCACAGCTACTGTTGCATTGCCCTCTGAACTTTAACCCAGGGTCAGCAGACCGAGGCAAGTTCACGGAGACAAATCCCCGTCTACAACCCACAGTTTTTTCATTAAAGAAGTTCACTATTCGCTCAACCCTTTAATCCTTCCCAATTATAACAACGTTATTTATCCACAGCTGCACAGACTCCTCGTGCCTGGCTTGCATCTTCAAGGCTTTCCCGTGCCACTGAACATTAGTGCAAAAGTGACCTGGCGTGCAGCAGGAGCACTTTAAGCAACAGAATTATCTTAATTAATAACCCAGGGCAGAGGAGACGGCATCTCACACTTTGCTCTGTGGTAAGAGGCTGAGTCGCCCTCCCCACCCCACGCACAGCAGCTTAGAGCGGGCTCTGGCATGTTGCCAGAGGGAATTCTCTTGGCTAGTCTATCATGGCCACTAGAAGTTGAAAGAAGCAAGTGCCCAGGTGCTGCAGGGGCAAATTTTGCAGGTGGAAAAGCTCAGCTTGCAGCAGGTCCCAAACTCAGACCACAATTTATTGCAGCTGTTTCTCTCCCACTGCAGCTCCCTCGCCTAATGAAAATTTAGTGCAGGTGGGAAGATGACTTCCCAGCCCCACAAGACTCTATTTATTCACTGAAGATACATATGTGCTGGATGGTTCTTCAGGCACAAATGCCAGCTAGCTGAAGAGAACCCAGAAATTAACCAGCGGGTACACACTGTTCTTTGGCATATCTTGAAAAAGGAGCAAGGATCCCGTGACTTTATCTTCAAGGGGAATGGTGCCTAGTTGTTCCACTTTTAGGAACCTCTGATGGCCTCACTGGAGTCCCCAACACCTCAGACACCCAGAGACATTTGTGCAAGATGGTTTCACTCTGGTTTCCACCTTCCCAGGGTTTATGTGGCCTTCGCTGAGGCAATATAGCAATGTTGCTGCTCTCGCTAGCAGAGGAGCATCTTGTTGCACTAGAATCACTCCACTGTTTTAAGAAAGCCTGTACCAAGATAACAAGCTCTGTGCTAATACCTCAGTGACATCTGGCCCACTCTTCTCATCTATCACAAGGAAGAGACACTCCGATTGCTTTGTGTGCAGATAAGCACTGGCATTTTAACTTTTTATAATCCCCTCAGACATTTCTTTCACTGGGAAAAAGAGTGAATTTACTCCTTTCTTGAAGCCCAGATTGGCCTGTTTGTGCTTCAATTGACTTCTCAATCAGGCTGCTTCTGAATCGCCCTCTAAGCACAAGTCCCTGTGATGGTTTTACGGGTCAGATAAGGGTGCTCAGTGACAGGCTAACAGATCAGCAGACAATGCAGAAAGAGGGTATTACAGCTCCGGAGGATTTAGGCTGGTATAAATGGTGTGATAAGGCTCCAACCTACCCCCTGGTCTGGGCCTCGATTCACTATTCCAGCCAAGCTAGTGCAAGAACTAGGGGAGGGGGTGGAGGAGGAGGAAGGCGGCATTACGCTTCCCCAGTTCTGGAGCTGGTTTGGCTCTGATGCAAGTAGAGCAGCCTCAAGGCTGGTCTAATTTGCCCTCTGCTGCAGTAGTTGTCTAGAGGCTGTTGCAGCAGCTTGGAATAGGCAGAGCACCATGTGCTCCAGCCCCAGGTCCTCACTTCCCAAGCCACAACCCTGCACTCAAGGCTGCATGGGAGGGAGAGTGGGGGGCAGACTGCAGGCCATTTCGCTGCCTCTGCACCACCAAGAGGGGGACCCCGCTCCCCCTCCCCCTCGCCTGAATCTCTAGCTGTCCTCCCTTCCAAGTGCCAGGGGCGCATCTGTCCCTGACCCTAAAGCTGAGAGCAGCTTCTGTACCTCAGACAGCCACTAGGAGGCACACAAGGCAAAGCCTGAAGACCGACCTGCGAAGTCAGGTCCTCCGCACCTCACAGCTTTTCCCACCAACATTCACTCCAAAACAATAATTCCCTTTGCCCATCCCCCCCTTTCATAAACATTCGCGGAAGGAATTCGCGGGCACGACTGACTGTGGAGACAGCCCTGGGAGCAAATGGAGAACGTGCACCGCCAGGGGTTGTGAAACCGCAAACACAAGTACTTGCACCAAACACCTGTTCTACAAGTGACTTTAATCTAGTCAGGGAACAGAAACCATATCATGTGGCCAAGCTACAGCAAACATAACTGGCTGCAAGAATTTGATACTGAGCTATCTGCAGACTGAAATGTAGCTGGCAAATAGCTAATCAGGTCAAGAGAACGTTTCACAAAGAGAAAGGCTGTTTAATAAAATGGTCACTGCCAGTGTTCTCTAAGCTCCACTAACAGCAGCACTTCTGCAAACACTGCAGAGCAGAGCAGAGCAATAGCCCTTTGGTATCTCCCAGCCCTGGGTCTCTGCACTTGATGGCCCAGCCAAGGCCCTGGGTCTGGACAGAGTTAACGGAAAACAAACATTAGATAGCTGTAAACTAAGGCCACTCCACAGCAGCGAGATTGGAAAGCTGCTCTCATTCCTGCCACAGACATGGTAGACGAATCTTGCCCCTCTGGTAGGAAGCAGAGTTGAGGTGCGACTGTGCACAGAATGCGTCCCTAGCTTGCACCCACAATTACTGTGATTAAAGACACAACTTGGGTCACTGTGCACAGAAACAGCCAACTCTGATCATTTGTGCCCTTTTGTGTGAATGCAGCTGCAGTAACTGAGTGCAAATTATGTGCACAATTGTATATCTAAACTAACAACCTGGCCTGTAGTCAATGCTTCACATTACTCTTTTCTACTCAGCATATTCAAAACCATGTCTCTCGCTCTCCTTTAAAAAAAAAAAAACCACATAGCGCCTAGTTTTTAAGACTCCTTTCATCACTACTGTCATGTCCCCCGCTACTCCACCCAGCTCCTCTTTTCCCATCCCCACCCCCTTGTTTCTCTGGTGCAAAATGCAGCTTCATGAAGGACCAACATGATTTCCAGCAGGTCATCTTCCAGTATGAAAGTCGAAAGGCCAGGCGCAAGCAGGAATTCACCGTGGAAAGGGAAGAATTCCAGGGTACAGCACTGGCAAGAACGGAAGCCATCTCTGAAAGGATAAGGTTAAAGATCCTCTTTTCTACAGGGGTCAAGGAGGAGGGAGGAAACAAGGCAGAACAGATCATTTCTGCACCACAAATGCGTTTTTGCAGCTTTGTGCAGCTGCTGCCACCACGACTCCCACGCTGATCCCTAAGTAATGGCATTCAATACACCCAGGCCAGCGGTGCCTCCTGAAGTCATGATTGAAGGAACCCTTTAAGCTTCCCTGACAAGACATTTTTCTGAGATAAAAAACGAATGCTGCCAGCATGCAAATCTCTCTCAATTAGGCACAGCCCAGCTTACTGGAGCTCCGCTGTTTGGTGATGACCGTCATTAACGCTAGCAGCGCAGAAAAGGAAGCAAGGATGCTCTCAGTTGGGTGCCACTGCTCAGAGAAACACTTGGGTTTGGCTGGCTGACATCTGGAATCACACTGCTAGCGAAGGAGGGCGAGCGAGAAAAGGGCTTTGGTCAGCTTCTTTACAACCCACTTGCCGTGATGCCCTGGAAAGGAACAGAGACCTGCACAGTGCAGCTGGGACAGTTTGCATCTGGGGTTCTCCTTCCCACCAGCACTGCATTCACGGATGTGAGATCCCAGATCGATAGCTCAGGGGCCAGAGTTCTGTTTAGCCACAGAACAGGGGGGACAGTAGGTTGAAACAGGAGGGTGAGATGTGGAGGGGCACCGTTTACCCAACTCAGAGCAAGTGCACTCTCCTCCGTTCCTCTTGGTTTAACCCCCGCTACAGCCAGGCAGGGCTCTCTAAGCCTCCCTAGGAGAGGGGAATTCTGTCTCCATGGCCCAGGGAGTCTGGCAACAAGAGTGCCCAATCTGGGCCACTTATGGAAGCTTGTGTCCTGTGGAAATTGCCTGAGACCATCCCCCAAGCTGCTGAAATGTGGTAACATTCCTGACCAGTGTTCCCCTGGGCTGGATTTGACTCTGCTCCCTGGAGGTGAGCGTCTCCCTACCAGGCCCCCCCTCTACTCTGCTGTCGACCCCCTCAGGCTGTGCGCATGGGATTGCTTCTCAACAGTATGCAGGAGAGAGGCCATGGGATGAAGCTGCACTAGCGTCTGCAGTGCTCCGAGGTCTCTTGGCAGAAAACATCAATCAAGAAATAAAAAAATTAACTTTAATGTCTCAGAAATCCCTATTAGAACTGGTTTAACCGAGAAGTCGTTTCTGTTGGGCAGCCGGCGGTGGAAAGACTCAATGTGCTGGCTGTGTCCTCGTTATGAGACACCCAGATTTCAAACCCAGGGGTCTCAGAAATTCTCCAACAGCTCCAGAATCCGCTTCTGCTCGCTCTCCCGGAATTCCTGGTTCTTCCCATCCCCGATGTTCTCTGCGTACTCTGCAGAAAAACACAAACAAGCCCTGAGCAAGATGCGATGGCAGATAAACCTCCCCTATTGCAGCGACACCACCGCAGAACCTAAACGTGTGTCCTGGCCTGTGAACAACTCACTTCAATACCTGATGGAGAGTCAGCCAAGGGACAGTGATGGACTCCTTTTCCTGGTGATTCAAACTTTGCATGTTAAACATCTACTGACTCCTCATTCAAAGATTTGTTTTGGAAAGGATGGGGCACTAGGAAAGGATAGGTGCTCTTCTCCCTCACTCCTCAGCACGATGGACATCAGCAGGGAGCCCAGAGCTCTAGTTCAGATTACACCCCCAGCCTCCATCTGGAGAGGAGACAGTTTAGGAACTGTCCCCAAGCCACATTCAAAGCCCTCCCATGAGATCTGGGTCAGAGCCAGAGGCAGTTCACCCTGCACCTTTACAAATTATTACAAAACAAAAGGCAGATTTGGGGCTGAAGACATGAGCATCTTGGTGAACTGATGCTGTCTGCCTAGGAAGATGTTTTCCAGCCTCTCTGGCTCCTCTCATGCATCCCCTTCTTCCCAACCAAACAGAACAGCTTGTATTCAGTGTCTGAATGGCAAAGCTGCAGAAGAAAGTTTGCTTTAATATTTATGTGTTCAGCATTGCTACACATTTCTGAGCTCCATCAAAGCCCTCATTATAAGAGCACTGAAAAGGCTGGGGACAGGGAGAAGCTAGTTGGTGTGGGAGCCTTCTCTCATGCACACTCACTGTCTCCACAAACAAAGCAGAGAGCTCTTTGCCAAGGCCTCTGGGATAAATCCGTTTAATATTTATAAACTGCTATAGTCTCTGCAACAAGAGATGCCCGGTGCCACCACGGTTTGCTGCTAGTGGGTCCGTCTGACTGGCATCCTGGAGACAAGGAGGTGGGGGGAGCACCTGACAGAGGGCTCTCCTGCACAAAGCAGATAACGCCCCCCCCCTCCATGGTTAACAGCTCAGATCCTGTTCCAGCTGCCCAGAGCTTGCAGAGTGAGGCTCAGGGCCATGCCCTCTCTCTGCTGCCAGGCTCTCAATCACCCTGGCCTGGGGGTGCATCTTGAGCCCAGTGACGGCCCAGCCCACTCTTAACACTCCTCTCCTGGAAGAGACCAATGCCAGGTGCTGAGCTGGGGAGGGGGAGGGGGGGGGTGCCTTCTCCAGGAAAAGGTACCGACGGATGGCAGTGTGTAGCTCAGTATTCCTGAGTGCGTTCCACATACCGGCACCATCCCCACAGGGAAATAAGAGGGGGTGCAGGTTCTGCCCCGAGCAGGCCATTTCACTGGCCCTTGTGACTCTGAGTGCCTGAGAGATGCAGCAAGTGGCCTGGCCTTTGTTCACGAGCAGCCGAAGGGGGACTCTGCACCCCATCTGAGTGCCAGGAGGGACTCCGTCCCCGAGTGTACTGCCCGGTGGTGGAGCAGTGGGATAACACCAGGCTACTCAGATCCTCTCACTTCAAGCAGGAACCTGTGGCCATTTTCTGCAGAGCAGGAAGCACTAGCCGAGCTGGATCATAGCTCAGTTAGCTATTAAGGATTTGTTCAAGGAAAAAGCACCTGCAGCACTTGCCTCAAGTGATGTAATTGCCACAGGGGTCACTGACAGCCATCCCCCCTCCTGAGCCAGTGAAATCTCCCATGTGAGAACAAGTCACAGATTTTTTGGTTTTTGCCCAAAGCGCAGCACTTTTTCCCTCCTAAGCATTTAGCTTTGTAAGACTAAGCCTCACAACGACTTGCTGGGAAATTGTTTATTAGGTCACTAACAGCTGATGACATGAAGTGAAAAAAAGGGAGATAAAAACCCAATGAGAGTGGGGTTTAATGTATTTATTTAAACGGTGTGTGTGTGTGTGCGCGCGTGCGCACCCGCCTCACCCACGCTACCTCAGAGCTGTATGCACTGCTGCTGCGCAAACAGAAAGTGCCTAAGATTGGCTTCTGCTTCATTAGACAAAAGAAAATACAATGGTTACAGAACAGTCAAAATCAATAGGGAAATATTTCCAGGTTTCTCAGAGGATATTGGAAACAGCAGAGAACATACACTGAGGGAACATGGGCCAAATTTTGCGCAGTTATAAAGCATTCGCCTTTTCTCTTTGGTTAAGCACAGAACGGGCTTTGGTTTAACTTTTAACACACATTCCTCCCTCCCAGCTATCTTACTAGTGGGCCCATCACTGTAGCATCTAGGTGCTTCTGACGCCTCATTCACCAATCAGGATATCATTCAGAAACCACACAAGGGCCCACGTCGGGGCTGGGGCAATGGCATGACAAGGGGACAGAGGCAGGACAGAATGGCCCCTCTATGGATCAGCAATCACCAGTCCATGTTCCTCCCTGTAAGGGCAAGTGTCCCTGTTTATACAATTGTTCCTTGAGCAGAGATCAGCTTAAATAATACCACCATCACCACCACGATTTAATACAGCACTTTTCATCAGTCTGTCTCAAAGTGCTTTACAAAGAGTCATTAATCCCATTTTACAGATGGGGAAACTGAGGCATGGGCAGGGCAGTGACTCAGCAAGGTCACCCAGCAGGCCAGTGGCCGAGGCATAAACACAACCCAGGTCCCCTGCGTCCAGTGCTTTATCTACTAGGCCGAACTTCCATTCCAAAATCTGCTCCCTCCCAGTCCAAGTACCCCTGAAGAGCATACTAAGGCTCCAGCTGTAAGTGCGGCTGGATATTCAGGAGAACAGGCCGGGGACTGCCTGGTCAATCTGCAGAGATTCACTTATCCCCTGCCCACTCCTCCCCCACTGAAAAGCCACCGGAGGAACAGAGGCTACCGCTTCACTTGCATGATAAGCAATTTGCAGCACTCCCCAGGGACCCATCAGCTGCCAGAGAAACATGGAGAATAAGTAGGCCATAAAACCAAACTAAAAAGCAGGCACCTAATTAGTATGCAAAACCAGAAAATAAAAACGGAACAAGAGAGAAGCCCACGGAGTGGAAAGCAAGACTATGCGTGAAGGGGCGATCCCAGACTGCGCCCAACCCGAGAGTGAGCCAGACACTGGCGGGGGGGAGGCTTCAGCAACGGCTCTATCCACAAGGCTGGTGCCGGAGTTACGCCACTTTGCAGTGCGGGATTCCTGCTCCCGCTGTGCCAAGGGCTGGAAATCCTCCCCCTCCTTGTCACTAGCCTCTCAAGGGGGACACGCAGGGCCAGTGTGTTGGACTCCTCCCCCAGACTAAACCCGGTCCTCCAACTGGCAGGCAGCTTCCCCAAGTTCATTCCTGGGGTAACTCCTGTTAAGTCAGTGGAGTGACACCAAGGATGAATTTGGCCCAAAGTGCATGACCCCTGACATCTAAACACCAGCCTGGAGCGCAGGTTAGCCCCTACATGGGCGGCTTCTGCACCACGGCTGCCAGCACTGCAGCAGCTGTCCAGTGCCCCCAGGAAGAATACCCTGGAGTCCCTAATCACCTCAATCTTTTCCCCATGGCCCCAGTGCACTGCTCACTCCTCGCCCTCCCCTCTGAACGGGTGGGGAGGGGTGAGAGAGAGGAAACAGCTGCTCTCTCTCTTCCTGTCCGCACTGACACTGTCTGGCGGAAGGGACAGGCCAACCGCGGTTCTTTGTTCTGGACTCAGAGCCAGGAGAGCCCTGATCACTGCACTGACAGTGGCACAACTCTCAGCCCCACACCACATTCGAGACATTCCTCCCTCCCTCAGAGGGAAGAGACTCATCCCCCAGCACCCACAGATACCAACCCAGCTCCTCAGGATCAGCCAGCCATGGCCGCACTGTACAATAAGGAATTGCAGCCTGGGCTGTCAGGGAATTTACAGATGTTTTAGCCAACTCTTAACAGACCAGCCACCTGGAGTGGCAAGTCAGAGGGGGAACTTTACTGCAGCCTGCCACGTGTCTCTGCCCTCCTGCTCCTCAATCCAGATGACTATTTATGTTGGAGAAGAGATGGGATGGCCTGGAGCAAGCACTGCTTTTTTGCAAACACTACATTAAAGCTAGGGCTGCAAATCACAACAGCTACATCTTAAAACTGGAGAGCGATACTTTAACGCCTTAATCCATATTCATCTGCTGCTAAGAACAAGACTAACACGCCATGGACACAGATATGCCACAGATGGGGCGGGGCGGGGCCATGGGAACGAAAGATGAGACTCAACTAGAACTTTGCTTAGTCTGAACAAGGTCTGTCTATTCCCTTCATCTCAGGGAGAATGGCCCTGGGGAAAGGCACATGACTGGGGTACTACAAACCAGTGAGCAAGAGAAACTCACCCTTTATGATGTGCCGAACAATTTTGATGGAGCTGCCTCTCATGTTCAGAATCTGATGGACTCTCTGACGAATCTGGTAGGGAGAGAAGAGAGGACAAACAGACATCATTCCCAGCACAGCTGCAGAGAGACCATGAATGTCTTATTTTCTTGGCAGGAGTGCAGAAATCCTGAGCGTTCTAAACTCCCATCTACCTTCAGAAGCCCACTCCTCTGAGTGCACAGCCAGGCAAGTTTTGAAAGGCTCACCCAATGGGTTTGCAAAAGGTGTGCCCACCCCCAGCCCACAAAGCTCCATATTCGTGTGCACAAAGGACCATGGCACATCACATGGTTTGAGAGACCCCTAGCCAGAATGAGCTGCCGTGGGAATTCACAGGAGACCTAGGTGGTGCCTACATGAGACTTCTGGGAAATGGCACTACATCCAATGGTAAGACAGGGTACCAACATTTCTACCTTTGGGACTGCTGGCCCTACTCACAGCTGCTCTAGCTGATGTGGTGGTAACAATGCTGGTGTTCTTGGCCCATTAGTGCATACCACTGGTGCAACTGTGATTGGAGCAGAATTCTTAAAAAAAAAAAAAAAAAAAGTCTAGTGCAGAGAAGTTCCTGTAGGGAAGAGGCGCAGTGGAGGGGATTCAGAGCGCTGCGTGTCATGGCTGGAAACCCATGGCTGAAGCAGGTGGTGTCTTTACCTGGGGGACATTGGCATTGCAGATCTCTGCCATGATGTAACAGATGAGCTGTAGAATGAAGAGACCAGCATCTAGGCGACGGAGGTAGAATTCATCCTCCATGTCATCATCTATTATCTCCCCCCGGCGCACCATATCCTGAAGGATGGCACAAGGAGGTGTTATCAGATGGATCAAGAGAGCGCCCTACCCCCATACTGCTGTGGTACATGTAACAAAAGACTCAAAGTATCTGGCATTTTTGTAATCTCACTATAGAGGGTTTACCTGCTTTGCCGTATATTCCCAGCTTTCCCCCACTAGGAAATGGAGTCTCTGACCGAGCTCCTAGGATCTGATCCCTCTGCTTTCCCACACCCCAAACTCTCAACTCAGCCATTATGCCCACCATCCTCCTCCAGGCCAAGAATCTCTGACATTTCCCCATAAAATAGGCTGTGCAAAACTAGAAAAAACGGGGAGGTGGGTTCTTTAAACAAAAATGATCCCAATTCCATTTCATAGGATTTTCGCACTTGCAAAATTTGCCAATACTCTTTCATTGGATATACTTTATGCATCAAAAACTGTAAGTTCTCATTTACTTCGCTTACAAAATTATAGTGCTCTTGAAAATGGATTTAATTTCACTCAATTCCATTCACTTCTGAGCAAACTTTCACCCTTTGTCTCTAAAATGTGCTCACCTGCAAAGGATCACGTTTTTGTTTTTCAGTAACAAGTTTATAAGTATTTCAAAGTCAGGCTGATTTCTGATTCCATGACAAAATGTGACAAAATAAATTTCAACTGTTTCCAGTTTTGATGTGAAAAATGTGCATAGTTCTCTCCTCAAGGTCCCTTTTTAGTGACGGGCTGCTACCAATCCTCAACAGACTCGAAGACCTGTCTATTGGAGCTCCACGCTTCTTATGGCCATGTGAACAAGACAGAACCAAGCCTAGAGGTCCTACACAGTATGCAGATGCGCCACCACTAAACTACTGGCTACTCCAGCTTCATTTACTGGGAACATTCATGCAGCAGATCCTCAGCTGGTATAAACAATCATAGCTCCACTGGCTTTCGTGACAGTTGCACCAGCTGAAGTTCTGCCAGACAGTCTTGGGGCACTGTAGGTACGATGACCTACAAGGGGTCGATGCAGAACAGCACGTTAAGGAATGCTATCCAAAGCACTCATTTCAGCATGATCAGTTCCCATTCAGGACAGAAAGGGTGTCTGGCATAAGAGGAGTGTGGGGTTGGTTCGTTTGGTTTTTTTGAAGGGGCCGGAGGAGGATCCTTTGGGAGCCTCTCTCATCCCCTTTTACTCCTCCCACTCTGAAAGGTTCTACAGCATGGTGATTTCCTGTCCTATAGGGAGGGCCAGATAGAGCTTCCTTTCAAAGCCAGTCAGTGCCCCCTTCAGTCAATAGGGGTTACAGAGAGCAACCTGGGCACTACTTCTTCCGCTCTTCCCCCAGGCTAAGCATCTGGACCTGTAAGCAGACCTCGGCAGGCCCAGCGCTTGTGTGCTGAGCAGACAATAGATTGTCAGGCCCAGGCAACAGCAATATGTAGGGGAAGCTGCCAAAGGAAGTTCTCACTTTTCCTACACACAGGGTACGGAGGTTAAAGGAAGCAGCTGCCAGCATCTAGCCCATCTCCGTGGAAAGTCATCACACTGCTTAGAACATTTTCTCCAAGGATAACCCAGCAATAGACTCAGACAGTCCCTGTCTGGGAAAGGCCCACCAAACCCACCCACATAGGTATGTGCCATCCATTCTCAGAGAGACCAGCTGTAACTCCTGTCACGTGTGACCTTTCACAATCTTCACAGTGGAGTTTTTTTTTAGAAAATAAAGGAAGCAGCCTGTCAGGCCCTGCTAGCTCTCTGCAGCTCGTTTGATTTATTATGCAGTGGTCTGGCAGGTGGGCACAAACCAGCAGAGCAATATTTTCTCATTAGAGCCATCGCCAGCGAGTACACTCTACCTGCAATGCTCAGCAAGGAGAACCGGGGAGGGGGGGGGGGGCACAGACAAAGATGCACACAAGGTCACAAGTGCCACCAGCTGATTTCGGCTACCAACTTTTTCTGGTTTTCGGAGCCTACCTCTGCAGTGCAATTACAGGCAGAGTCCCTTAGTCACCAGGAGGAGAATTAACCCTTCCCACCTCTGCAACAGACTCTCACATTACAAACTCCTGAGCCCAGCGTCTGCTGGAGAGGACACAGACAGTGCTCAGGAGGTGTCCCGCCTCATGCATAGCCCCTCCAACACATCTATTGGGAAGCAGAGTGTGTGTCCTGGAGAGAGATTTAACACCAGGCCAGCATCAGTGACTCAAGCTACCAGGGCCCTATAGAACCCCGTAAGGGGGGGAGGGGCACTAAGCCATCCATCTCACTCCTCCCCACTGCCCAAAATACTAACCACCCTAAGGGGTCTGTCTACAGGTTGAGTCCCTGCCCTGCACTTAAGAGTCATCCTCCGGGACCTCCTCTGCCCTAGCTCCTTTGTCATCTCGGGGCCCCGAGAGAGACTCCCTCCCGCTTCAGTTCCTGGCTGGAGCTAACTTTGCCCACCTGTCAGACTGGCAGAGGCCTGATGTACACTTACAGATACTGCCGACATCTGTCAGTTAGGAGTGTGGTTTAAAAAGTACCACACTCTCGACAGAGATCTTTGCTAGACACGACTATAATGGCAGTAAGCGCTTACTTTGTTCAGGGAACAGGTATAAGCTACACCAGCAGCAGAGCTCTTGCCAGTATAAGCTGGCTCTGCACGGGCAGGTTTGCCATCAGAGCCCTACTGGCAAACTCCTGCTAGCACAGACAAGAGCTTAATATTGACACTGCATCTTAACACAAGGTTTCAGCATCTTAATCTAGTGTGACTGGAAACCCCCGCCATGCTCTCCTCTGCAGGGTCCTACCGTCTGCTACCATTAGTCTTCCTCTTCAGATAGTCAAGGGCTCTTCTCAGTGACTGCTCGACATGCCTGAGACACAGAACTAGGACAACTCAACTGATGCCTCCGAAACGGGGAAGGAAGACAAATCTCCTGACCAGCCATATGTGGGATGAAATAAGTCAGTCCTCTCCGAAGGACTCAGTGTGCGAGACTCAGAAAAGGCTTTAAAGGCAACTGGGTTATCGACAACACAGGGATGCCCAGGTGGCAGAAAACCCTGGACTCTCACAGTCCCAGGTAACTTTAACACACTCCAGCTCTCTGAAGAATGGACACAGACATGGCTGTGCAGAGTTCAAGAGAAGGATGTTGCTGCCTGTGGAAAGGCTTCTGAATCTTATGCAAGCACTGAGTTCCCTCCCACTCGAGTTCAGGAGGTTGGCACTAGGACAGGCTTCCTGGCATCTTGCAAACACCTTCTGGAGAGCTCACCGGATGCCACCAGGCCTCACAGGCCGAGAGCGCTCGTGATGGACGGCAGCACTGCGGAGTGGGATGTTACAGCTCTATCTGCTGCATGTGAGTCGTCACAAACTGGCAACCCCACAAAGGAAAAACAACTGTCCTTGAGCCCAACTAAAACAAGCCTGATCGGGAGACGGGCAGGGAGACCGACTCGTGCAGTGACAGCCCATGCCGTACGAGGAGCTCTGCGGCAGCCCCAGCAGGGACAGAGAACTTTCCATTTGTAAAGCTCTGCTCTGAGGGCAGCCTTCATTCCTGAGTTCAGGGGAGAATGCCCAAACTGTCCTGTTTCCCCTCCACACTTGCCCACCACGCCACAGGCACAAAGGGTTCCAACAGCAGACCCAAAACGGGTTCTCCTGTTTGAAGTGGGGGGAGGGCGTGGCAGTTATAGGGGGTTACAGACCGTGCTGGGGGCCTGGACACCCCAAAGTGCAGCTCTTCAGGAGCTCCCTGTGCCCCAGGATGTAGTGGGGAGAGCTTGTGGCTACACCACCGTGCAGCTTGCCCAGACATTTCCCCCCATATGGCAAGGAATGCTGCAGCTCCAGGTTTATTCCACCCCATGGGGTTGGAGAACAACAGTTGCCAGTCAAATGCCTGGGATGCTCTGGGGGGGAGCGGGGGGACGACGACTCCTGACAGCCCGCCCACAGCTCCTATTAACTTCCCAGTACACCAACTGCCTACCTGACGCATACAGAGTCTGTTAGGGACGTGCTGGCCCTTTAAATGCTCTCAAAGTTCCATTCTCAGCAGCTCCTCCATCACCCCACAAGCCCCGCATGGCCTATCGCCCTTGACGGCACTTAATTCTTACACTGAGCACACAGTAACAGGTACGATTTGCAGACTGCCAGGGCTGCAGCCAGTTGTGGATTTACAGGGGTTCGACGCCCCAGCCTTTACAGAGTCTCTTTGGGAAAACCCATTAATCACTAGGCCTCAGCGCAGCTTTTTATAGGGGTAAGCCACCTGGCAACACAATGTGGGCGTTCCCACTACAGTCGCATGACTCTGCACAGAGTCCAGATTCCTGACAGAAATCTGGGCCTTTTAGGGAGCAATGCAGCCAGTGTCTGCAAGGAGGCAGAACAGGCTTTACAAAACAAGGCAGCGATTATTAGCCAGCTGGACTACAGCATAGGAGGGTCCAGATTAGAATGGCAAAGCCAAGTGTACATCAGAGTACACCGTAACAGAGTAATCTCCCCGACTCTTACTGAGCCTCCTGGGTTTCATCAGTTTCTCAGTCACTCTCTGACCCTCAATGTGCAGCAGCCACAGACTGTCTGGTCACTCCTGGACCCTTTGCCTCCGGTTGGAGCCACACTCTGGTCACACGGTCAGCTTCCTTGGCTCCCAGTCGCTGAAAGCTACTGTTCAGTCATTGGAACGTCTGTTGTCGCTTCAGGACACATCATTCACTGGCTCCAACCTAGGCAGGCATCCATTGTATTCACTGTTTAACTTCCCCATCCCGGAGAGAAATTAACCCCTTAGCACTCAGTGGGTAGGGATACAAAGTGGGTGCGCAAACTGAGGCACACATTGTTCATGAAGGTATTGCAAAAATTCCCATATTCTCCACATAAAGGCAACCTCGTTATTTCTCTTACGTACGTCGCTACCAAGAAGAAGTGATCTGGGGAGCAGCATTCAGCTATTTGCTTGACTATGCAGGCAGCAGCAAAGAAGATGCTCATACCTTCCATAGATATAACAGGCTCTGCCGCACTGACAGTGAGGCAAAATTGCTGTGTACCAGTAAATTAAGCAGATACAACTCATGAGACACATCGCAGGGAGATACCTACAGTACTAAGGTGCCTTTTTTGTGTGTGTCTTTTTTAACCACAGCCCCTTTAAATGTTAATCTGTCTAGCAGCACAACACCAAATAGCCACCTTTCCACTTTGTGTCTCTCTGAGCCGTCAAATTGCTACCCTCCAAATGAGACTCAGGTGCCATTTCTAATCTGCCACCAATATTCACTGAGATGCCCCTTGCTGATGGGAGAAGACAGCAAGAAGATGGGCTTCTGTGAAACTAAAATGAGCTCCTCTCCCACTAATGAGGGAGGACTGACAGGCCTAGAGTGTCACGTGAAGACTCAAAATCTACAGACGACGATGGATCTGCCACTACCATGTAGAGCGAGAACATTTCTCTGCACAACATGGCAAAGTGGGCTTAAGTGATGCTCCACACCCTTCTCCTCACATATACGGCAGTTCATCTCTCTCATCCGAGGAGAGCTGGGTCTGACAGTGCAGAGCCAGTTCAGACTGTCACGAATGCCACTGCACCATTCTGAAGGTCTATCTACTCTTAAACTGCTGCGGCACCTCAGTGTAGACACTAACCACAAGAAGAGGAGGGGTTCTCCCGTCAGCACAGCTAATTCACCTCCCCGAGAGGCGGTAACTACGGAAGAATTCTTCCACGGGCCTCGCACTGTCTTACACCAGGGGGTGGGGTAGGTCAGGCTCAGTACAGTTACGTCTTTCAGGGGTGTTGATTTTTTACCTCCCTGAGAGATGTAACAATGTGAGGTAAGTTCCCAGTGTAAACCAGCCCTGACCAGCCTAAGGAAAGCGTAGAGCTAAAAGCCAGAACATTCTACATCACTTCAGGCATGGACATGAAAACTGCTGTTAGGCCTTGGATCCTGCACTAATGTAGGCAGCTCATCCCCTCGTTCCCTTCACCCTGCCGTGTTGGGCAGGTTCACATGGGGAGAGGGGAAAGGCAAGGAAGGAGGATGTCTGCCACACTCCTGAGGTGATTTCATGACTGAGGCACTCAGCACATCCCGTGAGTTAGGTATCCACCAGCAACTCACTCACCATTAAATGCCTGATCCAGCCCAGCACAAAAAGAAAAGCCTGTGGGACAGAGAGCAGAGTACGTGCCTGTAGGATTGGCAGGAGGAGCCAACAGAGAACTGGGGCGTAAATCAGTCACCAGGAGGATCAGGAATGACCAGGACCAAGTGTAAAGATTTGCAATTTGCTCTCAAATCACAGCACCCCAATTGCACAGTGAACTGGAACAATGTCCAAAGCAAAAGGAGAGAGGGGAAGACAGATAATACTACAAAACACCAAAGACCTGGCAATTCCATCCCTACATCCCAGCAGGACCTAGCTTTGCTGCTGTGACCCACATGCACTAGGGGAGTCCTATAAGCCGTCTAAACTGAGATTTAAAGGTGAAACGTTAAGCTAATGCATAAGCTAATGTTCTTTAACACATACTAAGGTGGCCAAGTGAAAGCCTAGACTTCCCCTATGGTCCCCACTAGAGTTTGAGAGTGTGTTAGCGAACACCACATCTTTTATCTTAGTTTGGACACTTCACAGAATGAAGTGGTTTCAAAAGATTGTAAAGAAACAGCGTTAAGGGCCCTGAGTGAATTTACCAGAGTCCAAAAGGCACTGGAGGCCCCACACAGTGTTACCAAAGGAGAGTGACTTGTTCCATGCAGCCTGTGTTCTTGAACAATATGCCAAAGATGCACTGAGCTGGTTTTATGCATCCTGCCATCTCAGTGAAAACAGACACTCTGATCTCCCAGCTTCTCTCACACTGATTTGCCATCATGTTCCTTGAAACGCAGGCTTGGGACTGACTCCTGGATGGGGTCACAGCTCCTACTGCAGGCAAAAGGGCAGGTCTACATCTAGGGCATGTCAAAGTGACAGCTGAGTGCTCAAACCTGCATACGGAAAGCAACTGCACTGTCTTGTGAAGTTTTCTTCATTTCTGCCTACATGCCGAGATGTGCTTGTGCATCTGTAAACCGAGCGGCCAATTCGCAATAGCTGAAAAGCTCACTGGTTGCTACAATGCCTAGCATCTCCAGGGAATCAGTAAACATAAGGCTGCAGCTACAGTAAACTTTGGGGGCTAGAAATGGGAAGTGTGACAGGGCATTCAACATGACTTGTCTAGATGACCCAGCAATCCCAGCAGTGGAGCTTATAAAGCTCCACTTTAGCCTCTTGGCTTGTTCCTGAAGAAGCTCACAATACAGACAGCAAGACGACCAAACAACTGCATAACTGTAGCCAGATTCCGCAATCTGCATGCCCTCCAGGGAACATAGTTACACTGCTTATACTGTACATTAACCCCCCTCATTATCTCTGGCCCTCAATTCAATTCCATGCAATTCAAACTGAACTCAAATGCCAGACTAATACAAATCCCCATTTAAGCTATCAAAATCTGTGGACACTGCTTCAGTTCTAGTTCAGTCCATCTTGTCCTTTCAAGGGTGGAATGACTTAACTGTAGCACAATTAGCATGTAATTTGTAAGTCATTATAGTGCAAAGTATCTGGTGAGAACATTTTATTGAATAAACCTGCTGAGCATAATTTTCTGTGGAACTAAAAAAAATATTAAACCGTCTCTTGCCTTTTTCTTCCCTTTTCAGAGCTCGCCGCGGTTACTGCTGCCTATAATTATATCTCCTTCTAGACAGAGCTAAGAGCCCAGGGGGTTCTGCACCTTTTCCTACAGCAGGGATTAAAAAGCTCGAGAGAGAACAAGACACTTCCCTCACAAGCCAAGGATTCGATATTTTCTAGGCTTTATTTGCTAGAAACTCAGCCGAAAAGCACTAAGACGTACTGGTGTTGGAAAAGGAAGTCCCCTGCTTCACATGGCTGTTGGGATGAATGCTGCTAACTCATCGCCTGATCACTTCCAACCCCGCAGAAAGTGCATAGCTCCATCATACTGATATGAAGCCAACTCTAATACTGGGCCAAATTCTGCTCCACTAAGTCAGCCTCTCAAGCGCCCTGCATAATGTGGCTTTCATCTCGAAGTCTCACTCATCCCAGCCCAGGCAGTAATGAACCTGTTGGGGGACATGGACCTGTAGATCCAGATTCTCTGGGAACAGGGCCCTTCATTGCAGGAGATCAATCAGGAGCATGAGTGAAGCTCTGCCTAGGAAGTTACCTAGAAGGCGAAGGCCAAGAGGGCTAAGCCTCTCTAAGCATGGAATCCTAGCAAAACCTGAGGGCAGCTCCCTTCACGCCCATCACCTCGGTGAAGGCCTCGGGCACTATGTTGACCCTGAGTGGCAGAGCGCAGTCCTGAAGGCCCAAGCACCAATGGTAGATGGTTTGATGATTGGGGTACAGTAGGTATGTGCAGGTAGGTGTCCTGTGGGTATCAGCGTTAGGGGAGTCTCTGCTCTCTTTGCCTACTTCTACAAGAGTAAACTCCCTGAGCCACTTCAGAGCCGAATGGGGCCTTCAAAACAAAGCAAGCAGACACCTCCAAGCCTTTCCCAGTTCCCACTTCTGCAGTTTTTAGTGTCCAAAGCTCTTGTTTTTTTCTAGGCATCCAGAGGGGAGACAATTTATTTCTGGGAACCAGGAGAGCAGCAGAAACTTATTCCATAACTCCTGTGAATACCCACCAACGCGCACTGTGCCTGTGGTGACTGACTCCCCTGCCTCCCTGGAAAGTGAGAGGGACGCAACAGGGCCATGAACTCAAACGGTCTCGACTCCCCTCTGATGGGGGCATTTGCTGGCAGAACCATCTTGAAATGACCAACTGAAGGAAGATGCATCTCTAACCTCTAGCTTCTGTCCCTCAGCACCTGCTCCCGAAGGGGAAGCAACTTTACACATAACTGGAAGTTTCCGATAGAGGGGTGGAGTCCCAGTGCCCTTCTTGGGTTACTGCACGGCATGCCATACTTTCTGCCAAAATCCGCAGCCACCTTGAGCAGTCTTGTGAAGGCAAATGGCTGGACAGGACTTTCTGGGAGGGGCTTCCAGGCTTCTGTTACTCAGTTATGGCCTTGGCAGCACAGAGAATGCAGAGAGATTTAATATTACAGTACCATCTACAGATCCCAGCCAGGATTGGGACCTATTGTGCTAGGACCTGTAGGATCAACTTATTAATGTAATAGATTCCATACAGCGTAAGGCCAGAAGGGACCATTAGATCATTTAGTCTGATCTGTGTAATACAGGCCAGTCAGTTTCACCCAGATCCCCTACTCTGAGCCCAATGACTTCAGTTAAGACTAATGCATTGCAGTCCTCAAAAGACTAAACTTGTGTCCACAGGCAGAGAACAGGAGGGACTAAGGTGCCACCAGGGCCTGAAGTCCCTACACTGGCAGGGAATTGTTTCAGTGAGATGCCCACAGGAACCTAACAGGCGAACCACACTCACCGCTGCAAAGGAACCCAGAGTCCCAGCCAGTGTGACCAGGGCAGGAGGGGAGAAGATTCCTTTCCCACCTCAAATCTGGTGAGCAAGACACACAAGCCAGGCATCAAAGGATTCTCTGTATACCTCAGAGAACTGGTCCATGCTGTCCTAAGCCCCATCTCCAACTTTGGCCAATCTTTGATGCTTCTGAAGAAAGTGAAAAAAACCCAGATTGCATCAAGGCAATCGTGCATATGGGGTGGATTCTGTCCTGAGCCCCAGTATGAGATCTGGTTATAGTCATGGTCTTAACGCAGAGCTGCAAGGCTCATGAGCATGTTCAGGACAATGCAGGCAATCCTGTTCTCCCCGTGGCCCAAGAAGCACAGGGATAAACAGGAGGATTCACAGAGTCACAAAATCCCAGGCCGAAGGGGCCACCATGACCATCCAGCCTGACCCTCTGCACACATACGCCATAAAACTTTTCCTAGAAGCTTACAGTATAAAATGTTGGAAAGATCTTTCATCTTGGGGACCTGGCGCTGCCCAGAGGAGCTTATAATACAGCTTTCAGACCAATTATTTTAGCATTAATGTGAGTGCTGCAGTTAGGACACCTCCTGAGCCTCTTCCCTGGTGCCCACCACGGTGGAGCCAAAAAGGACATTGCTTCCAGTGGGACCTGCCTCGATGAGACAGAGGAAATTGGAGCTGCTGAGAGCATGCAGAGGGTGCTAAAAATCTGTTAGGTACTTAGAACATCAGAACGGCCAGACTGGGTCAGACCAAAGGTCCACCTAGCCCAGTATCCCGTCTGCCGACAGTGGCCAATGCCAGGTGCCCCACAGGGAATGAACAGAAAAGGGTATCACCAAGTGATCCATCCCTCTTCTATGGCCCCCATCACCAGAGGATCTGAGCAAGTCACAATCTTTAATGGATTTAACTTCACAGCACCCCTGGGAGGCAGGACAGAGCTATCTCCCCATTACACAGAGGAGAACAGAAGCCCAGAGAGATCGAACTTGCCCGGTGACACACACGATGTGTGTGACAGAGCAAAATTTGGACCCTGGTATCCCACAGGCCAGACTAGCGCACTAACCACTGGACCATCCCTCATTTAGTCACCTACTGGCTCTGCTGCTGCCTGCCAGCCTTGAAGAGGTGCAAACTGGCACCCCTGGATGCAGAACACAGACCTACTGCACATGGACGATCTGCAGCGTCACTTAATACCTGTAAAGGCCTTTGCGATGCTCAGAGGGAAGGTGCTGCAGAAGGTCGAAGGACATGGGGGACATTTCTGCTCTCTCCCAAACATCCCTAGAGCTAGCGGAGGCAGGGTAAGAGGGAACCATTTATTCTGGCCATTCCAAACTACGGGGAGCTGGCCCCGGGGAGTGGCGAGAACACTGCAGGGAGGGTGCAGCCTGTCTAGCTGCACTTCGCTAACGGAGGATCTGAGCTGTAAGAGAGTCCCCTTTTCCCATGCCCCTAAAATAGGTAAGTCAGGCAGCAAAGCCAGCTGGGCACAGCACAAGCGGAACAGATCTGTCACAAATGTGCTGAGCTCGGTGAATGCACAGGGCTTCCTAATGCCACTCATCTCTGAGTAGGAGAGGCCCAGACCTGGAACAGCAGGGAGTGGGGCAAACCTCAAAGGTGAAATATTTATATCTTTGGCAGGGTCAATTCAGCCCCTCATCGTTACCATGTAAATGAAGCGAGTCCTGCGCAGTTTAACTACAGGTGCTGTCTGCTCTCCATGGACGCTGAGGAACTCTGGCACAGTCTGTAAGGGAAAGGTCCCCACCCAAGCACCCTGGACCCACGTGCTGGCTGGCGGCTGCCCGAGGGCTAAAGGGATTCTGCAGGTGTAATATTCATGGAATGCTTTGAGATCCTTTTGGATGAAAGATGCTCTATAAAGAGCAAACAGAGCTAGTGAGGGGAGGGAGGAGGGAGAGGGCTCTAAGCAGCAGCTGCCCACACTCTGCTAGGCACCAGACAGTGCCCTTAGTCCGGATCTTCGAGCTCTGAACCCCACCCACCAACACTGAAATGCACAGAATCAATCATTTCTTGCTGCATTTGAACAGGAGCAATGGAGAGGGCGGGGAAGGAAGGGAAAACGCTGTTTTGCTGCAGGCCACTGTTCATTTGTGAAGCTGTAGCTGTCCATATGGAGCCTGAACGCTGGCAGCGGATGTGACTCAATTCATCACTCACCCCTCTGCCTTTTTGAGCAGCCAGGAAGCTGCTGAGCTCGAATGCCCTCAGAATGTTTGCCCGTGCCCAGTGAACTGGCCTTGGCACTGAGGAGACAGATGTTTGTCAGAGACTGGTGGGGGGTTTGCAGCCTGTGTCATGCAGAGTCAGCTCATGTGCTAGGGAGAGCCACAGCCGTGATTACTCTCCCTCAGTGCTAATCAATTTCACACTCTCTTCAGTGCTGATACCCATAATCTTGTGGGAAGCGGGCCAAGCTCACTAACAGCTCCGCAAGCTGCCTCCTGACTCCAACAGCTCGTCCTCTCGTTCAGGGAAGTCTGTGTCGGCTTCAGTTCCAAGAAAATACAACCTGGTACCAAAGCTCATGTCATTCAGAACGATCCACTGTAGGTATCTGGAGCAACCACCAGTCTTTGGCTACAGCCCCATCTAATCTGGAAGAAGCTCCCTCACAGCTGATCAGGACTCTAAAGAGGCAGGAAGGAGGCCTTGAATATTACCATGTAATTGTCACACTGCATGTCACTTACTCCCCCCCATCTGCCAGCCCCAGTAATGTTTCAGTCTAGTAAAAGTGACTGCAAAGAGAATCACAGCTACTGCAATCCTAGACTCAGGAATCACTGTACAGTGTGTGTGTGTACACATATATACACATATACACAAATAAACAAACCCAAATATGTTAATCCAAAACCCTTTACACCTAGCCCCTGTGCATGGTGGAAGCACAGCCAAGCTAGTTACACTGGTGCTGAAATGCGGCTGTTGCTACCAGGTCCTGCTATTAGCTTCCCTAGCCAGCGACGACAAGGATTTTCACCAGAGAACTTGGCTAGACAACTGTGCTGCAGAGTGAGCGACCCAACCCAGTAGGCTGTAGCATGATTTTACAATATGGTTCTAACCTTGTTTCTCAGACAAAAATACCAGCCCCCCATGCTCAAAGTAGTCATGCTGGGGCCTTGCTAGCAGTAGCTGTGTTAGCACTGTGAGGATGCCTATCTGGAGAAGGCTAATGAGGCAGGACAGAGAAGTGCTGTGTTACAGAGCTGAAAGCGAATAAAACACACCAATGGAGCTGTAGCTGAGCAGGAAAAGGTGGCTGCCATTTGAACAGTGTGGTGACAGGCAGACAGTTAGAAGTTAGAGGGTAACAGGAAGGCAGGGAAGCCTGGGCACATTTTAGAGACAGGGTTAATCTAAAGCACATAGGGAACTTTTAAAAATACGGTAGAAATCAAAGAAAGTGAGTCCTGGGATAGAGCTTTTGGTAAATGAAGACCCCCCCCCCCCCCCCCAGAGGAAACCATGGCGAGAGAGGTCTCAAAGCGTAACTCTCAGCACAGAAACGAAGGCTCAGTGCACAGCACTGGCTTGGCTAGCCAGGAATTCGTTGCTATGTTCGGCCCCCTCCCAGCAGGCAGAATGCACTGAGCTCTCTCTTATTACCTGCACAGTACAAGAGCGAGAGTCTGTGTGAGTGACACAAAGGTGCCTGTCCTTTGAGTGGTGAATTGTGTTCCCAGAGCTCGGGGATCCACTGTGGTCTGGCTAGAATTCACCAATTTGGCTGCTGAGCATCTATAGACAGGAACATCTGCTTCTTACACAGAGATTCACATCTTCCTTGCCCAACAGCAGCGTGCCAGTCAACCCCTGTGTACAACCTTGTCCCAAAGGATACCCACCCCTGCCAGAAGAAACTCCTCTGCAGGCAAGCAGGCATTCAGCTCTTTGCAAGAGGGTGGGGAGAAGGCAGCCAACTCAAAACCGTGCCATGTGCAGGACATTAAAACACCTCCTCCCTGGCTGAGGGCTCAGAGTGGGAGGAAGAAGAGGAGTTAGAGACACGAGCTGGCAACACAAGGAAGCAATACATACATGCTTTTCTCCTTCTATCTTCTTGTCAGCCACCTGCATTGCATCCAAGTATTTAAAATGCAGTTCCATCAGCCTATCAACCTGTGAGGGCAGGAGAGACACAGACCTAAGCAAGGGAAAGGCCCACTCCACTCAGCATTCAGCCCTTCCTACTCCACTGTTCGTCCTCCCAGAAATCTCACACAGCAGCTTGCAGCTCTGCCACTCCCAGGAGAGACACGGGAATGAGTGAATGCCGGACAGGTGAGTGCTTTGGATTGAAATGCCAGTGATCTCTACACCTTATCACAATGTGATCCAATCAGCTCCCACTAGAAGGTGGGCAACTAGGCCATGAGCTCAGCCCACTCCTCCGATCTGTGCTCCTCCACTTTCCCCAGCTCCCTAAATGCAGCTGCATAGATGGCAGATATAATAGGCCAGGGAAGGCACAGCCATGGGATGCCAGGTTGTGGGGTTTTACTTATTATTATGCGCTATGCAGGTTCCAGGGCAGCTGAGGAGGTGGGATCTGCTATTCAGCTTCCCGAGTTCATCAGTCATCTCCCTGGACTCAAGAGAGATGACTGATGAACCCTGGGAAGCTGGGTAGCAGATACCAGCTGCTCAGCCACCCTGGAACCTGCATGGCACATATAAAAAGCTCGGCATTCTCCCGCTGGGTGGCTGGGAGGTCTCGGGAAGGGAGGCACACCGCCTTTCCCATTCTCCGACCAGCGCAGCTGGGGCGGCTCGGGCCAGCCTGGGGCTCAGGTGGGCTGGTTGGCCTGGCTGGGACTGTTTGGGCCAGTGCAGCTGGGGCTGGCCCAGGGCTCCTCCGGCATTGGAGGGATGGGGTTCTGGCCGGCCCGGGGCTTCTCTGGCTGCGGAAGGGTTGGGGTGGAGGGCTCAGGGCCACAGCCATGGCGGGGGGAGGGGGGCACATAGGGCCTCAATGCAGAAGGGGTGGGGCTGGGGGCTAGCCTCCCCAAAGGGGGGGGTCCACCCACCACCCATTTGTGGCTGTCTGTCCAGCCAGGCTGTGACCACTCAGACCACTGTTACACATTACGGGCTAAGGCTGCCCTCTCTGTTGCACTGGATTAAGCAATTAAACAAGGCCTTTCAATATGAGAGACTTTCAGTTATGGGGACAGCCCGTGAACAGCATGTTGAGGGTTTATGGCTGTGTTCTGCACAGAGCGACCAAGATAATCCTTAAGGGCAGGGTGGACTGTGCACCGAGGCAGTACTGGGCGTTCTCAGATGCTTGGTGGGTGGCTCTTGCTCACATGCTCAGGCTCACACCAATCACCATTTTCAGAGTCAGAAGGAATCCTTCCCCAGATTAGACTGACAAAGACCTTGGTTGTGTTGGGCGTGGGTCACTTGCTGGGATCAGCTGGGTATATCTTGCTGGGCCCTGGACATTCATGCACCTTCCTATTGTCCCCCGAGGCACACAACAGTTTAGTCTCCCGAGACCTGGCATGCTTTAGTCTAATCCAGGTTACTGGGACCAATACAGGGGGAGCTGGGTGGGTTTTAGTGGCTGTGGAATGCAGGAAGTCAGACCAGATGACCTGATGGTCCCTTCTGGCCTTAAATTCTGACTGAATTTACAATTCCCATTGGAAGAACTGGTTTGAAAAAGCTGCTTCTTTGCAGATGGCTACCCTGGCTATCCATCAGCTGGTGGTACTTCAGGGTCAATTCCATGCCCAAATGCCACTCCTGCTAAGAATGAAGCACTCCATGGATTAGAGGCGAGGGATACACGTGTGGTACGTAAGAGCACTAGCCCACGTACTGGCCAGCAGCTAGCACAAGTAACTAGCATATTCCTAAGTCTCACTGCTACTGGTAGGGTTTGGCTTTTTTCCACCCCTGGAGATACAGCAATTAGACCCATTTTTCATTTTTCCACAGCCACTGAAACGCTGGCACCATGCCAGTTCTAACCATCTTCCCCTGCCCTGTACTCCAGCAGTGGGAGCAGAGTTGGGCCTCCAGCGCACTAACCTTCTCGCTGTCGTTCTCTGTGAATTTATTCAGCAGCCGCGTTCTCTGCTGCCCTCTCAGATTCCGCAGCAGGGAGGCCAGGATGGAACAGATGTGCTCTGGTGGTGAAGAGAGAGAGTTGCACACAGGTCAGGAAAACCGGATCATTTCCTCGCTGGGACAAGGTGTAAGAGAGGCACACGTTTGGTTCCAGCTGCAGGGATTTCCTGCCCATGATCTGGGGTGTGGTTATAAAAGAATGGGGAAGCTGTTGCAAGAATGGGTCCCTAGGTGCCTCGTCTCTTCTCCCAGCTAGCTGAAAGCTGGAAAAACCTCTAGGCTTTTATCAAATTTGTGTGTTACTTTGAACCTGTTTTGGAATCTTCTTGCTGTTAATTACAGCCCTGAAAAAAAAAGGACGTTATAAAATAAATGGAACCAAGTTTGGGCTGTAACTCCCCTGGCTGAGGTCTCTCTCAGTGGCTTTCACTCTCCTTCTGGCACTTCCTTTCCTAGCTAATGGGATGGCGTTGCTGCTTCTTTCACGGCTAACAGCCATACTGGACCCAAACCAGGCTCCATTCAGAAGCTGGCACTGTCAGCTGAGCGACCCTTACGTTACCAAGCAGGGAGCAGTTGTTAGACCAGCATAGCTCAAGGAAGGTAGAAGCACGCCAGAATACAGCTCCTGCAGAGATTTAATTGGCATTAGCTAGAGCAAAACCTTCAAACAAACCTTTTATTTACAGAAAATCCTGTGTTCGGAATACAAATTCAGCACAACACACAAGGAAATAATGAACAAATAAATCTGCTCTACAGCCTTCTAGATTCTACTTAGGGGTCAAAATTTTCACAGCCCAACCCTGGAACAGAATAAAATATTAACTGTGCAAAAACACAAGAGGCAACCCAAGTTCATGTTCAACCCCACTAAATTTCAGAGTCTGAAGGGCAACTGAGCTAAGTGCCTCAAATTTGTCCTGATTCTTTTCTTGTGTGTGGCAGGTCACAGCTTCAAGGTGTTCTCTTTATGAATAGCCATGCCGATGTCCCACAAGATGCTGTTCTCCAAAGCCACAGGAAGAACAGGGTTTCAGTGAGGGGAGAGAGCATGGCAAGCGTCACATAATTTCTTTCATTCTTTACAAATTTCCTTCAGAAGCTCTTCCCTGTCAAACTTTACAGCAGAATCTCCTCTCCAGAGCCTTGCTAACAAGAGAAGGCAACAGTCTCACTCCCGGGGTCTGATTCTCACAGCACTGGGCACCTACCATGGGAGTTCAGGTCACTCAGCATCTCATGGGAAGCGAAAGCTCTGTTCTAGGCCTCTTTGCTTGTAGGGTGTGATGTGGCTCTCTAATGCTTCCCAGGAGCTACATTAGGTAGAAAAGGAAGATTCCCTGCTGGCCCCTGTTCCCTTAGAAGGAACACCCATGGAGGGGAGGGATAGCTCAGTGGTTTGAGCACTGGCCTGCTAAACCCAAGGTTGTGAGTTCAATCCTTGAGGGAGCCATTTAGGGAACTGAGGTAAAAAATCTGTCTGAGGATTGGCCCTGCTTTGAGCAGGGGGTGGGACTAGATGACCTCCTGAGGTCCCTTCCAACCCTGAGATTCTATGATACGCAGCCCCAACCTCGCTCGAGGCAGAATCTGGTCTCACACAGGGCCTGGTTTTTAGCCTGACCTTAACTGGGCTTCCCTCTTTGTGCCCACAGTTTACTTCATGTGAGTGTCTAACTACTCGGTATGTACCTGCCTGAAAGACAGGTTGTGCTTGAACACGTTCTGGGGGCTGGACTAGACGACCTCTAGAGGTCCCTTCCTGTCCTACAATTCTGTGATAGGTTTTTCAATGTATTCCAAATAAAAAGTGAATTAAACATCTCCATTCCTTTCTAGCCAGGTTCTCCAATTGTAACGCTTTCCTCGGCTCCTCTATCTTGCCCATCCTTCAGACACTGACAATGGCTGACAGAGCCTGGATTCACATTTATTTTGGGGCACAAAGGTGGGTGGAAGAGGAGAGAGAGAGATTAATGGGAGGCTGTGAAAACAATAGCAGTGACTTACATGCCCTGCATCACCCCACTACAGGCATGGTCACTGCAGGGGGTGCAAATCATTTGCAGAGTTTGTGCCAATGTCAGATATGGGGCAGTGCACCAAAGGGCAACATTTAAATAAGGGCAGATAGAAGCGAGCACAAAGCCACAGAGCAAATGACAGCCTTCACCTTCTCTCCCTCACTGAATCATTTGTTATCGCTTCCTGCCTTCCCGTATGCATTAAGCACAGACCTCAGGTTTCATACATTTCAATGTATTCTGAACTAGAACTTCTCAATGATGTCTTTGCTTTAATCCTGCTGATTAAGATTGATGAGAAATAGTGGCCGTAAAAATCTCCTCCACTGCCTCACTGACAAGATGGGGGAAAGGGGTGTCAAGGTCTGTTATTTTCACAGAAGAAAATGCAATATACAGAGAGGAGGGATCATCTTCTCATTGCCATCAAACCAGATTAACATGCATTTCCACAATTCTGCCTAGCCTGCAGCCAAGAGAAGCCTCGCTCAATTGCACTGGTGTACAAAGAACAAACGACATTTATCTGTTTGCATGGCACTTTCAAATAAACTGACAGCTCATCTTTTCATTAAAAGGCTGCAGTCACCTAAGTAATCAGTGTGCCATGCCCCAATTTGGGGTCTGCCCCTTTGCACCACAGGTTATCTGCGTGCCACATAAAGGCAGCAAAACAACCACAAAAAATAGAAACACACAGTTTTATTTGCTACTAATAAATGTAGCTTTCTCAGGAACAGATTTCTGCTGGAGGTGGTGTCAGTTTTTCATGCACCAAGGAGATGGGGAGAGCTGCTGGCAGGAAAAGCAGAGGAGATAACAGGTTTATCTGGTGGCCGGCACCGTTCAGCTGCTCTGTCATTTCGACAGGATAAAATGGAGGTGAAAGATGGCCATGGATACATCAGTGCAGCCTGTGTGAATGCAGGCTCACTGCAGAGGGGCCTTCAGGATAGCAAGAGGCAACTACACCACACACACTATATCAAATGAGTTGTCCATGTAAAAAGATATGACAAAAAACCCCAAATGCTATTGAGCCCATTTGTCCTTAAAATGAGGAGGATGACATTCAAAAAAGTTGTAAATATCCTAGCAGCTTGTTCTGCTGGCTTGGAGGAAAGCTAGTGTTTCCAATGCGCCAGAGTTCACCTGCTCTGCGTCTACGAGAGGAGGCTATGAGGGGGCTGCCAGTGGAGTAAGAAGTTGCTTCACTTCCTGTTGTACCAGGGCGGCCTGATCTTTTCTAATATGAGGACCCCTTGTCCCCCAATCCTGCTCCCATGTACCAGTCTCACTCTCTCCTGTGCATCACCTCCCTCTTCAGGATTTGTAGTCAGTAACTGAACACCGAGCCAGTTCCTTCAAGACGAGGTGGATTTGTCACGGATACGCCCTAGGGTCTGTCTACCTAGCTTCACTGATGTATAGGCCAGAAGGGACTAGTATGATTCTTTGTCCAACCTCCTCCACAGCACAGGCCATAGGACTTCACCCAGTGATTTCTGCATCAGGCCCATTATTTCAGGATGAGCTAGAGCACATCTTTTAGAGACACATCCAGTCTGGATTTAAAGACTGTAAATGACAGACTCCACCACATCCCTTCGTAGCTGGTCAATGGTTAGTTCCCTTCATTGTTAAAAATGTGATTTCCAGTTTGAATTTTTCTACTTTCAATTTCCAGTCGCTGGATCTTGTTGCTTTTATCTGCTAGATTTAAGAGCCCTCTTATCAGCCCTCTCTTGTGTAAGGTATTTACACATAAGGACCAGGTCACCTGTTACCCTTCTCACTGATAACCTAAATAAGCTGATCTCTTCAAGTCATAAGACAGGTTTTCCAGACTTCCTGCCAATTCTTGCAGCTCTTCTCTGGGCTTTCCTTTTTTTAACGTATGGACACCGGATTCCAGTAGTAGAATAACCAATGTCAGATGCAACTGAATGTCACCCCACTTCTCCTCCTCAATATTCCGCCACTTAAACATCTACATATTAGCCACAGCACCTCCCCACAAGCTCACAGTCAGGTGGTTATGTATGAGGACCCCTCAGACCTTTTTAGTCACTGAATTTATGGAGAACCACAAGGACACTAGTCATAAGAATGCTTCAGTGTTTATTCTTTGGCTACAGCACCTATCCTGTCCACTTTCTATAGATTCCTCCACAGATACATGGATGTGAAGTCTTATTTCATGATACAATGCATGAACAAAAACTATGAGCCCAACCATACAAACACTTACTAGTGGGTGTAGTGCTTACTACTGGGAACAGTCTCATTGACATTAATGGGCCCATTTTTAATAGTGAGCACTATGCTGGGTAGCACTGGCAGGATCTGGCCTTCTCCATTTAATCTCTCTTCCCAAATGATGGTGTAATTATTCTCCAAGTCTAAAATATTTCTGAGCCAAAAGGAGGAGTCTCCACTTGCTTGGCCTATTTCCGATGAACATGCTCTAATGCGCCCTACTGCCCAATTAATACCAGTACCTATGGGCAGCACAGGAACACAGCTAATTGAACTGCCATGGACAATTCTTGGCTTATTTAAACCGAAGTTGACATGAAGCTTGGCTGAATCCACTGTTTAATTAAATCAAGCAGCAAAGAATCCTGTGGCACCTTATAGACTAACAGATGTTTTGCAGCATGAGCTTTTGTGGGTGAATACCCACTTCTTCGGATGATCAGCTTTGTCCTCATCCTACATCTACAGGCCATATTTCATCATTCCCTTGGTCACATATGGCCCTCAGACTACACCTAAGGCAGCTCAATCAACTCCATAAATACTGGCCCTGTTATGTGGAAGCTTTGCAAAATCTGAATGGAAAATGTTGGTCTGGGGGAGGGAAACAAGGTTAGAGGCCAAAGGTGCTACCTACCCTGATGCCCCACCCAGAACAATCACCTTGCAAGACAGGCCTAGATGCTTCTCTTTTGAAAAAGTGTCAGACCCAGACCCACAAAAGCCTGGTCTGCACCAGGGGAAAAAGGTGTGTTCTTACCATTATTAGCCAACCTACGATAAACAGGAGGTAAAATCGGAATGAAGACAAGGCCTGTTAGTAGGCTGAGATAAATAGTAGGCTCACTTCTACTGTTTCCTTTGACCTGCTAACACATGAAAACTAGCCACCTTTTTTCCTAGTGTGGATGCAACCGATTCCCAAGAGTCTGCAAAGACATGCATGAGTGCAAAGCAGAGCTGGTGACCAAAAGCTTCTGCTTTGGACTCTTAGCCATACTCTATCCTAGGAGATAACATTGTCTTCTCCAGTGTAATGGGCCAGATGTGATTAAACTGTTAAACTCCTAACCAATGCTATGACTCGCCTTTGTTTCTGAGCAACGCACAAGGCCCTTAGGTCTGTCTTTGTTCTAGGTAGGTCACATACGGCACATGGTCTCCTACTGCACCAGAGATTCTTCTCAGTCCAATATCACTTTAGAACCTCACAGACCTCCCTACTCCTCCCTAGAGAAGATGGCCATGGAAGATTTAGGATGCAAGCAGCTCTTAAAATACCTAATTAGATCGATCCTGACTTCAGTAGTGGTGTGTTGGAATACAGATGAATCTAGTCCACGGCTGGCACTGGCAGCTGCAGCAGCAGGAGGTCCTGTCAAACCAAGCCATAACATTACACTCTCTGCCTTTATTATTATTTCCTCCCCTTTTTAAATTTAATTCTAACGGACATCTGGCTGGCAGGGCAGGGCGCTGGCAGACAGAGCCATGCACAGTGGAATACTGATGCAGATTAAACCAGCCTCATACCAAAGACAGAGAGCTGTACATTTTGGGGGTATCAAAGCGGTGACAGCACACACTTGGTGGAAAGGGGAGAAGAAAGGACGGGGCAAGAGCCCACCTAGCATGAATTCTGATGAACCAGTGGAATAATTTAAAGAGTTTTAAATCATTTAAAATCAAAATTAGAAAGATCTACAGGATACGCCCTAGTTCAGCCACCAGTTCTTGGACTCAGCGCAAGAATTACTGTGTGGAATTCTAGGGCATATGTTATGCAGTCACAAGGAGTAAGACTACATGACAATAATGGTCCCTTCTAGTCTTAACATTTATTCATTTATGTTAATACTTTGCACTTCTACAGAGCCCTCCAGCCATGATTCTGAAAATGGTACAAAGATGAATTACCCCTCGGAACCCCAGGATAGAGGAGGGCATCACTCCGATTTTACTGATGGGTAAAGTGAGGCCAGAGCCAGCTGTCCAGGGCACATGAAAGCCTGTAGCAAGACAGGATTAGAGCACCACACTAGGCAAAGTTCCCTTCACACCCTTAGCAATGTTATTTTCCAGAACAATCTCTTTATTACAAGAACATTAAACAAAGTTGAATCTTTAAAACTAATTAAGCCCTATTTTAAAACGCTAATTTAAAACATTAAAACTAAGACTCATTCACATAAGAGGATCCTGTTGTATTCTGAAAAGTTGGTGGTAAAATAATAAATTGGTGCAATAAATTTGTTTAAACAGATTGATTTCTTTAGTGGGCATTCGTTTTGGCAGACCATTGTGTGAAAAATATTTTCTGCTGGCTCACAGATGATGTTCAGTTAGAAGAACTAATCTCTATCTTGTCAGTTTTCTATTATATTTTACCCGTTTCATGCCCTGGGAATGTAGTCACATAGCAGATACTCATTTTAAAGGGTGTTGCTACATTTCAGTGCATGTTACCATGGATCAAGAGAGCATTTTTAGTAGCAGAGCTATTCCTCTAAAGGAAAACTAAAAAGCTGTGTCACTCTAATTCGCTTCTTTTTATTATGGGGCAGACTGGCAAAATACACAAACTGCAGATACTTGGTAAATAGGAAAGTGGGTGAACTTCTTCCAAGGTTAGAAAATAAATTATTCTTAAATAAAACTGACATTTGGGGAAAGTGAAGGCAGTTAAATTTGGATGACTTGGTATGAACATCCTCCCAGTTCATTACAATCTCTTGGCGTGCAAGGGAAAGATTGTTTTCTCTCAGGCTGGGCACACTAGCCAACATGTGGGTCTAAGGCTACCTGATGATCCACAGAGAGGAGGGCCCTTGCCTCTCATACCTGAATTTATGTTTCCTCCATTTTAACCCACTGAGTGTGTTCAGGAATTTTAAACCAGTAGATTGCTCCAAGAGCAACAGCCTAATAGCACAGTTTGAAGATCAGCAGACAGGCCTCTCACCCCTATGGGATGCTAAGGTGCCCCATCAGACTCTTGGCTTTTTTGCCAGATGAATACGCTTTCTGAAATTTAGGAGTGCTGCTTTTTTAAAATGTTAATGTTCTGCGCTCACGTACCCAGGAAAAGAACATTTTATCCCATCTACCTCGCATTTAAAAATCCAGACGCTTGTCAACCTTCTTTATAGAATTACCGAACTCTGCCACATTCCATTTTATTCCTCAGCTCCCTTATACTCTTCAGGTACCAGACATCATTGCATCTTCCTCCCGGCCTGTCTACAGTGGTGGGGCAGTCAGTCCTCCTGCGATGACCCACTATCTGGAACAGAATTCCTGACCCTCCTTCACAATTTAAGACTCCCTTTAGCATCTTCCTCTCCTTGGTTTATGATTCATAACCATCTTTATAACAAAACAATCAAACCCAAATCTCAAATTCAGTTTGCTTCTGATCCATCAGTTCCTCACAACCCTGTCTACAGATGCTAGCTGTAGGGAATGCCATACTTACACATATTACTTGCATTTAGCTGTATAGATTAACAGCCTGTGAAAGGCCATTACCAACCCACATTGTACTGTAAATCATGCATGGTATTCAGTCGTCTACTGGGAGGCTCGTCTGGATTACACTTCTACAGGAATCCTAATCCTTAATCAAGAGGATTATGGCAAGTAGCTAATCCTAAAAAACAAACACAAAGTGTCTAGTGGAATTAAACTTTTTTCTGTAGAGCCCATTTCTCCTCCCTTTCCCTTCCTTGTGACCTCAGCAATCTCAGACAATATCTAGAAGGGCTTGGTTAACTAGGTCCAAGAATATCAAGACCTTATCTGCTACAGGGCAAACTCTCAAAAACATTCCGTTTTAGATAACAAGTAGTGTGTTAAAGAAGCAGACAAGCACCAAACTAATATATTTTTATATATAGCGAGTAGAGAGGGCGACTCAAATAAAAAATTCTCCACTTCTCTGGGAATAGGCAGATGCGTTCCATCTCCTGTCATACCTCAAATACTCATCTGGATACAAAAACCAGAGCACGAGTACAGAAGTAGACAGGATTGCAGTGGCTTTCTTGCAATAATAAAATTCAAAGTGCTCACTGTGATCAAATATACTCAGCGTCTCTCCTTCACAGCCTGAAGATGACTACATATACTATTGTCTCCAGTTTTAGCAAGACAGAAGAAATTTCTTTTCATCAAAGGCAGTTTTGTTTGTATGCAGAAGTATCAAAGATAATGCAAACAGCAAGACTCTTGATAATGTAACATCACCAGACTTAAAGTATTAACAAAATATCAAAATAATAATAAAATGCAACAAAATAATCAAAAAGATAACAAAATACTTAAAAATTCATTGCATGAAGACTAACAGTTTTGCCTCAGAAAAGTCTAAACTCAACACTATTCTGGTACCAAGACACACACATGTAATAGAGTTCATAGGAGTAAGTTTTAAAGCAATCACAGGCCTTCGCCAAAACACAACATTAATGGCAAGACCGTTGGATGAGGCAATAGCTCCCAGAGATCAGTTGGATTACATTGTTGGTGTGTTACAGTCGAAGTTACACATGATTATGTCCCAGAAACCCAAGTTTTAAGATCCAGCGTATAACTCAGGAAAGCATATCCCATAACAGACTTCACTCTGGCCGAAAACTGGAGATTAGAACAGAAGTCCAGTATGGTCAATTACACAATGTGGGTCAATCTTCAAAGTTTAAGTGATCCAACAGGACTGAAGTACAAGGAGTCTCTCATTAGTAGGACCTATTTTTTACTTTTATCCCTTGCTACATAATGTATAAAAACCACACCTAACCCAAACTATGAACGAGACACCTTACAATACAAATCACCCATTAGGCACCATGTCATTTTTATTGGTATCAATACTATAGAAAATTAGAGACAAAAATGTAGTTATCCCAATCACCAGAGTTGGCATCTTCATGCTAGTTTTTAAAGCGATAAATACATTATATGAAATTGTGCCTATAAAATTTAATTTGGACTATAAAATTTTCTGTAATGAATGAAAACTGGCCAAGTTGCATTGACAAAATAATAAATACTCTAGCAAAAATTCCATAGCCAAAAAAAGATTTTTTTAGCTATGAGGATCAATGCTATTTCACACATGAACTCCTATCTGAAAAGCACATTCCTGGTGTACCCATCAAAGTCAAGAAAGTAGAGAAGCAGGATCCTCTCGCTGTCAAAGGTGCATGTGCAATGGCAGCACCTATCTACAGACAAATGGAACATAATGCCAGGTAGGTATGAGCTCACTGGACAAGTGCTACTGATGAATGTGTTTTGTACATTGTCCAGTGGTAAACCATTTTAACAGGGTAATTATTTAAATGGTAATTAGGTTTTAACATTCAGATGTTTGAAGAAAGATGCGAACAACTGCACTGCAAGGTGTGAACTGTCTAGCTGCAGTCTCAATTGCTCTCTAGTGGGTTTGTTTATCGCACGAAGGCCATCAAACTTCATTTTTAATGAAAATACAGATTTTGATTATGAAACTACAGTAGTTAATGCTAAGGAATTATTATGATGTTTAGTAGAAGTAGCAAAGAATCCTGTGGCACCTTATAGACTAACAGACGTTTTGCAGCATGATGCATCCGAAGAAGTGGGTATTCACCCACGAAAGCTCATGCTGCAAAACGTCTGTTAGTCTATAAGGTGCCACAGGATTCTTTGCTACTTCATTATGATGTTTGATTCTGACCTCTTTTCTAGTTTCCAGGCAACGTCAAAAGGTCCTTTCCACCTGAAAGTTTGCATGTGCAATCGCTTGCTGGAAAAGAATCTCTCTCTTTTTGCAGCAAGGTGTCAGGCAGGTGGGATGAACTGTTTATGAACAACAACATGAAAAGTGACTACTAGTACCTGTCAGTTGGAATCACTTTCTAATGCTTTTTTGAAGAATCACTTTCTAATGCTTTTTTGAAGAATCAGGGCTTGGAACAACTCCATGTGTAGACAATTAATTGTTCCTGATTAATTCCAGGTGTGGACACTCTTCCAGAGCGCTTTGTTCCTGTTTATCTTAACCCACTTTCAAATGCGGTTAAGCTAAACAGGAACAAGGCACTCTTATTCTGGAATAAGAGAGTTCACACATGGAGTTAATATCAGGAACAACTCTATGTGTAGACAAGCCGTCATCTCTCAGAAACTGAAGAACTCCAGTTGTGTTGCATTCACCAGTCCACCCAAGAACTAGTGCATAAGATTGTTTTCTTTAAGCTGTTTACTTTCGTGTTATTTTAACAGACACCCACCCCCCCATTATGTGCACCACTGTAGCAGAAAACGACAATACATAGGCATGCTGATACAGACATGAATGTGCCTGGGTAGGACCAAAGCACATTTCACAGGCTTTAATGGGGCTATATCCTGAATCCCTCCTGGAATAATAGGGTTTCTAATGGAAATGCTGATAAATCTGTAGCTACATACAGCTACTGGACACTCCTATTAAAACATTCTTGGAGGCTATAGAGGAAGTATCTAATATCTACGTATTTAAAAAATGAGAGCTTGGTCAGGTTTTTTGGACACATCTTTCTCTCTCTCTCTTTTTTTTTTTAAATTAAAAAGCTGTTTCCATACATCCTCTAGTTTACCCTTTACGACCTCAGAGCTTGCCCTCAGTATTCAAAGGGAACACCGCAAAGCTTTGTATTTTGCTACTACTGAATTTTCCTTTTTTGGATATACAAAAGGCATCCACATGTCTAAAAGTGCATCATATCATGTTTGTTTTACACTAATCTGATGCGTGAGCTTTCTCCATGGCAAGGATATCCCAGACTCTAGCATACCGTGCTGAAACAGCAGAGGGATTCTTTTTTTCCCCTCATTGAGCCAAGACAATCTTGCTTCTACTGTGTTTACTATTGAAAGAAACTGGGCAATTTTAATGGAACATTTAATGATTAGTCTATTTGTTCTCAAATTTTGGACCAGCAGTTACTGAAAAAAGGAAAAATGTGTTTGGGAGATAATCTTAGAATTATTTACTACATAATGTGACCCTTCAATGAACATTGCAAAATAGCCATAGACACAATTCATGAGGAGCCCATAGACTGTGTCTCTTTCACACACCATAGGCAAAGCTTGCCCAGTTCATTAACTCTGTACTCCAAAGCCTACAACAGAGAACTCTGAAGCACCATGAGGCCAAGCCTTGAGGCAACGTGCCAGGGTGTCAAAGCATCAGGACAAGGACATTGAGATGCCAGTGCCACGATTATTATTTGTGTTACCATAGCACTGAGGAGTGCTAGTCATGGACCAGGACCCCATTGCGCTAGGCGCTGTACAAGCACAAAACCAAGACAGTCCCTGCCCCAGAGAGCCGACAATCTTAGCACGAGACAAGAGATGACAGGTTGATACAGTCAGATGGGGAGCACAAGGGAACAATGAGACGATACTGATCAGTATGATGGGCAAACTAGAGGCCTAGCCACTGTAGGCACCACAGAAAAGGAGAGTTTTAAGGAACCACAGAACTGAAGCTCCCCCAGAGTCCCTGGGAGGCGGGAGCCTGGGGCATTGGTGGCGCTGCCAGAGCAAGTGGTCACCAAAATAAAAACTAAGCAAAAGAAAACCCAGGTCTAACTGGAAGGGAGGGAGCAGAAAAGACCCCAGGAAGATGTGCCGAGAGGGAAGGTGACAAACACCTACACAGGTGCTGATATCAGTCAAGGACTGAAAGGGTCCAGTGGCGAGAAAGTTAAGCTCCATAGTGGCATGTGGCAATGGGAGGGGAGATGGCTTGGGCTCTTACTCACTACCACTGTCTTTTCGGACCTTCAGCACTTGGGGAATCCCACTCGTCTCATGCCACAGAGCCGAGAATCATCAAGGAGAACCCTGCAGCTGGGGTTTCTACTGTTCCCGGCAGACAGAGAGAGAGCGAGAGAAAGCTGAGGGGATGGAGAAGGACGGATGATAGATGGGTCTGAGAAAAGAAGTGGATTCAGAAACCACTTAGTAACAAGGTTTCCAAACAGCAAGAAAAGCATCAAACATACATTTTAATCCTCATTTAACAAAGTGCCTGTTAACAAACGGCTTAATGCCATTCTTTAAATTAAACACTGTTTACTCCTCCCACTGCTCATTGGCTAAGCTTCCACAGCAAGGCAGAAAAATCCCCTTTACCATTTCCAAGCTCAGGAAAAACAAAATGGAGAGCAAACACATTCTCTGTGTAACATGTTTCACCAGGAGGTTTATTTTAGACCCTCAGATCTAAACGCTTGGTGAAGATTTTGTAGGTGTTGGTCTCTGTCTGAGGGGTTAGAGCAGATGCGGTTGTACAACATCTCCACCAAGCATTCTCAAAACTACAGTACCCGCACGAGGAAATAAGGAAACAGATCAACAGAGCCAGACGTGTACCCAGAAGCCTCCTACTACAAGACAAACCCAAGAAAGAAACCAACAGAACTCCAGTGGCCACCACATACAGTCCCCAGCTAAAACCCCTCCAACGCATCATCAGGGATCTACAACCCATCCTGGACAATGATCCCTCACTTTCACAGGCCTTGGGTGGCAGGCCAGTCCTCGCCCACAGACAACCTGAAGCATATTCTCAGCAGTAACTGCACACCGCACCATAGTAACTCTAGCTCAGGAACCAATCCATGCAACAAACCTCGATGCCAACTCTGCTCACATATCGACACCAGCAACACCATCACAGGACCTAGCCAGATCAGCCACACCATCACCGGTTCATTCACCTGCACGTCCACCAATGTAATATACCATCTTATGCCAGCAATGCCCCTCTGCTATGTACATCGGCCAAACTGGACAGTCTCTAAGGAAAAGGATAAATGGACACAAATCAGATATTAGGAATGGCAATATACAAAAACCTGTAGGAGAACACTTCAACCTCCCTGGCCACACAATAGCAGATCTTAAGGTGGCCATCCTGCAGCAAAAAAACTTCAGGACCAGACTTCAAAGAGAAACTGCTGAGCTTCAGTTCATCTGCAAATTTGACACCATCAGCTCAGGATTAAACAAAGACTGTGAATGGCTTGCCAACTACAGAACCAGTTTCTCCTCCCTTGGTTTTCACACCTCAACTGCTAGAACAGGGCCTCATCCTCCCTGATTGAACTAACTAACTTAAAATCTACCTTTTATAGTCAATACATTTGTTTAATTGTTTATATTTACCAGTGAATTTGTATGAGGTGTGGGGCAAATCTGCTCAGGTTTGCAAAGGCTGGTGTATGTCCACTCTCCAGCTAATAAATGTGCATTGCCCAGCTTGAGCAGTGCAAGATGGTATATTCCTGAGGTACAGTGCTGGGGGGATTTGGCTCTGGTACCTTTCTCTGTGTGATCCATGAGTGGCTCTGGGAGCATTCATGCAATAGAGCCGGGTGTGAGGCTCCACATGCTGTTGTGCTGAGTGATCACAGCCCCTGGAGGGGTTTGCTGCTGGTCACTAGCAAGGCCTTGTGAGGGGCAGCCCAGGCTGGAGACAGTTCAGGGGGCACAGTGGTCCCCCAGTCCCAGGCTGCACCCCGGGGATGCTGTCCCAGCATGGACACCAAGAAGAGATTTCAGTATTCCCGTTCTATCAGTGACTCGCAGTGGCTATCCTCAAGCTGTATTTCCCCAAAGCACAGAACTGCTATTGGGTTGTATCACTGCTGGCGAAACATTTGGCAAAGCACAGGCACACGTACACATCAGGACAATGGCCCTGACAGACTCCAGGGGAACCCCGTTAAACATCCCAATTAACTTAAACGGCTATAAATCCAATAACTCACCTGCCCAATGATGCAAAACATAGAAAATTGGACTTATGGAAATAGCGGATTTAAAAAAAAAATAACTCTATAAAAATCATCTCTGGACTCTCATCTCTCTCTGTCCCTCATTTCCGCTGACCAATAATGATCTAGAATTATGTGAACAAGGAGCCCAGTAACTGCCACTCCCCTTCCCCCAGAAGACAGAACTCTGCTTCACTTTACAATATAAATAATAATTAAGAACCTAGCCCTTTTGTAGGGTTTGCAATACACTGGCTAATCCTCACAGTACACCCATGAGGTAGGTAGCCAGGAATTGTCCACAGACTGAAGAGGAAGAAACTGAGACAAAGATTAAGTGACTTTCCCAAACGCACAAATCAAATCAGTGGCACAGCCAGCAGACCCAGGTCTCCCTACTCCAAATCGCACAGCTTGGCATAGTGATTAAGGTTCCTGGATAAAGGGAATGAGGCAATCGTTATTTCCTCCTGGGAATAAGATTCCCAAACAGCCTCAAATCTATCATCAGAGTGTCTCACCAGATCCCTCTCTCCAGTTTTATTATGCAAATCCAAGGAACAATGTAAAAGAGCATCTCTTCCTCACCATCATCTATGAAAACAAGGAACACGTATATAAATAGCTAATGGAACCTGAATTAGCCAACCTTCGTATAAATCATAACTAGCCCTGGCATTGATGTGTTGGCGGGCAAGTAAGCATCCTCCCCACATCAGAGACAAACAGCTAGGAAAGCAGCAGCCACACCAGGCCTGCATTTCTTGTTTTGTTTTAGCGTCTCCCTCTCCCAGTCCTGTTGTATTCAAGATGCAGAGCTCATCTCAACAGCTATTACAGCCCAAACATGCCTTCCAGGAGCTGTCTTGCCAAGCCATTGCCTTCATTAATATAATGTTATCAAATTTCTAATGCTGGTGCTCTAAAGCAAATGTACTGTTACCAGCTCACTACTGGCACATTTTTCAGGAGGAAAACAGCTGCTTGTTGAATCTGTCGCTTTTCTTCCCAGCCATCCAGACTCCCTCTCAAACACAAACAAGTGCCGACTCCCCCCTACCCGGCTGCTTTTCAGCATTGCTATTCTGACCATGGTAAATACTCTACCCTGACTACAGATGGCTGATGTTAGTTCAGTACGGGGTCTGAGCCAGTAGGAGGTAACGTAACACAGTCTTGGAGGGGTCATGGTATTCTCCAAATCAAATTGAAAGAATGTGAAGCGCAATTAGATAAAGACAAAAACCAACAGCAAAAAATGTGTAAATACATCAGAAATAGGAAACCTGCCAACCAACCAGTGGGGCCACTGGCTAATCGAAGGGCTGAAGGAGCACTCAAGGAAGACAAGCCCATTGTGGAGATGCTAAATGAATTCTTTGCACTGGTCTTCACTGCAGAGGTTGTGGGGGAGACACCCCCCCCCCCGACCCGAGTGATTCTTTTTAGGCGACAAATCTGAGGAACTGTCCAAAACTGAAGTGTCAGTAGAGGTGGTTTTGGAACAAATTGACACATTAAACAGTAATAAACCATAGGACCAGAGGGTAGTCACTCAAGAGTTCTGAAGGAAATCAAATATGAAATTGCAAAACTATTAACTATGGTATGTAACCTATCACTTTAGCAAGCCTCTGTACCAGATGATTGGAGGGTAGTTAATGTAACACAGATTTTAAAAAAAAAGTCTCCAGAAGCAATTACAGGCCAGTAAGCCTAACTTCAGTACCAGGCAAATTGATTGAAATTACAGTAAAGAACAGACACATCATTAAACACAATCTGTTAGGGAAGAGAGTCAACATGGCTTCTGTAAGGGGAAAATCATGCCTCACCAATCTATTAAAATTATTTGAGGGTGTCAACAAACACATGGACAAGGGTGACCCAGTGGATATAGTGCACCTGGACATTCAGAAAGCCTTTGACAAGGTCCTTCACCAAAGGCTCATAAGCAAAGTAAGCTATCATGGGATAAGAGGTAAAGTCCTCTCCTGGATCAGCAACTGGTTAGAAACAGGAACAAATGGTAGGAATAAATGGTCAGTGTTCATGTGGAGAGAGGAAAAGAGCAGGGTCTTCCAAAGATCTGTATTGGGATCAGTACTGTTCAACATATTCATAAGTGATCTGGAAAAGGGGTAAACTGTGAGGTAACAACATTTGCAGATGACACAAAATGACTCAAAATAGTTAAGCCCACAGCAGATTGCAAAGAGCTACAAAGGGATCTCACTAAACTGGGTGACTGAGCAACGAAATGGCAGATGAAATTCAATATTGATAAATGCAAAGTAATGCACATTGGAAAACAATCTCAACTACACATACAAAATAATGGGGTCTAAATTAACTGTTACTACTCAAGGAACAGTTCTTGGAGTCAGCACAGATAGCTCTCTGAAAACATCCGCTCAATTTGCATCAGCAGACAAAAAAGCCAACAATGTTAGGAAGCATTAGGAAAAGGATAGATAATAATGCAGAAAATATCATAATGCCACTAGATAAATCCATGGCAGCCCACACCTTGAATACAGCATGCAGTTTTAGTTGCTCCATCTCAAAAAAGATATGTTAGAAATGGAACAAGTACAGAGAAGTGCAACAAAAATGATTAGGGGTATGGAACAGCTTGCGTATGAGGAGAGATTAAAAGGAGACGACTAAGGGGAGATATGCTAGAGGCCTATAAAATCATAAATGATATGGAGAAAGAAATAGGGAAGGCTTATTTACCCCTTTGTGTAGCACAAGAACTAGGGGTCACACAACTAAATTAATCAGCAGCAGGTTTAAAGCAAGCAAAAGCAACTACTTCTTCATATAATGCACAGTCAACCTGTGGAACTCATTGGCAAAGGATGTTGTGAAGGCTGAATTATAACCAGGTTCAAAAAAGAATTAGATAAGTTCACGGAGGACAGGTCCATCAATGACTGTTAGCCAGGGTGCCTAAATCTCCAACTGCCAGAAGCTGGGACTGGACAATGGGATGGATCACTCAAAATAAGAGTTACCTATTTAAGATCCACTCATACTCCTCACTGTTTTTGCCAACCATTTGAATTGCTCCCCCCCCGGAAAGTTCAGCTAGGAAATCTCTGGTACAAAGCCCAAGTATCATTGTCAGTATTTACAGTTCTCCCCCAGCAGCAGGAGGAGATTGGGCCAGACCCAGCTCAGGTTGCAGGGTCCCGGCGTACTCCAGTGAAGCATTCTGTAAAGCAGAGTCTCCCAGAGGAAAAAGGAAACAAAGAGAGGAACTTTAGCTGCTACTAGTTTATTTCTGCAATGCCTGATGTTCATTGAGTCACACTTCAATGCTCAGAGCCCTGAAAACACTGCTTTTGAGGTGACATTTGTAGTTGCCTCATTACTCTTTTCAAAAGAGTTTTGCATCAAAGAGACAGATCTTCAAACAGCAGACACATGTACACATATACAATAACTTATTAACAGCCACACAGGAAATGGAACCACTATGAGCTGCTGGTACTGAAATAAGCAAAGCAGCTGTGTGAACAGCTAACACTGCACCAAGGTGACTGCACAAGCTGTCGTGCATTTTATGCTGCTGGGGAGTAATGAAAGGGCTGGTGTTCTATTCATAAACCCAAGTGGGCTTTTCAGAAATTTACTTTCCCATTCCACCTCGCACTGTAACAGGACAGATCTGGCTGAGTCCTACCTTCGTGTTCCTTTTCAGTTGTTCCAATTTTTTTCATCTTCTTTGGAGACTTCATGAAGAGTGGGAAGATAGTCCTCAGACCCAGGATGTCAACAAACTTGTGACAGTTGTCTGTGCCCTCGGGTCCAATCATGGCATGGTCCAGTACCTTCAGAGCACTGCTGCGAGAGATCTTTTTTTCTCTGTGAAAAGAAAATACCCGTGTTCAGAATCGGAGTGATGCACAGAGCTATGGAGTAAAGCTTCATTTATAGAAGTCTGAAGAGACAGTGTGAAAAGGCAAAATTAACATGGCAAAACCAAGTGAGAAGAGTCTATACACAAATTCCTCTAAGTGTCTTGTTTTGCGATAAGCAGAAGTGTTAGCTCCCTGGATCTCTCCCTTTCAAATCAACAATGAGGGCAAAATAGCCTTCATGCTCTTCTGCTACAACAAGAGCGGTCTACCTCCAGATTGTCTTACAAGAGGCCACACAAAGAGCATGGTGTGCAGCACACGGAACCAGGTACTGTTACACCGTAAGGACCAGGATTCAAATTTAGTGTGAGGTCAGCTGAGAGGACATGAGTAGAGTAACCTCCGTTGGGTTCCTGCTGGACAAGAGTCCATATCATGAAAGCAAGGAAGGGTTCCTGGTGACGTTCACAAAACCACCACTAAACCTGCCACATTCAGAGGCAAATGGAGAAGGCACCTCTTTGTGCAGGCTTTCCCACAGCAGTATGCTTGTTTTCACAGCCCCATCCACAGGCTGGCCGACGGAGGGGGCAAAGGGGGCAATTGCCCAGGGGCCCTGGCGATTTAAAAGGACCCAGGGGCCCCCGGCTGCTGCCGGCAGCACAGCAGCACTAAGGCAGGCTTCCTGCCCTCCCTCGCTCCGCGCCGCTCTCAGAACCAGCGGGAAAGCCCTGCGGCCCTGGTGTTTTCATGCACTGCCCCCGCCCCGAGCACTGACTCCGCAGCTCCCATTGGCCAGGAACTTCAGTCAATGGGAACTGCAGGGGCACGTGGAGACCTCCTGGGGTCCCCACCTAGGATCTGCTGCCAGAGGGATGTGCCGATCTCTTTCGGGAGCCACCCAAGGTAAGCGCTGACCCCCGGACTCCCTCCTGCACCCCAACACCCCCTGCCCCATCCCAGAACCCACACCCAAACTCCCTCCCAGAGCCCACCCCACACACCCAAACTCCTTCCTGGAGCCTGCACCCCAAAACCCTGCCCCGGCCTGGTGAAAGTGAGTGAGGGTGGGGAAGAGCGAGCAACGGAGGGAGGGGGGATGGAGTGAGCAGAGGCGGGGCCTCGGAGAAGGGGTGGGATGGGGGTGGGGGCTCAGTGAAGGGGCAGGGCAAGTGTCTTTGGGTTTGCACGATTAGACAGTTGGCAACCCTACCGGGCGGGCATGGGGAAGCCCTGGCTGTGCCAGAACAGCGTGCCCAGCAGTGCAGCCTGCAGCTCGCTTGACACCAGCCCGCACAGGTGCAGCGCTGCCCAAATGTCAGGCGGAGCGTGGACACAGCTTGCGCGTGCGTGGGGACCCACTGACTGTTCTGCCCTGGGGCCCAGAATTGCTGTCAGCGGGCCTGCCCGTTCATCTGAAAAGACCATCGACCTGCTTCTTGGTGGCAGGGAAGAAAGAGAGAAAGAAACTGATTAACTATAGGGAGGTTCTCAGATACGCTAGAGATGAGGACCATAGGAATACCGGGAGAGATAGATGTACCACAACTGCACTTATAGGGTATCGAAAAATAAACTGCCTGGCACAAATTGACCCCAAAAAATAACAGAACTGTTAAATATATTTTCTATGCAGAGTAATATTTAATAAGAGTCCAGTCCTCAAAGTGTTATGCTAGGCACCTTAGAATGTCCCCCACAAGGTTATAAACCGACCTCTCTCTTAGCAATGAAGGAGGCTTGAAAACTCTTAATACGTGCTGCACTCACCTGAGCTGGGAATCTGGCTCTCGCTATGATGAGATGTAAACATTTTATTAAGATGATGTTTAAAAAAAAAGTGAACGGTACAGAGTTTAAGCAAAGAAGTTTCTGGTTATCAGGGAATAAGGTACAAGATTACTAAAGGCATGTTTCGGTGCCTGCATCTAGTATGTTCTGTTCATGCTAATCACCATGGAAACAGTTCAGAGCAGGAACCATAACTTGGGAGAAACTTCTGTTTCTTGGGGTACCACACACAGACCAAGTCAGCATTTAAATAATTAAAGAATAAACTTGACGTTTCCCCCACAAGAGGTAGTGGAATCAATAATCACTATCATTCCATAAAGCAACTTTTTTGGCTAAAGCGGAATCAAGAGTCTTTACCACATATGCCAAGTTCCCAGTTTGGCCTTTCTATGACCACAGTTAACAACATCAATAGCAATGAACACACTACATCTTTTCCTGTTAGGGTGATGTCAAATGTAGCAGAGAAAACTCAGTCCCCTGAAATCATGTCTTGGAGGGAAACAGAGGGATTTTCAGCTATTTGGCCTTAACAAGAATTTATAATTTTAATATTTGCAATTCACATTGTAGGCAGGTACCTCAGAAGTAGTATTTTAAATTCTATGCATCTCACATCAGCAACATAATTGACCATAATAGATTTGAGACATTTAACAAAATCTGTGAAACATGAACTGCAAAAGGCGCCATGGAAACGTTTAGCTAGCAGGCCAAGTGGATCAGATGAACACACGCAGGGACAACACAACCGGAAGACAAAAGAATCCATGCAGCCCCTTCCAGCCCATGCTGCAGAACACTGAGGGGCTGGCAAGAATGCATACTCAGGGCCCAAGTCTGCATCCCCATCATACCCCAAACCACAATGAAACCTGACAACGCAGGATCAAGCCCTTAATTGGTAAAAATTTTCACTGCTCTTAACAGGCACATACAAACAGAGCAGACCACTAGTCCATCTAGTACAGTGGCCCCCAACATGGTGCCCGTCATCAAGAGGTGTCGCTGCCGAAATGCCACCGAAAATCAGCACTTCGGCGGAGACGCCTCTTGACGTTGCCGCTTCTCGACGGCATTTCGGTGGATGCTTGTCCACCAGCCACGGTCCTCGCTGGCTCGTTGTCCGGCGCCTGCCAGACGAAAAAGGTTGGGGACCACTGATCTAGTATATTATCCTCTCTCTGACAGCAGCCAGGATCAGATGCTTCAGAGAAAGGTGCAAGAAACCCCATAGCGGATAATTACAGAAGAGTATGTCTACAGTGGAAGCTTCTTCCTAACCTCTATGAATTAGTGGTTATCTTATGCCTGAAGCATGAAAGTATATAGCCCATCTAAAAAAAGTTACCCTGCCTAGTGTAACTGTGGATGTTTTCAATATCCATTAAATGTTCTTATATATTCTGCTAAGACCTGGGCCTTACTCATGCTAGTTATGCATTAAATTAAAAATATATAAATTGAGATATGGGGGTTCAACCTTTTCCCTGCCCTATCTGTTACCTGCACACCCTTCCCACCTCAAACTCTCCCTTGCACTCTGGGTCAAAGTAACAAAAAGCTAAAAAATAAAGTCCTTTTTTTGGCTGAATAGCCTAAGAAACATTTTCAGAGGGAAGTAATTGCCTATTGATCAGCATTTAGGCAGGTTGCACAGAGCTATCTCTGGAATATTCATTGGATTTAAGTTCAGGCTTTTAGAGATCAATAGCTGTTTGACTGGACTGTCTAGGGTTGATTTTATTTGAAATATTTATTCTACTGGAGGGCAAGTAGTTTATCTTAGTCTCATCTGGGTTTGTTGAAGTATCTTTTAGCTGAGCACTAATTCAAACACAAGCAGACGTGCAGCCCACCAAATAGAGAGTGAGCTCAGGTTAAAAGAAGGACTAACGCACTACAATGCAGAGTCTCCCCATTGCACATAGCACCCTGTGGTTTATTCCTTTGCTGCTGTTCAACATAAGAGAAGTATCCTTTGTAAAGTCTATTTCTTTAAAAGGATTGTTGCCAAGGTTTTCCAGACCCCACATTAGCATAAATGTAAAGCCAATTATTATAAACCCTGTCTCTATACATCATCCTCTCTCTTATAAGCAGGGTTTTCTAGTGTCATTCAGTTCATCCCAATCCATCGCATCCCAGTCATGCATCTCTCCCATTACATTACACAGAGGTCAGAGTACACGTTGTGCAAAGACGACACCCCCCCCCCTCCACCCCCACCCGAGCTGTAGTGTTATTTTTAATGGCAGCACTTACTGTCAGAGTAACAATCAACCTCCTGTGCACACCGCTTACGGACAAAGGCACTGTATGCATCTACCAGGGCCACTGCATGTGCTTCACATTTCTCCTTTCTAAAAGGTTTTCATGCTTCAAATTTGTATTTTCCCCGTATACATCAAGAGAAATAAATAATCATGGTTTTTGTAAAGGGAAATCATGTATCACCAATCTACTAGAATTCTTGGGGGGAGGGGGGGGGGTGTCAAGCAGCATGTGGACAAGGGGGATCCAGTGAGTATGTTGTATACTAGTCACTTTGAGAATCATAGAACTGGAAGGGACCGAGAGGTCATCTAGTCCAGTCCCCTGCTACTCAAGGCAGGACTAAGTATTATCTAGACCATTCCTGACAGGTGTTTGTCCAACTTGCTCTTAAAAATCTCCAGTGATGGAGACTCCACAACCTCCCAAGGCAATTTATTCCAGTGCTTAACCACCCTGTTAATAAGTTAGTAAGTTTTTCCTAATGTCCAACCTAAACCTCCCTTGCTGCAATTTAAGCCCATTGCTTCTTGTCCTATCCTCAGCGGTTAAGAAACAGTACAGCATGCTTGATGGACTAATGGACAAAGCCTGCGAGGCAAACACTGGGTAAAATGTCTATGCTTAATGAAAAAAGATTCAGCAAGGAGACTAATTCTGAGCTTTGAAGGGATCGTTGGGAACACCAGGACTAGTAAACAGATGAGAATGTTAAGAGCCATGAAAGATGCACCTTGAAAGGACTATAGACAGGCTCTGTGGAGCTGTGCACATGCAGACGCATTTGTCAGATTTTGTGCCTTGTACTGCTCACATATCCTTGTTTGTGCTGCACAGTCAAAGAGGCTTTTGCACAGGTTAAGCAAAGCCACAGTGAATTTCTTCAGAATAGAAATGTCTGTCGTTCAAGCAATGGAAATCTCTGTGCACCTGCTGCATTTGTCTGTGTGCATGCCTGCACCTTCAGTTAATAACCAAGATAGATTCACTTTATTCTTGCTACACAACAGAGATCCCTCTCAATATGTCCCTTGAGAACACGGTGGTCGCTTCTCTTCCAAGCCCTAACAGGGTTTTACAGCAAAAGTAATAAGCCTCGTGTCAATGTTTTCAAGGAAGCTGACAACACAATTCCGGTTTTCTCCCTTTGTTGCCTTTTTAAGAGAACTGAACCTTTTTTGGCTCAAGACAGCGCCTGCGATGCCACGCTGCATAAAGTGCTTCCTGGCCTGCAGAAACCTGAACTGTGCTGGAAGAAAGACTAACTGGATGTGACATTTCTAAACCTTCTGTGGTGGCCACCATCTTGCTGATAAATTATCTCATTCGTCAGAGGCAGCCCAGGGCATAATCAAGGCTCCATGCCTGGACACAAGGTGCATTCTCAAGCAATTCTATCTCCTCTAGGTCTCACCTTGTCTCAGATCTCTCTTCTGTCTCCACTGCCCACAATTCAGTCACTCTCAATCCTCTATTCTCCTGCTTCTTCCATAACTGCCTTTTGCAAATCTGTTTATCCCCACCTCTGCAATATCAGCCATCTGCCCCTCTGCTGAAGTGCTCATCCAGGCCTCTATCTCCTCCTGATCTGACTGGTGCAACTCCCATCTCAATGACCCCCCACGCCCCAGACACAGATCACAGACTTCAAGAGCAGAATACTGCCACCCATCTTCCCAGACATACAAAGGGTGATGCCCACCACAGGCGTGTCTTTGAATACCACTGTCGGCTCCCTATTAATTCAGGGCTCAGTTCAAAACTGCCATCATTACTGAAACAGTTGCCTCATGTGCATTGACTATTTCTTGTTTGCTCCCTCCTCTCTTCAGCTACTCTTGCCACTGTCAGCACAAGAACTTTCTCTGCAGTTTCTGCCATATGGAACAGCCTTCCTGTGTCACGCTGCTTTGATTCGCCATGCCTTTTATTTGTAACTTTAACTAGATTGACCCCGTGGAACATTTCAGCATCCATTTAGTTAAGCAGAATAAAGATGCATCATACAGAGGCCCAGTATATAAAGTCTGAAAATCAATTTCTGCTCTGCTTTAATAAGAACATTTGCCCAGTTTTTGTTGAATGTGTCACTTAAAAATACATTAACTGAAGACACTCAGCACTGACTATGGTTTGCTGTTTAATGGGAGCGTAGATGAAGGCTGTGCATAGTCCCCAAGGGAAGTAAGAAAACAAGTTCACACAAGGAGCAAGTTTCCTTTGCTGGTGGATATATAGTCTTAAATCTCAGCATAAGTAACCCAGACCTGTTTTCATTCCTTTGTCGTCCATGGGAATCTCTTGGGTCACTTTATCTGCTAAGCTAACCATTCAGCTGAAGGACACCACACTGTCTGGCAGCTCTGGATAGATGATCTCACTAATGGAGCAGTTACACCAGTGATACAGACCTGCTAACGTGCTTGGAAGCACTAGACAAAGAATGTAACATGTGCCTAGGAAATAGCCAGGAGTCAAGCCACAGAACATTCCTACCTAGCTCTCCTCTCTCCCACACCAGGTGAACGAAAAACGTTAGAACTTGGGACTTGTTAGACCTTGGGCGGGTGTAAGGGGGGGACTACATACACTTAACATTTCTTAAACTTCTTCAAACTTAAGCTAAAAAACACCCCCTGAAAAAAAACAAAACAACAACAAAGGAACCAGCTGCAGGAATATAAAGAGCATGCAGTCAGAAGTCCAGCAACAGAGTGGGGGCAAGCCAGTTAATTGCACCCAATGCAGCATGTATGATTACCTGCCCTATGGGCAGATGGCGTACGTGTGCGTTCGGTGTAAGGCGCTCCTGGCCCTCAGAGACCGTGTACGGGCTTTGGAGACCAGGGTGGCTGAACTGGAGGAGCATTTCAGAGAATGCTACCATAAATATATGGAGCTATACCTATCTCATAGAACTGGAAGGGACCCCGAACGGTCATCGAGTCCAGCCCCCTGCCTTCACTAGCAGGACCGAGTACTGATTTTGCCCCAGATCCCTAAATGGCCCCCTCAACGATTGGACTCACAACCCTGGGTTTAGCAGGCCAGTGCTCAAACCACTGAGCTATTCCTCCCCAGGAGAACCGTATAGTGACTTGCCTGCCTGGTGCGCAGGTTGTGGATCTCTGGGACGATAAGGCCATTACGGAGAAACTAAATGAATTCTTTGCTCTTTGAATTCGGTCTTCACGCTTGAGGATGTGAGGGAGATTCCCAAACCTGACCCATTCTTTTTGGTGACAAATCTGAGGAACTGTCTCAGATTGAGGTATCATTAGAGGAGGTTTTGGAACAAATTGTTAAACTAAACAGTAATAAGTCACCAGGACCAAGTGGTTTTCACCCAAGAGTTCTGAAGGAATTCAAATGTGAAATTGCAGGACTACTAACTGTCGTCTGTAACCTATCATTTAAATCAGCTTCTGTACCAAATGACTGGAGGATAGCTAATGTGACACCAATTTTTAAAAAGGGCTCCAGAGGTGACCCCAGCAATTACAGGCCACTAAACCTAACTTCAGTACCAGGCAAACTGGATGAAACTATAGTAAAGAACAAAATTGTCAGGCATATAGATGAACATAATTTGTTGGGGAATAGTCAACATGGTTTTTATAAAGGGAAATCATGCCTCACCAATCTACTAGAATTCTCTGAGGGGGTCAACAAGTATGTGGACTATGGGGATCCAGTGGATATAGTGTACAGTAACTCATCGCTTAACGTTGTAGTTATGTTCCTGAAAAATGCTACTTTAAGCAAAACAATGTTAAGCGAATCCAATTTCCCCATAAGAATTTTTGTAAATGGGGGGGTTAGGTTCCAGGGAAATTTTTTTCTCCAGACAAAAGACTATTACACACACACATGCAAAAGACTATTACACACACACATGCACGTGTGTGTAAAAGTTTTAAACAAGTTAATACTGTACACAGCAATGATGATTGTGAAGCTTGGTTGAGGTGGTGGAATCAGAGGGTGGAGGGGGGGGGAGTGGGAATATTTCCCAGGGAATGCCTTACTGCTAAATGAACTAGCACTTGGCTGAGCCCTCAAGGGTTAACACATTGTTAATGTAGCCTCACACTCTACAAGGCAGCATGAATGGAGGGAGGGGAGACAGCATGGCAGAGAGAAACAGACACACACCTTGTGTGTGAGAGATGTGCATTGCCCCTTTAAGTACGCTGACCTCACTTTAAGTACACTGCCTTTTTTAGTAGATCAGCAAGTTGAGACAGCAGCTGCTAATAGCAAGCTCCCTCCGTCCTGAGCCCTGTCGTGTCCCCCCCCGTGTGTGTCATCAGCATGGACACTTGTCCTCCAGAATGGTGGTTGAAACATGAAGGGACCATATGAATCTTTAGCGCATCTGGCACATAAATACCTTGCAACGCCAGCTACAAAAGTGCCATGCAAATGCCTGTTCTCACTTTCCGGTGACATTGTAAACAAGAAGAAGGCAGCATTATCTCCTGCAAATGTAAACAAACTTGTTTGTCTGAGCGATTGCCTAAACAAGAAGCAGGACTGAGTGGACTTGTAGACTCTAAAGTTTTACATTGATTTGTTTTTTAATGCAATTTTTTTCTTTACATAATTTTACGTTTGTAAGTTCAACTTTCATGATAAAGAGATTGCACTACAGTACTTGTGTTAGGTGAACTGAAAAATATTTCTTTGTTTTTTTACAGTGCAAATATTTGTAATCAAAAATAAATAAAGTGAGCACTGTACACTGTAAAATATTTAAATAAACGATATTCTATTATTGTTTAATTGCATGATTAATCACGATTAATTTTTTAATCGCTTGACAGCCCTAAAAAAAAAAAACCCATACCAAAAAGGTGTTAAGAAACATGCATTAGAAATGGGAATCAAAGGACATGTCCGCGCACAGAAAGAGTGAACTGAGTATGTTCAAGTTCTTTCATATCCTTTAAGAGAGAAGTAATTATTTTACTGTTAGTGAGAGGGTCGGACTCCCAGCCCATAGAAAGTGGAACAGAACAGACAGCACAGATGACAGCAATAAAAGCTCCCACTCGGTGCCTTTAACCTTGACCTACAGGAACCACTTTTAGCGAGCGGTGAGTAGTTTGCTCTCCAGGCCCAGCTAGTCACTGCTCCCTCTGAAACGTGCAACAAGGAGACAAATCAATGCCACGTGTGATGGTGGTTTGGGGACGTGAACATCTGTCTACTAGAAGGAATCAGGCAGAACACCAACTCCTGTTGCCAGGTCAAACAGCCAGGCGACAATGACTTCTGGCTGCTGCTGACCTGCACTGGATTTGAATAGTTCAAGGCTTCGCCCCACAAGCAATCCAGTCCCCTTTATCATTGACTAACGTGCAAATCCAGAGCCCTGCTCAAGCTTTGATAAGTCCTACTTTTCCCCTTTCACCACTTTGGGTGAGGAGCCATATTTCCAAAACTGCAACTCCTTTCACAGACTGAAGCAACAACACAGATGTTGATGGTGGTTTAATTGTGCTTTGCCCTTCATTGCTCCTTTATGGCCACTAAAAAAAGAAAAGTGTCAAGGGAAAAATTTTCCCCTCGTCATAGCATTCCAGCTAGGATCCTGGTGAAGAAGATGGTAAACATCGCAGTCCAAAAAAGGGAAAAAAGCCATTAAAAATCCAAATGGTAATTCCTACCCACGTGGCACAAGTACTCCAGATATTTAGTTCCGCAAGACTAGCTTAGCCACTTAGCATTAGAAACAACCTAGAGGCAGGGGGAGGCTTCCCCCTTGTCCTTGGCGTTGGAGCTTTTTTTAATTAGCCTTAAGAAAACACAGTGTTCCTATCTGAACAATCCACGTTTCTGGATATTTATTCAGCTCCCCACTGCTGCACATTACCCAGCCATACACTGCAGGAATACATCATTTCTCATTGGCATTTGCTAGCAGCCTCCACAGGCAGCTCAGCGCACCAGGCAGAATTGGACAGAGAGCCTACTCAACATGCAATTGTGAGGCTTGGGCAGAGCCCGTCAAGTCAGAGCAGATACGCTTCACCAGCAAAGAGGGGAGGAGGAGGAGGACTGGAGAGTTACGGTGTGACACAAAACATGCATGGATAGGAAATGCACATTTATATTCATTTCCCAAAAGCAGTTTCACCTCAGCTTTCACAAAAACACCCTTACCAACCTGGTCAATCAATGTTGCAAGGATAACATCTGGATACAAAGAAAAGCACTCTGTTCAGAGGCCCCCACAACCATAGTCAGTTTTTGTTGGAGTCCAAATTCTTAGTGGGTTAGTGGATTGACTTATAGTGTTCTTTCACCTGGTTTTCCAGGACAGAATTATACTTGCATCTTCCAGCAGCTACTTTATCTCAGTAATGCCTCACTAGGGGAAGTTTCACCCAAAAAAATAAATTTAAAAAAAATCACTTTTTTTGCATAAAATTCAGAACTGGGATTGTTACACAGAACTGTCAGGGATGTGAGATGGATGGAGCATTATATCAGTGAGATATTCAGATGTGAGCGAGGGGACTGGATGGAGAAACAAGCACATTAAGAATCTCTGGCTAGATCAAAGGGGAGTATTGCGTTGGGACAAAGAGGGATCACCCAAAAAGGAATGTGTCCTCCAAACTAGAACCTGGGTTGATTACAGGTGCATTTAGCAACCAGCTGGCAGGGAGACACCACCCAATTTGTCTCACTAGTGGTTGTACTTGTTGACGCTGCTGGACCGAAGAGGCAGAGCATGAGGACGGAGGTGTCTGGACACAAGGTGCATGTGTTGTTCTGGTTAAGTGTGAATGAGATCGAGAAGTCAGAGATGTACCTGAGCATGAGGTTCATCAGCTGTAGCCCCTCCCCTTTCAGGAAGCGATCTCGGTTGGAGCTCAGCATTAGACAGGAACAGAGAGAGTCAAACAGGTTCTCCATCATTTCCTGCTCCTCGGCCGTGCTTGGATTGTGTCGTTTAAACACCTGCATGCCAAAGGCAGCAAAAAAATGTAAGCCCTTACTTGGCTGCATATGAACACTGACATCAAACACAAATTAACATTTTGCAGGGCAAAGCTTCAGAGTTTAACTTGTAAATTACAATTTTGCATAAGCCTGCAACTATGATGGTAGCAACCACCCTCTCGGTGCATTACCCCCCATATCTCTGCGCCTCTCTCATTCCATTTGGCGTGACTGACTGTTATTGCCATGGCCCAAATGGCTGCTAGCAAATGGGATTCGATCGAAAGCACAACAGGAGGGTGTGCTGGAAAAATGGAATCAAGTTGGTTACCTGACCTATAGTGCAATGAGGATACAGCTGATTACCAGAGGCACAACTGCTGCTGACTGTGTGCTCAGATGACCTCTTCTTTGTACTAGTTTGTGTGTACTAACGAAATCTATGATCACTTCAAATAGCCAACCTACCACCACCCCACTAGCATCCCTCAATAGTCACTTATGCCATTCCTGACCTCCTCCCAACCAGCCTCTGCCCAACAATTCCACATAATTGTTAGTTTTTCCTGATTTTTTTTTCTTCTGCACCCCAAAGACAAGGCCTCCCCTGTTGTCACTAGCCTTTACTCCTGTTTTTTTGCTTAATTTCTTCCTCAACCCTTCTCTGTATGCAAGCCTCAATGACTACGATACTGCTGAACAGACCTTGATAGTGAACACCAGAAGTAGTTGTTGAGTGAAGTAAATATAAGCCTGACCCTAGACCTTACCCACGCATGTCACCATCACTTCAGCGAACAAGAAGTAGTTAAGGATACAAAGCTGAGTAAACCCCCTTAAAAGGGCAAATAGGCAATGCAGTCTAGTGCACTGAGCAGAGGATGCCAGGAGCACCCGAGTTCTAATCCTCACTTTACCTTCAAGTCTTGATGTAGCTTTAGGTAAACCATTAACTTCTGTCGTACCTCAGTACTAACAGCTCTAAAATGGGGACAACCCCCACCTGTCTTGGAGGGTGAGCTCCCGGTGGAAGTTTCCAAAGTACTATGAAAGTGCTGAAGAGTGAGCATTATAATGCAACAATGTATACAAGCTGCCAAGACAGAACAATACCTAGCATCTGTTCCACTCCTGCTACTATTTTTGCTCATCACTATTTTCAACCCCAATCAGTGAGTCTCTCAATGGCAGACCAGAAGCACATGAATTACTCACAGATAACTGCTGAAGCAGCACATCGATCCCATCCAGCTCCCCAAGCAATTCCCTGTTGTCTAGAGGGGAAAAAAAGAGAGGAAAAAATGAAGCTAACTGTCAGATTTTACAGCCGTCTAACACTGATACATCAGCAAACAAAATCAATACAGCTTGACAGAGTACAAAAGCTGCAGAGAGAGAGAGAGAGAAAGCAAGGGGAAGCCAGAGGCAGAAGAGTGCTGTCATGATCTGAAACAAGCCTGGATCCTATCCTAACAGAATATCAATACCAGGGCTGCATCTCACCATCATTATTCTGGAGCAGAATGGCCAGCACCTCACTGCAGTACAGCTTGTTGGCATCAAAAGGCATCTTTGCCTGTTGGAGAAAACAAGGATGAGAAACCCCTCAGGGGCACTGCTCTGGGTGTTTATTTTGATTTAGAGAACGTGCTAAGCAGATCACGCAACACATGAGCAACGATTAAAACAAAACACAAACAGCAATAATCTTATAATCTGATTCAGTGCCAAGAAAAAAAATTAATTCTTCTCACTGATTTAAAAAAAAGCAATCAAATCAACTCTGATCCCTGCCGATATCCTCAGAGGCAAAAGCTTGTGTATGCAAGTATGCCTGGCAGTGGGCTTGGAAGGTCTACAAACATGGCCTGCCACTGGGCGCATACAGGGAGAAATGTGTTAGGACAGATTTTTCATACCCACTTACAGAAATAGAGATTATACATAGGTCTGTACGCACGTATCCTCACCCCAGTGTGAACAACCTATACCCACCTCACCAGGAACTGAATTGGGGTCAACTGAATCACAGTAAAGCTACCCAGTGGCAAACACTGACCTCACACACCCGGACAAAGGCCTGAGATGCATCAAGAAGGGCAGCATGCAAGACTCTGGCACTGCCCCGGCCCACACTGTATCGGGGCTTGGGGCCCAATCCCACACCTTGCACGAACACTGCAGTCACTTGGACACGATGAAAGCGAACAGCCCGGAACTCTTTCTTGGAAGAAAGGCAAGACCCTTGGATGGGATCATGAATCGTGCTCAACCCCCAGTGTTACCTACCAAGCAGTTTCATTGGAGGGAACAGTTACAGACTGGCCAGTAACAGTTCAGAAGCACTAATGTGGGTCAGTTCACTGAAGGCGTTTACAAAACAGGCAGCCTCCTTTAAGGCTTTTACTTTCCACTGCCTGGCCATTAATCTTCCCTTGAACACAGAGAAAAAAGTAGTACACAAAAAGGGTTAGGTTTAAAATAGTGTTTGTCACCAGCCACACTCTGCCTGCCACACACAGCTACCTGCAGCGTCACTAAGGGAGCAGTCACCACGCAAGGTGTCGTCTGCACCAATCATCTCAGTCTGTTGCCACATTAGAGAGAACAAAAGACTAATATCTGGTGCCAATAACGAACAGGAGGACGCACCAAGGGGCACCAATGTACTGTTTCCACTAAGCCTTTTCCCCAGAAAGATCCCAAAGCGCTCTACAGACTGCAGCTCTTCATACCAATCGTCTGCCAGCTCTGGAGATGGAGCATGGCAGCCATTCTGGGCCATCTGTAAGAGTAACCAATGAAATCGGGGCATTCCTCCTCCCTGGTGAGCCAGGCCCTAGGAAATAACAGTCTGTGTCTGACCCACACTCCTGGGTGATACACACACTACACACTAGCAACCCAATACAATTTTTATGAGGAAGTAAATATAACTTCTCCCCTTGAGGGCGTTAACGTCTCCCCTTGAGGGCGTTTTGATGGCCAGAATGCAAGTAACTAAGTTAGAAACCAGAGTTCACATATCTTTACTCTTGTGAAAGAGCCAGGTCTCTTTAGAGATCTCTGGCCAGAGCCTTTGTCCAACATCTCCTCCTGAGGATGGGACCTCCAGCAGCAGAGCCCTTACCACATATTGAGGCACTGGCCTAACACTCTTCTCCTGGAACCGGCACTATCTACTAACTAACCAACGCCACTTCTTGGGAAAAACAAGATTCTGCTTGCAGGTGCTGACTGGACGAAGACTTCCTATGCTTATCCCAGCCCACGACGTGGTCCTGGACCAGCACGTCTGTTCGCATGCAAAGGGATAACGCACTTGGCTCAAAAGAAGCCTGAATGCGTTCGGGGAATAAATCAGCAGGATGCTCTCGAGGTCTGTGATGCAACTGAACAGACTGAGGGCTCGCTCACTGACACAAAACAGGGAACCAAAGCCCACACAAAGCAAGGAAGGTATTTCCCATCCAACACTGAAGCAATGGGAGGGGGCAGGCGTGTGTCTGCGGGGGCAGAAACGGTCAAATCAGCCAAGTATTGCCAAAAGCAAAGGTCACTGAATGAAATTTCATTAGCATGCACCTTCCCCCAGTGACAGCTGTAAACAAAAGCAAACACTGCCTGACCACATTGCACTTACGCCCCGCAGAAATTAAAACATGTCAGAATGAAGACAATGCCTGCCTTCAGCACCAGGCTCGCCAGCCTGTCAGTGGTCACGTCTGGCTGCACTAACCAGGGGAATCCAAGTGGTGATTATTTTGCTTTCCTAAGTTTCTAAGTCTTTCAGCTGTCAGAGTAATTACATAGCAGAGAGGAGGTCTGCATTTAGTACATACCTGCCTGGAATACAATTAGCTTTACTTTTTTTTTGTTTTGTTTTTAGCCAAAAGAAACATAATTATGTTACCACCTGCAGTCAGAAATTATAGGTTACTTCTGCTAACAACTACGTACGGGACACAGAGGAACATTTGCAGACTTATACAATTGGTGGAATATATTTTGTGGTTCAGTTGCCTTTTGACTACTAAGGTGTTCTGGGGTGGAGGGGAGAGAGGAGGGGGTTCTCCACTGCTAGAGGTGCTAATTTTCGAACAACACAAAGGCAAGGACTTGACCACTAGCACATCCTCAGCATATGAATAGAGCTGTTAACTTACTCGCTGCAGCAGCACCCCCCACAACCCCCTTTTTAAGGGAGACTCACCTGCTATTTCATACAGGATGTTTTCATGCACTCGCCATTGTTTTCAATAGACTCTTCAAGGTTAACAACATCTCAGCATTTTCCTTGTGGGCATCCAAGCACTGAACCCTTCTTAAACTTACCCCAGCCCAAGGTGGGTCTTGGCCAAACACTCCTTGGCATGCAAAGGATTAAGTACTTGGCTCTTCTTTTGACGTATTTATTTCCCCTTCCTACCCCGTACTGGTATTTATTTTTTTTTGCAGAAGCAGCCAACCAGGCTGCCTTTTCTTTACTTGTCCACCAGCATTACCAGGAGGAACACGCGTGACTCAGAAGACAAGTGCTTGCTAGTGCATAACGAGAGTGGAGAACATTAACATGTGGTACCAATGGTCTGGGCTTATTTATTGGCAACAGTGTAATCAAAACAAAACACAGATCCTTCTGATTCAGAGAACATTCCCCACCACATCCTAATAGTTGCACACAAGGGAGTGTGGAGCCTTAACAAGTGAAAATTACTAACATAGGCCCCGATCCTGCAACTGCAGACACAAGGGTGGACTACACCACCCATGTAGAGCCTTGTTGGTATCAATGGGACTTCTTGCAGGCAGAAGGGCTGATCTACATGGGTTCTCATTGCAGGATCAGGGCCATATTTACCAAACAGAACACACGAGAAACAAATAGAAAAGCAAAGTCTCAGAAAACACAAATTATTACAGACACTCTACCAGCCTGAGACTCAAATTGGAACACTTCCCCACAGACTCCCTAAGCCCCATGCACAGGTGCTAGCATACAAAAGCATGTTTTTCCGATTTTTGGTGCTCCACAAAAAAATTCAAGAGGCACATTTTCCAGGCTGGGAGAGGGAAGGCTTGAAATCTATTGCACTCACAGGTGTTGGGAGTGGAAGTGAAGGAGAAATTGAAGGGACTGTGAAATCTGCATTAAATGGAAGAGTCAATACTAGCCCTGGGCCTTTGGTATTTATGCCGGACAGTGCATCAGTTTCCAGGTCACTGGCTTGTTGCTTATTATTGAAGGATGAAAGGGGAATAAACTCACCTTCAGTCTCTTGAGCAACCATTGCATGAGGCCCTGCTGCGCAGCTTCCGTACACATCTCTGGCCGGAACTCTGCCATGTTCTCAACGATCGCTGACAAGAAAGATACAGATCATAGCCTGAGCCCATTTTGTTTCCATTTGTGCTCCAGTCCCCTCCCAAACAGAGGCACCTCTCCCAGCTCCACACTGCTCAGTCAGTTTTAATGTCCTTCCAAGGGCTGCAGTTCTTGTTTCAAAGTTAGAGGTCTTATTTAAGCTACACTAGGTACAGGGCACTGTCTCAATTTTCTCATTTCCACGGTGATCCATCTCCAGACCGTGTGTTACCAGCTCCTGCAGGGGGAGTCTGAAGAAGCTCTGAACTACCTTCCCCTCATCCCTAGCCAGAGTTCCTGCACCATCCCATGCAGCAACTCCCGCTGGGAAAGGCTGAATTACAAACATTAGTTCCCAGAGAGTGATGTGAACAAAACAAAGATTCCTACTTCCAGCCTCACGTTCCTCCAGCTCTCAGGAAGGATGCAGAGCCAGAGAAATGACATCTTTAAATGAGTACCAAAAGTCCCCGACAGCACAGCTTTGAATGTTCTGCAGGTCAAATTTGAACCGGCCACAGAAGTGTGTGTGTGAAAAAAAATGAAATAGAGCCCACCTAATGGATTACTCTAAAGAAAAAGAATTTTTCAGAGAACAGCCTCTCATTCGCTTTAAGCACTGTGCTTACAGAAAACAATAATGAACATTTAAAATAAGCAAACATTGTACCTCAGTTGTTAACAAATTGTGGCCCCCAGAGACACATGTGGATGGTCACAAGGTACGAACACTCCATTTTCATTTGCATGAAGAGACAAACCAAAATATCTATTTATTTTCCTAATATGATTTGTTATGAAGCCATTGCTGTGGTTGCCAAAAGGATACTCCGCGACTCTAAGAGGGGAAGGTGATAACAGAATGGAAGCATTCTGCAAAACAGTCACCACATTGCGCAAAAGTTTGAGGGCCCCTAAGTAAATGTTGTTACAGCAGTAGTTCTCAGCCAGAGGACGTGGACCCTGCAGGTACTCAGAGGTCTTCCATGGGTACATCAACTCATCTACCTGTTTGTCTAGTTTTGCAACAGGCTACAGAAATAGAGATGTGCACGGATTCGCATCCGAGCCGCGAAACACAAATCTGGTCAGCAGATATCCGCAGATATGCAGAGCTGTATACATAGAAAGCACTAGCCAAGTAAGTACAAACTAAAATTTCATACAGATAATGACTTGTTTATACTGCTCTCTATATTAGTGGTTTTCAAACTGCAGGTCGCAACGCAGTACTAGGTTGCAGAATGGAAGGCACTGGGTCATGACGGCGCTGATCAGCATCACCGACCAGGCCATTAAAAGTCCCGTCCGCGGTGCTGCCCATCTAAGGCAGGCTGACGCCGCGCTGCGCCCTGGAAGCGGCCAGCAGCAGGTCTGGCTCCTAGGCAGGGGGACCGTGGGGCAATGTGTGCTGCCCTCACCCCGAGCACCAGCTATGGAGCTGGGGGGTAGTCCCCACAGGTAAGAGCCGCGCGGAGCCACTTGTGTGCCTCTGCCTAGGAGCTGGATCTATGCTGGCCACTTCCGTGGCACAGCATGGTCTGAGGACAGGCAGGAAGCCTGCCTTAGCATCCCTGCTGTGCCGCTGACTGGGAGCTGCCCTAGGTAAGCCCGCACCCAATACCCTGCCCCAGCCCTGAGCCCCCCCAAACCCACAGCACCTTCCTGCACCCCAAATCCCTCATCCCCAGCCCCACCCCAGAGCCTGCGTCCCCAGCCCAACCCTCTGCTCCAGCCCAGATCCCCCTCCTATACCCTGAACCCCTCATCCCCAGCCCCACCCCAGAGCCTGCGCCCCTCCCACAGCCCAGAGTCCTGACCCCCTCCCACAGCCCAACCCTCTGCTCCAGCCCAGATCTCCCTCCTATACCCTGAACCCCTCATTCCCAGCCCCACCCTGCAGCCCTCACCCCCACACTCCAACCCTCTGCTCCAGCCCTGAGCCCCTCCCACACCCCAAACTCCTCATCCTCAGTTCCGCTGGGTCACAGGCATCAATTTTCTTCAACTGGGTCACCAGAAAAAAAGTTTGAAAACCACTGCTACATACTATACACTGAAATGTAAGTACAATATTTATATGCCAAGTGATTTATTTTAGAATGATATGGTAAAAATGAGAAAGTCATTTTTCAGTAATAGTGGCTGTGACACTTCTGTATTTTTATGTCTGATTTTGTAAGCAAGTAGGTTTTAATTGAGGTGAAGCTTGGGGGTACATAAGACAAATCAGCCTCCTGAAAGGGGTACAGTTGTCTGGAAGGGCTGAGAGCTGCTGTGTTATAGGATATATTTCCTAGGCTCTAGATCAGGGGTTCTCAGAACAATTTTTTTGGTGGCCTAAGGGCCTGAAACCCAAAGTCTGCTGAGCACACACACTGGCCCCATGTGTTTCTTGAGGTGCTTCCCGGAGCCCCCAGGAGGCTGCGTGGTGCAGGCTGCTGATCCCCTGCTGGCGGTGCCAGCAAACACCAAAGCAGCCAGGAGGAACAGCTGGGTGCTGCAGGGAGGGGCCACTGCTTTGCCCCCCTTCCCCCATCTCCACCCAGGAGGCTGTTGGGCCGCAGAAAAATCTGCATTTGAAAAACACTGCTCTAGATGGTAACAAATTAATGGCACATTTATTCCTAAGAAACACAGCTGTGATAAATGAAGCTACTCTTTTGGCAGACCACAGAAAAATACATTTAATACTTTAATACATGAAGAGGAGGAAGCCTCTTAAAATAATACAGCTTCCTGTAATGAAGTTATCTATCGAACAGATTTATGCTTTATTACTGGCGAGCTAAATGAAAGCAGTATTACACGAAAGTCATGCAAGGCCTTTTCTGCCCCCTGTGGTAGTTCACAACAGGGACAGACTACATACACCCGCCCCTCTGTTGACTGTGTCAGAAAGAGATACTGTACTGTAACATCCCCTTACCAAGCGTGTTATGGACTCCGTCAGCCTCCTCTTTTACTCCTTCATCTAGGCGCTCTAAATTCTGGACCAGCAAGGCCACAACCTGGCCATCAACCTAAGGCATTGCGGCCACATGGAGAAAAGAGGATTGGGGTGGGGATGGGAGAGAAGGAGGGTGGGGGGGAGAAATCAATAAGCACAACAGAAACACTCCAGAAAGCATGCCTCTGATCAGGAGACATGAACAATCGTGCTCTGAAATCTCAGAGCTAGCAAAGGATTCACAAAGTAAATTCACAACTTCGTTTTTCTTAATTAGACAATTTTTGTGTCAGATAAAACAAACATCTGGAGGAAAAATATGAACCTTTTCACAGTCTGTTATTCCCTAAATCACCCTGATTGACTTATAATCTCCCTGAATTTCAAAGTGCTAGACACTAAAAACCAACTGGGGATCAGCTGCCTGTCAGCTATAAAAGCAGCTCCCCTAGTTTCAACTGCTTGTTGATGGTTTATCTGCATTTTTTCCTTGGCTGTCAGAAAGCAGCTGAAACAATGCCTGTGAAGGCAGCATCACAGCGTAAGGAGTCAGCAGTCACACAGAGGGAAGTCTTAGTTCTAGGTGCAGAAAGGTTTACAAAAGGATGGGTTTGGCTTCCATTATGTGTGACATCACGTAGCCACCCGGGCCAGAGCCAACTGTAAATGATTAAAAATGAATTTGACTTTTCTGGCAGTTTGGGGGACGCCTTGGACGGCATTCACTTGGGCACTGCTTTGCCTAGGATTGAAAGGTGTGATGTAAGCTCACGCTAGCTAGCTCGTTCTAACGCCTGCTGATGCTCCGTCACAACAAGGTGAGTCGTATTTACGCACGGGCTGAGCTGGCTGAGTAAAAGCCCAGGCTCTGTGCAACATGAAGGGAGACACTCCCTGCCCCAGAGAGCTTACATACCTCAACACATCGGTACAGTTTGGCATGCAACACCCATGTTAAGATCTCCACTCCCCATACATGGAGATGAAATGACATGTTCCAGTCCACAGAGCAAGTCAATAGCAGAAACGGGAATCCAGATTCTGAAGTTTGTGGATCCCAGCATTACTTTAGTCCTGCTACTAGCTGAAGTCTAATGTGACAATCCTCAGTTTTAAACAGGAGAGTGGGAAATGCAAGCACGGTGTCTCCCCAATCACGAATCCCATTTGCTAACTGAGGTTTTCTATAAGCTCAGCGAGTGCAGTAACAGCAGGGTTTAGCGTGCTGTAGTAGGTAATGCAACAATCTCTAAACAGGCCTCCCAGGGTGATGCCCACATCCTTAAAATAAAGGAGCCATCTAGATTCTAGAAGCAGATAGCTCGGGTTTTCTCATGACATGGCTGACCTGTTTCTTTCAAGTGAACAATCAAACCTGGCTATTGTGGGCTGGTGACAAGAAATACACAGAAAGAGCTTTTGTTCAATGTACTGCTTTCAGTGCATTGTATAGAAAGGACCCTCCCTATCAGCTCCCCTCTTCCATTTCATTCATCCAGCAACCCTTCTATGAAGGGACAGTAATTAAAAACAGCCCAGAGGCCAGCCAGAGGAACTCAACTCAGGGCCACTGTAATTAACCTTTGGAAGGCAACATTACAGCAACTAGGCAAGAGGGATTGTAGGAGAAAGAATACAGCTGTCTTCTCACCCTGCTCCTCTAAGAAACCATAATCCCCTAGCCCCTTAATCTCAACATAATAGTTAGAGACCAAGCCAGAGTGCAGGTGTTTCACAAACACAGCAATTCACTTGGAGAAACTGCCTGAAAGGAGAATGGACTCCATCTCTTGCATACCGTTACAAATAGTTCTAATGGCATCCCTTCCCTGCAATGTACTCCTGCTCACACTGACAGCTTTCACCTTCTACTACAATGCAGTAAAAAAGGATATCCTGCCCAAACACCAGGAAAAGAGGGTATCCCACCAACATAGCAGATGAGAGGCACTCGATACTGTTAACTAAACAGAGAGTTCCTTCATGAGGGAAAGTAAGACATCAGTAGTAGTGCCTTTTCAACTGGTACAGGACCACGCACGCAGTTTACGCTCTGTGGAATAAGGGATAATTAAACTCTCTTCCACCCTTAGCATAAGTATGTGGCAGGATGAGTTTGCTGGATTATACATGAAGAATTCTGAGCATTTTCCTTGATAGGATCATGCCATTGTTCGTTGGCTTGAGGAAGGCAATATTGGGTGAACATCTCTGGGCTGCATTATGCAGGAGGTCAGACTAGATGATCAAAATGGCCCTTCTGCGCTTTAAAAAAAAGTAATAAAAATCTCTGAACCAACTATGACGGATTTCAATTTTCCCAGTATGAGCAGATCAGAGAACTGCCTTGCTTTGCAAAGGAAGCACAAGAGCAGGTATCAAGTTCCTATTTAACTCAATATGACACTGTGCTGCTGTCACAGAACTGCCCTCATTCTCCTGCTATAACAATACAGGAAGCACAGTAAGATACGACACAGAGAAACATGCCGTCTCCACACAAAGCAAATTAAAAACAAGCTCTTCCTTACTTCCAAAAAATCAGGTGGTCTGGTGATGCAGAGGAGGAACTTGCCCCAAGAATTCACTCATACCAGAAAAGAAACCCATCATGGCTGTATTCACAGTATCTCAAGCCATTCAAAAGAAAATGGATTATTCAAACAGACTAGGAGCAACACTGTTCTGCCTTGCACTGAGAACCACAGGCTACGTTCCCTCTAAGCTGCACGGCTACATAGCAGGCTATCAAGGGCCGTGCAGGTGGGGAGAGGCTGCTTCCCCTGGCCCCAGCCCCAGAGCTGCCTCGGCCAGGGAAAGGCACCTGTCCCCCGGCCCTGGAGCTACCGCAGCCAGAAAGGGCTGAGGGGAGTTCTCTCTCCCCGCCGCAGCCCCAGGGAAGCCTGCACCCCAAACCCCACATCCCCAGCCCCACCCTAGAGCCCAAGCACCCAGCCAGAGCCGTCACCCACCCTGCAGCCCAACCCTCTCCCCAGCCCCGAGCTTCCTCCCACAATCCGAACCCCTCAGCCCCACCCCCACCACACATCACCTCCATATTGGTGCACATAACAAAATTCATTCCGCACATGCATGTAAAATATTAGAGGGAACATTGACGCCACAGGTATAAAAAATCCTTTTATAAAAAGATCTAAAAACTCATCCTTCCACTGATCAGCCTAATCTGGAGTTACTGAAATTGCTACTTACTAGAGCATCAATGAGGACTTCAGCTCCGTCTTCACTCTCATGGAGCGTGTCTATGTCCGTCAGTTCTTGAAGCAGATCCACCACGGCTATGGACACATGTGGGAGATGTTAAGGATAACCAAAGTCATAATCAAGACCTCATTTCTCTTCATACTTGGCCCAACGTGAGTGTGATTGCTCACCGACTGCCAAGACTGGAATAGCAAGGAGCGTGTGCCGAGCAGAGCAGAGCAGAGAGACAGAGGAAGACCAAGCATAAGTGCAGGCACTGCTTTAGCAGCCCTTGTTTTCATAAGCACTAAAACTAACTGATTTTAGTAATTGGGAGTAATCCTGCAACATGATCATCTATTTGTTGTATTTGGCAATTTCACTGTTCCCCAGTGCCATTTGCTTTTTGTCATTTTTAAACCAATTAAATACTCTAGAGCTGGTTCAACTGGTTACCAGCCATTTTACATTGTAGCAATTGTTAAAACTCTAGTTAGGAGCACAGAAAAATGTAGCAATTTGATTTGTGTGCATTATCCTCCCAATGATCCCATCGCTAACTTGGCATAGCATGCACCCCACGAACAAGGCCGTAATATGACGGTGGAGTGATAACCCTCTTCTGCCTGGCCCAATTAGGACAGCATGTGTCTATAACCATGCACCCCACAGGAAAACTGCAAAAATCCTGCCAGCCAATTTTAATTCATTAACACTGGGCTGTATAACACATGGTTCTTTGGACAGCTACACAGCTCTTAGTACAGCCAGACGTATTCCCTCTCATTAGACCCACTTTCCTATTCTCTCAGACACACTGATCAATCCTGCCCAATTCCCACTGGGACAGAACAAGAAATCCAGTTGTCAAGATGTCCTACATAACAAGATTCTGAAGGATCTCTTTAAAATCCACAGGCTAATAAACTAGGCATCCATTTATGTAAGAATGGAAATGTATTTTTATATACTTCATTATTTAATAAGGTTACAGTCCTGACTTAACCAGACCCAGGAAATTCTGTAATACGACTGCTATTTCATTCCCACGTCAAACTGCTACATCCAGGCACTGCAGAATGCTCAGATCAGTAAGTGATAGTACCTACTTCACATGCAGCAGCATTCATGTAAAGGGGTGAGTTTGGCATGAGGAGGTATACCTGCACCAGCTTTAATCTAGCTAGCACAGGCAACAATAGTACTGCAGATGGGATGGGATGGACCTTGCTGAAGCCCATCCTGCCACGTCTACACAGCTACTGTTACCCATGCTAGCGAGACTGAGGCTAGCACAGGTATCACCTACCTGTGCTACAATCGCACCTTCACTTGTAGAGTAGACCTACCCTTAGTGAGGCGAGACTAGTTTTGCTGATACAAAAACACAGGTTACGCTCGCAAAACATCAAAGTCAGGCCTTTGCTCACCTAAACATAGAAGTAAAGTTTTGAAGTGTTTAAGTGACTTAGGAGCCCAAGACCCATTAAAAGCCAGTGACAGGTTCCTAGGTCACTTTTGAAATGGTCACCTACACATTTACCACTAATCATCATTCATTCATGCCCGTCACCCCAACCGGGGTATGGGCCGCCAACCACAGATCTCCATAGTCTTCTATCCTGGGCCATTCGCTCTAGCTGGTTCCAGGTATAGCCCATTTTTTTGCTATCAACCTGAAGGTCGCGTCGCCAGGTATTTCTTGGGCGGCCTCTTTTCCGCTTGCCTTGGGGGTTCCACTGCAGTGCCTGTCTGGTGATGTTGGTTGGCTGCTTGCGTAGTGTATGTCCTATCCAGCCCCACCTTCTCCTTCTAATTTCTTCCTCTGCTGGGAGTTGATGGGTCCTCTCCAAGAGGTGGATGTTACTGATGGTGTCTGGCCAGCGGATCTGGAGAATCCTTCTGAGGCAGCTATTAATGAAGGTCTGGATCTTCCATCTTGTCTCGCTAATGCCTAGTAGGGTCAGGTTGTTGCTCCTCATCTCTGCTGCAACCTGCGCCGTCTTTCCTGACTCATACATGGTCCTCACATTCCATGTGCCGATGGTAATCCTCCTGGTTGTAAGAAGGGTGATCGGCTTAGTGGCTTCCTCGCGGCTTTCACCACCCAGCGTCATGCATCTTCGAGTTGAAGACCCTTCTTTTTCCAGGCTAAAAGTCTCTGTTAACTCTATTGTTGGCGTTTCTGTAGCAAGCTGATTTTTACAGGGTGGAGTTGCTAGCCCCATGCCCAACCCTCCTCCTTTACCCTGACTTGGGACAGGCAGATGGCCCCAAAGGACCTCTCTGGTGGAGTTATTTACCACTAAAGACAACATCAAATTGCTAGTGCTAAAGAAACTGAAATCCTCTAGCCACGTAAGAAATGCACCATGGCACGTGCAGGATGTTTTCCCCCAGGCTACCTGTGATTGTGCTGCAGTCTGTCTAGTGGTCAGGATAGTGGAGCTTCTATGGCACTTCCATCCATGGAATCTCTACTGAGCCTGTCAACAAGGATGCCAGTTGTGCAGGTGAGTTCAGGACAAAGGAAAAGGCTTCGCTGGCTCTCCTGACTTTTGCTAATTTAAGTCACAGCCTAGTCATCATCTTTTACTCACATCTTTTGCACTAAAACTCAGTTGAACAGCTGCCTAAACAGATCACCTGGGATTCATCCCCTCACCTCTCCATCCCCTCCCTGCATTAGCCCCTCCAAGGCACTAATCTAAATGAAATGTGAAGAACCTGTCCTTTGGTGTTCCCTTTGGGGAAACTATTTTAAAACCTTATCCTGTTTAGTTTTAGTAAAGCCACCAGGAGACCTGAATGAAGAGCCCTATTTCCTGTATGTCTTGGAGCTTTATTTCAATCGTTTTTGCATTTTTGGCTTGAGCAATAACCTAGCATACAGAGAGGTGCTACTGCAGCCTACAGTCTGCTTCCAACACATCTGAAAAGATTTCTACAAGCCTGTAACAAGAAATACGTTTTCTCCCAGGTTTACAGCTCACAGGCCAAATTTCTGCCCCCAAACTAATTGACAAACAAGTTTTGACTCCTTTAAAAAAAAAAGGGGGGGGGAGAAGCTAGCAGTGCAAATACTGACAAGCCCTTAACAAAAGTGATCCCAAGACACATCTTTTTATGGCTGAAAGGACAAAACAAGCTGTGTTCCCATACGCTCCAGCTCTTAAGGTCACCATGAACCAGCCCTCTGATCCCAGTCAAAATCCCCATAGTTTATGTTTTCCCTGAGAATGACAAATTCAAGATAACCTTTCGGTGCTGTGCACATTGTACACAAAAAGCCTGAGGTCTCTGGTGAAAGTATAAAATATTAAACCATGATGTCCATGAAACTGGTTATGCATGGTAGGCATTTCCAGCTGTACAACAGTAAATTGTTAACAACCTTATACTTGAGAATAATTTCTATTACAGATCACAGATAAGACAGCAGCGGTGCTGGCTGTTTTGCAGAGATCAGCATTCTAGCAGACCAAGGTTATATTAGATGCAAGTTAAAATAGTCAACCCTGTAAATAGCGCTCTCTGACGAAAACTGCAATGTAATGAGATTTTTAAAATGTTTTTATAATATCATCACTATATCTATTTGCAAAGATTGTATCACTTTTTTAAAAAAATATAGTGCCTTAAATGAAAGAAAAAAATTGCTAAAAGAGAAAAAATGACATCCTTAAATCAAACAATAATAAATATTTAGCATTTTTACAGCACTTTTAACCTGGAAATCTCAAAGGGCCTAAGAAAAGTGTCAGGCATTATCATCTGATTTTTCACAAATGGAAAAAGGAGGCGGAGAGATTGCAAGTGACTTGCCCAGTCACACAGCGAGCCCCTGGAAGAAACCCCGGTCTCATCTCCCAATCCGGTGCCCTATCCTTGGACCAGGCCATCTCATTAGTTCACTAATGCTGGTTCAAACACAGTACATGCAGCCTCCCTCCGGAATGGAAGAGGGGGAAGCCATTACATGATTTTAAGTTAGGTTAAACTAGCCCTTTTAAAGAGGGAATAGAATTTTACAACCACTTTGGAAGTCTTTGCCTCTCATGCACATCACTGGTAAGCCAAGTATCTTGTGTCAGTCTGCTCCTAAGATGAAGGTCAGATGTCCTGGCAACAAAAGGGATTAGTGCAGTCATGGTGCTTCTGTTCAGGACAGACAAACCACTGGTACACAGCAGACATAGGTCAAAACTGAGGTTCCCTGCTAGAACCTTTGGGGAACAAGGACTGGAATAAATAGCATGAATGGATGCATGCTAGCATTCAGGTGCCATATCCTCAGCAGCATTTGTAAAGGAAAGTGCACTGCATGCTTGTCTGTGGTTAGCCCTCCACTTTACATGAGTGCCCAAACAAAACCTTTACAAATGAAATTAAGGCTAATTCCTCAAATGAGATGACATGTACATTAACAGCTCGGCAGGGGAAAATAAGGACACTGAAATGTTCAGGAGAGAGAGTAGCTGAGTAAAGAAGGGTTTCAGGTGAACAAAAGACGATGGAAATTTAAAGCGGTGGGAGGGAAGAGAAAAAATATCTAGCAGTCTGTGAGAAAATGGAGCACAAGAGCTTGCGGAGGTGCCTGCAGAAAGCCTTACCCCTGGGAGAAGCGTTCTAACACTGAAAGGATATCTGTATTATCGTGTCCAAGCAGCCCTAGGAGAGACTGCACAGCGTTCAGCTCCACCAGCAGGTGGTAAAGATCAGGCATGGTCGCAACCACATGCATTTCCTGAATGATGTCATTTAAATCCAGCTCAGACTCCATGAACCTGTGGACAGAGGCAGGGCAAAATCGGTCAGTGGGAATACAAGTGCATCAGCTATTCTCACAGTAGAACACAGGCCTTCCCAACACTGAGAACAAGGCAGCCACACAACCCACCAACCAAGGCTCATTCATCCAGGCATCACAGTGCCACTGTACTTCCAATTCCTTGCCCCCAGAGTTTCCTACAGGAGGTGTGGGAGCTCCAGGGGTGAAAGTAACTGAAAAGACTTACTGGTACGCCGGAGTCCTGAGGGGGGGCGTGACCTCAACCAGAAGAGGTGGGGTCTTTAAAGATTGCAGAGGCGGCTGGGAGCCCCAGGGCTGTGGGGCAAAATAAAGGGCCCGGGGCTCCCCGCAGCGGCAGGAGCACCGGGCCTTTTCAATCCCAGCCCGAGCCCGGCTGCTGGGCTCCGGTGGGGATTTAAGGGGCCAGAGGCTCTGGCCGCTGTGGGGAGCCCCAGGCCCTTTAAATCACCGCCGGGGAAGCTGGTCCAGTCCAGCACGGCGTACCAGCTCTGCATCTGCAAGTGTAGCCAAGCCCTGTGTGCGCAGGCTAGTTCCTGCATAGAGAATTCTTCTGCTGACTCATCTTAATGTTAACATGTGTGGGTTATATTAGCTCCAGTAAGGGTACAAGAGGACTTGGGTGTTTGTCTGAGACAGGGAGAATAGGGGCAGGGGCAGAGACCTAGCTCCAGCCAGCTTAGGAGAAAACAGGCAGAAAGTTTACTTTAATTTAAGTTAAATAAAGGCAATCCCCAGAAAAGGGGTACGTTTGAATCAGACCCAGCATCCCTGTACTGGTGTGAGGAAAGGGGTGGGGATGTCACTTGCTTACACTGAACTTCTCGCCTCTTGCTTCAGATTCAGAATAAGGGTTTTGTAAACTGGCCTTGCTGAGCCGAGTCTTTTCTTCTCACTTTAAGCAAGCTCTGACCTCCAGAAGGGATTGTCTTGGGGTATTAGACTCCCAGACGTGTGACTCACCAGTCAGGAGAAAGGGTCAAGCTAGAGGGCAACAACATAGTACCAAGTACCAACACTGCCTGTTAAAACTAGAACTCAGACTTGCAAAAGGGACATGGATTCAGCCTGACATGTCACAGAATATTTCTTTTGCTTCACACTATCAGAACTCTCTCCCCGCTTAATGTGGCAGAGCACATATCAGCAGGGCCTGCAAAGTTCAGGACTGCGAGAAAAGCAGCAAAAACTAATGAGTAGTGACTGCAGCCACAGACACACAAAGATTTCAATCCAAGAGCCTTGGACTAACTGTGGGAGGGAGCTCCCTGTGTTCAAACAACTGCAATTCTGAGAACAAATACTTCATAGGAAGAGTCAGATTATCAACAGATTTGAACCACTCATTTTGCTCAGTTTAGAGTCTTTTGAAAGTTCCCATGTTGTGAAGCAGGATATTCCCTTCACATACACACTTGGTAGTACAGTTACATGATTTGGCTGTGCTGAGCGTATCAAAAATTATGAAGAAAAATGGATCCATTTAGGATACACCCTTAAATTCATGGTCATCTCTTCACCTTCTGAAATGCCCAGCAGCTACATTTATTAGGTAAACTGAGCCCTCTTTAGACTTTGGGGCTGGCAAGGTTAGAAATCATGGAAAGGAAAGGAAAGTGTGGAGAAACTGAGGGGAAAGTACTAACAATGAGGAGAGATCGGTGAAAAAAGAGGGGACAACAAGGAAAGGCCAAATTCAAAAAGAAAAAAAGTGCTTTGAAGAGAAAGTTTTAGAGGGACAGTAGAAATGGGTGAAGAATTATAGGATGGGAGCCTGAAAATACTGAGAGGCACAAGACATCAGTATAGACAGGAAAGTGAAGAAGTGGGAGGGAGCAACAAATGAAACAGTACGTGTTACAAGAAGTCTGCCTGAGAGCATTCTGTAAAACTCTGGTCATGGCGGTCTGGACATTCTAGCCCAAGTCCATCTGACTTTCCAGGCAACAGACAACAAGACCATCTGCTCCTAGGGGACCAGCTGGGCACTCGGCACTTTTGAAAACTAGGTCTTTATTGGGGTGCCTAAAAAAGACCTTGCAAACCTTACTTTAAGCCCCATTTTTTAAAATCTTTGCCCCAAAATAGAATACAAACTAGAATTTTAAAATGGCACATTTTAAATAATCTAAGATCTTATTAGTAACACAGCAAGGAATTTAATATATTTTTAAATAAAATTCAACCTGTCCTCTTTTTCACAGCATAGCCACTACCAGCACGCGTCTCAGCAATTCCAATTTTTAAATTAAAAATGTTGATTTCTGTGATGCTGCACTCTATAATTTTATGAAAATATGCTAATGAGTATAAATATAATGTAACTGGAATATGCTTCATGAAAAAGGTCTCTTGTAAGGTATCATTACAAAGCTTATAATCTACTGAGTGTGATCATCCTATTTGTAAACGTTTCATTCTTGTATCTGAAACTAGAAATATGAAATACAACTCTGAGGGCCTATCGTAATTATGCAAAGGGTGGGCCATTAATGGCGGTTTGGAATCTTGATGGCTCCCATCAACCAGGACAATTGTTTTCTTACTGTATTAGGCATAGACTTGCATGTTCTATTTTATTTTGCTTGGTAATTCACGTTGTTCTGTCTGCTATTACTTGGAACCACTTAAATCCTACTTTCTGTATTTAATAATATCACTTTTTACTTATTAACCCAGACTATGTATTAATACCTGGGGGGTTGGGGGGGGCAAACAGCTGTGCATAACCCTCTATCAGTGTATAAGCTTTATACAGGGTAAAACGGATTTATTTGGGATTTGGATCCCGTTGGGAGTTGGGCATCTGAGTGTTAAAGACAGGAACACTTCTGTCAGCTGGTTTCAGTTAAGCCTACAGCTGTTAGGGGACGTGGTTCAGACCTGGGTCTGGGCTGCAGCAGGCTAGCAAGTCTGGCTATGATTCTATGATCTTTCACACAACTGAACCTGCATCTCTGATGAAGAGATTAACTTTGGGCTCAAGCAAGGAGGGAAGGCTCACAGTGGGTGAGGCAGAGGGACTGCACATGACCTTACTTTTCTGGATTATCTGGGAACTTGATCCGCAGCTCTTGGTTTTTGTAAGACCTCTTCTCAAAAGTGAGAATCATCTTCTTCACCGAACTTTCATCCAGAGGCTCATCCTAGCCAAACAAAACAAATATTGCTTAGCTTTCAGGGATGGACGCAACACCAGCCTGCCAATAAGCAAGAGTAACCAACAAACTGAGCGAGTCCTGGATACACCTGTGATATAACAATAACCAGGAGCAAATGGCAATCAGAGAAGGAAGCTCACCAAAAGTCTCACTGCAGAAGGCTGACATAGCCCTAGCGTGAGCCACATTTTCAGATTATGCAAGTCCAGTTAGCAAAATGTTTCCATGAGACCCACAGAGACTGTCTGCATAAACAAGTGCATCTACTCAGTAAATAAAAAAGCTATTTAATGGCACTGACATGAACTAAGCTACCAATCAGGGGACTTAGATTCTAAAGGGATTTTTAAATTCTTGCACCTTGGGCTATGGGAAAAACAGAATGCTTGGATGATATTCTTGTTGCTAGAGACCAAGAACTTGCACACTACATGATTCCCAAGATTCTAGCCAATCAACAGGGCTTCTGCTTGATCCATTCACCCTCCAACTCAAACACTAAGGAAATCCCGCATTATCTGTCTCACCATCAACCACAGCAGCAGTAGCAATAGCTCAACATCAGAAAGTAGAGGGAAATTTCAGAGATGAACATTAGAAAGGCTGCACACAAAGGACAATGATATTTTACAAACCCACGTGATTCCACTGTGGCAAATGTCACTTGTTTTTCATCAAACATGACACAGTTACTTCCTGCTGTCTATCTCCTGGATTTATAGCAACCCGTTTGTTAGATTTATACAATGATCTTCTCCCTGCCCCGTAACAGAAGGGCCAGTCCCACACTGGATCTCTGTCTCCAAGGCTTGAAATCATTTACCCTTGATAGCTGTGTGACAGAGACGGCAATATCCTGCAATATCCTTGAAAGACCTTCATTAAGTTTATGTATTACTGCGGGCTGGGATTGTATGTAACCTCTCTAGTGGGGAGACATAAGAACCGGGAGTATGGACTTTTGGGACAATAAGGGTTAAGTGGATTTCCAGGGGAATACCTAGTTAATGCAAATTCCCCAACTTCGGTTACGCCTTTTGAAGCTACCGAGTATCTATTACAAAAGTCCAAGATCAAAAGCCCAAGCTGTATAAAGAAAGGACTGAACTGCTCAGCCTTTGTTCTGGTTCTAAGGCAGGTGAACTTGTAGCCATGGGGAAAACCCAGCTGTGGGTTTGGAAGGACTAAAACCTACAGAAGCCCTAGGATGGAGTTGGTGTAATCTCTGGTAAGATTTTTAGCATGTCTGTAAGAACTTGTATTGGTTTTTACCTGTTTCTCAGTAATGTTTTTACCTTAAGATTAAACATGCAGTGTGACGACTTATACTTGCGAGCAATGCACCGGTCATTGCCTTCAGAGAGAAAGCACAGTGCAGGAGCCGGTTGCCAAGGATATCACAGTGCAATACTGGGAACTGTGCAGCATTAAAATTTCAGATCAAAAGGGAATGAGGCCCAGGTGAGGTGACAGCTAGGAGCCAGAAGCCTTTAAGTGAGTGCCCTTGTTGAAAGCAGGTGCAGTTGCCCTGAAACTGTGCCAAGCTGCTACCCTAATCCTGTGACCCAAGTCCTTCCCCCTACAGAAGGTGGTTTGCTGCTGCTGCTGCTGCTGCAGAGCTAGCAAGAGAGGGAGGGTGGGTGAAGCTATGAGGCTGAGAGTACCTATGAAACTAATGGATTTAGAAAATTAATAAGAACCCAGAAGCTATTTCCAGTCACAAATATTAGAAGTAGACTCAAGTAGTTTACACCTAAAACAGAGATTTTATATTTTGAAAGTTTTTTCCAAGCCTTCTTAGGATCTTTTGTTCATTATTTCAAAAGCCCTTTTTTAAAATGAGTGTATTCCCGGAAGGGTTAGAAATGGAAACAACAGCCTTGTGATGTTCTGAGCCCCAGGAATTAAAAATGACCAGTTAGTTTCATCATCCAAGCAGAGTGAAATGTAAATCTTAGGTAAATGATTGTGTCATTCATTTTCATATTTCCCATTGTTAAAGTGGTTAAGAAAACAGTCTCCTTTTTCCTCCAAATATTTGTACTGCAGAGTAGGCTGATAGGTAGGTACAATTAGGACTATCAATAGGATTTATGGTATTGAAAGTGTCTTCCTTAAAGGGGGGACAGTTCTGGGCCCAGACAACCTTAAAGCACCCATATTTTTCTCATTAGATTTATGTGGTGGAAAAGGCTCTGTTTTGAACAGAGGCGACTGCATCTCAGGCAGCTCATCCCCACCGAACACTGGAGATTTACCTCCTCTTCTTCCTCTTCTCCCTCTTTGTCAACCATCTGAAGAAGTTTTTTTTTCTCATCATCAGTTTCTTCCAGTGCAGCAGCTTCCTCTTCCCGGTGGCGACTGCGCTCCCGGGCACTGGCTTGTTTCCGCCGTGCTTTGATATCCTCATCTTCATCATCACGGGGCCTTTTTGTCCCTCTGTTGGGCTGAGGTAAGAGAAAGAAGAGGAAATGAAGTGAGTGAGCCAAGAACTTTTGCCTCCCTTTATCTCAGAGCCCCAGAGACAAAGGTTATTCATTTTAAGCACAGCTAGTTAGATTTGCTTACAATACTTTTACCAACTTTGAAAACTGAAATAGAGATTACTTTAGTGATGTTTAATATCCTATAAATAGATGACTAGTACCAGCAAGAGCTGTGTCAACCTTCTTCCCTACGTTGGCTCATGAACATCAATCAGGGCATCACATCCTTATCATGCAAAACCCCTGGAACTTCAAATCCAAGCAGGATTTAGTGACCAAGCTGACTAGGGAATGGTTCTGTGAAATGGATACATTTTCACTTGGGAACCAAAAACTTGTATCACTTGTGAGCCAACTCTCAGATGACCCCAGGGTCTAGAGGTGAATTCACTGAATTTCCAATACTGCAACCACGTCTTCTGACTCACCTCGGTGAAGACCCAATTCTGAATTATTTTCCGTACCCAAAATCCACTTGGGTTGGATGCCCAATTAATGCAGAATCAGGCTCATCATTTGCACACTCAGGGCAGTATTAGGCCTGTATACTGCAGTTCAGCAGAGGCAGGACATGGGAACTACATGAGCATAGTATGTTTGATTGCAACTGCCTGTTATTTTCACCCACCATTCTCATTCACTAGGCAAAATTAAAGGGGACCCACAGAGGGAAAAAAGGGCATAGTACTTTTTCTTCTTTAGGCTGGACAGAAAAAGCCTGAAAGTTCTTGGGTTGGGATTTTAAGGAGAAAAAAAAATCTACTTCCCCCCCCTTAAGAGATGGGAAGGTTAAGTCCTGTCTCCTCTGCCTTTTGCTGGAGGGAAAGGGAGATGGAATGGGAGCTCTCAGCCCTATATTGAAAGGCAGCAGCTGATCCTTTCACAAAAATCTTTTCTGCCAACTGTTTAGCAGGTGTCTATGTAAACTAGGTATTAATTTAAAGAAAAATAACTAAAAATTCCTCTCCTTTGCCAGCTGCTCAGGTTTTGGTTCCTTGATATTTGTGATACGATAACCCTACTAGTCTATCTTTCTCCCACAGTTTTCCACCTAACTTTCTATTGTACAAAGCAGATCTTTTTTCTGAAAAATCCTCTTTGGCCTTCTTAAGACATCAAAACCACAACTCTTTCCTTTGCTGTTCCTTTATCTACAATCTCAAAATCACAGCTCACTTCCACAAAGGTAGCAGCTACTGTTTCAGTGCAATCAGGACTCTTTCTGACTTTGAGGATGGAGAATTGTAAATAAATAAATTAAAAAACTAAAAAAAGCTTTGCAGAAGAAAAAGTGGAAGTGTCACTCTCTTGCCAGGTCCCATAAGAGCACAGGCTTCCAAGTGGGAATTTGCAGCTCCGCAGCATGTTGGGAACCGTAGCCCGCAGGAGGCACTAATTCTTTCAGGCTCATAAGGCAAGACCTGCTGTGATTTTGATTAAAATGCGTATACTGCTGCAGACCAGCTACGACACTGTCTCAGTGCAAAATCCAAAGAGCATTTCATTTATTTTCAGAGATTCCGTAGAGTTTAAGGGACCATCACATCATCTAGTCTGATCTCTTGTATATATCACAGGCTGTTCCATTTCACTCAGACACCCATGACTTCAGTTAGCCTAAGCATTTCAGTCCACAGGAGACTAAACTATTGTGTCCACTGGCAGAGAACACGAGAGTCCAAGGTGCCACCAATGGCCAAGGCCCAATGACAGGGAATTGTTTAGCTGAGATACCCCCAGGATCCTAGCAGGCAAACCACACTCACTGCTGCAGATGAAGGCAAAAAAAACCCTAAAACAAACCAACATCCCAGCCAATGTGATTTAGTTGGAAGGGAGGGGGATGTTCCCCATCCCAAATCTGGCAACCAGTTTGACTCTGAACATATACAGAAGTCACACCAGCCTGGTATCAAAGAAAGAGGCCATCCCATCTCCAACTGTGGCTAATCTTTGATGCCTCAGAGGAAGACAAAACCCCAGAATGCATCTGGCCAACTGTGCATCTGGGGAGGGAATAGGTGAGGGGATCCTTCCTGATCCCTGCAGGTGAGTGGGATGAAATGAAGCATGAGATTTGAGTATAGTCACTGTCCTAACGTAGAGCTGAAAATGTTAGGAGCACATTAAGGGACAATGCATGCAATCCTGTTCTCCCCAAGGCCCTGAAGGACAGGGATAAACAGGGGACTTCGTAGGATCCAAGGCCAGAAGAGACCTCCATGACCATCAAGCCCACACAGGCCACAGAATTTCTCCCAGGAGCTGGATTAAAACATACCTTTTAGAAAGGTAACTAATTTCACCCCAAAGAGCCCAAGCAATGGTGAGTCCACCACCTCTCCGATAAGCTGCTCCAATATTTACTTTCCCTCACTACTACTTTTTTTAATTAAATCAAAGACAGGTAACTGAAAACTTGGCTGTCCACATTATGCAAATGAGACTGGAAGTTTTGACCATATGCAAAGTGCAAATGGAACAGCAGGCGCAACAGTTTTTTAATGGACATAAAAGCAGCATAGTTAGGGGCACGGTGCTGTTGAAGATGCCATCTTTAGGAGGAGACTTACAATTAAGGTCCTGTGCGCATATAATCATGAGAAATGGCTTGGCACTTCTGGTAAGAATATGAATCCTAAGCCCTGGTCTCTTGCCAGATTCATTCAAATTTGGTTAACTCTATTCTGTCTGCCGACATTTTCCCTCCTGCTTCAACTGGATAGAGTATGCTTCTTCGCTTCTTATCCCAAGACAGTAGCATCTGTCTTGTGCAGTTCTACTGCAAACTCTTAAGCACCTGCTGAGGTCCGTTGCAGAAATGGCAGTATTTCAGCGCCTGGTGCAGTAATGCATGTATACACTGTAAAACACTTCAGGATCCTTTGGACTGAAAAATGCTATTTATTTCTAAAACGTGTGCTCCTTACATGCCTTCTGGGCACATTAACAACTTAGAACACCCCACAGGTCAACTTTGAAACGATGTATTGTTTGCAGCAGCCAGTAATTTAAACTCTCCCCTACCAATTAGCAACACTTTTGTCTAAAACAAAACTAAAAATGTTCTTCCAGCTGACACCCTCTCAGGGAAAAGTATTGGTAAACACATATTCCTTCCCTGCTGCCCTGAAAGGCAGACCATGCTCCTGTTCCACAAACAGCGATTTCCAGAGACAAGGATGTTCTACTGACTCCAGCCTGCTGCCGCCCACAACTCAAACCCAAAAACTATCAGGAGAAACGGCTCAAGTCATCCCAAACATTTCTCTAAAATGATTTCCACTGGAAACATAGAACTGAATTAGTGCTACAAAAGCCAATAAAGAGTTAAAGAAAAATCCAGCATTTTCCTTGGATGTTCCCTGTGTATCCAGACACTTTCCAACCTAGACTCCAGGTTCTCATTTCTCTCTCCTTCTTATTTTTTAAATTAAAAAGCAAGGAGACCGTAGCTGTAATGAAGGGCAAATGGGTTGTCGGATGCAAACTAATGTACCATAGTAAGAGGCTACATCACCAGAACGAATTCTAAATTAAAACTGCACCATGAAACCAACTCCAGTTCCTCTGAGCATGCAATCTAGATCATCAGCATTTACAAGCTGTTTCAACCTCAATTATACTATCTTTTTTTGGGAGGAGGGGGGTGTTCTCTAATATGCAGTAACAGAGTTATTATGATAAATTATGAAAATGCCTGGAGTGTAATTATTAATGCCACCAACACATTTGTAACAGAATGTAATTGAATTCTCAGACAAACTTTGTTAAGCAGGAGTTAAGGTTTAAAGGATCATAACAAAATAAAGGAAAGAAAACCTTACAAGAACATTGCACTTATCAAACAAGCATAATGAATAACCAAATAAATTCAAGGTTAAGATAACGTCTGGATTTCTGTTCATTTAAAAGTATAGAGAGAGTTAAGGTACCCAAACAACCTTAACTCTGCCCCCATAGCACACACTCAACATCATCGGAAAAGTTTCTCTCAAAATTATGTGGCTTTTTAAAAACATTTTAAATGCTTATGGCAGATTGTGTGGGAGGCAGCAGAACACTTCACACTAGTCTTATACAACACAGGGTAGTGAGTCTTGGGGGTGCCAGCAAGCCTGTAAATAACGTATGTTTTGAAGAGCCTACAACATTTCCATATGCCCAGTTCCAGCTGTGCTCATTTTCATAGTTCCACCCTGTGATGTCAACTACTCAAGAAACACCTTCTAACACAGGGAACTACAGGAGAACTTAAGTATGCAACAATATGGAAATGATTTACTATTTATATTGCTGTAGTGCCTTGGGGCTTCAATCAAGCGAAAGCCCTGTTGCGCCAGGCACTGTACAAACATGCAGTAAATGACATTTCCTGCCCCAGAGAGCTAACAATCTAAAATTAAGTTGACAAGGTAGGTGAGGTAATTTCTTTAATTGGACCAACTTCTGTGGGTGAGAAAGACAGGCTTTTGAGCTTACGCAGAGCTCTTCTTCAGGTCGGGGACACGTACTCCGAGAGTCACAGTTAAATACAAGGCGGAACAGACTGTTTAGTATAAGACGTTAATACGTATTTCAAGGGGCACGCTGAGGGCATTTCCCAGACCTGAAGAAGAACTCTGTATAAGCTTGAAAGTTTGTCTCTCCCACCAACAGAAGTTGGTCCAATAAAAGACATTACCTCACCCACCTGGCCTCTCTAATATCCTGGGACTGACAAGGCTACAACACCACTGCATAAAATTAAATTGTACTTTACACTTACAGATAACTAGAGAGATACAAATGTATGATTTTTAGATTAAAAAACAGATTTCTGTATTTAAAATTTAAAATCAGATTTTCTAAATACATTTTTCTTCTTCAGGAAGACCCATCTGACTCTACTGGGTAGGAGGGTGAAATTTATATTCACAAAATGCTGTCAAATGCAAAAAGTAAGTAAACTGATGGGAAAAACAAAGACTTTCTCAGTTATAGTTATTTTAGGTGTAATTAGCTACACTAGTAGAAAGTTAAAAATGACCAAATGTAAAGTTTTAAGATAACGCATCCTGGAAGGGGAATTTTTTGTTCTCACATGTGGAGTTATTCCACAACAGCTGTTCCTGATTAACCTTGTGTATGGACACTCTTATTCTGTAAAAAGCAACAGAGTCCCCTGTGGCATCTTTAAGACTAACAGACATACTGGAGCATAAGCTTTTGTGGGTGAATACCCACTTCGTCACCCACAAAAGCTTATGCTCCAATACATCTGTTAGTCTTAAAGGTGCCACAGGACACACTGTTGCTTTTTACAGATCCAGACTAACATGGCTAACCCTCTGATACTCTTATTCTGGAACAAGCGCGACTACCCATGGAGTTAGTCAGGAATAGTTAATCTGCTTTAAATGTACATCCTACCTCTTTCTGGATTAACCCTCAAGGTCTGTCCTTGGATCCAGTATCAAAAGAGAAAGAGCTCTGCCTATGGGTTGAGGTGGTGAAGCTCAGTGGTTTGAGCATTGGCCTGCTAAACCCAGGGTTGTGAGCTCAATCCCTTGAGGGGGCCACTGAGGGATCAGGGGCAAAACTCTGCCTGGGGATTGGTCCTGCTTTGAGCAGGGGGCTGGACTAGATGACCTCCTGAGGTCCCTTCCAACTCTGAGATTCTATCAAAAAAGTTGTGCCCTAAATCAATGAATAATCATACTAGGGGGCACCTGCCTTACCTTCCCCTGGAGCAGGGAATTATCCATCACTAACAAAATGGTGTGTCCCACAGAAATCTGGGAACACATTTTGAGCCCTGACTGCTTCCTCAACGAATCAGGAAGATTTAAAGAAACCAGGCTAACTTACTTATTTTAATAATACAGAGATGATGCAGAGGCACAGTAACTTTGTTACTATGGAGCTCAGAAATCACTTATTAAAGACATCTGAAAGGAATCTTCTTAAGGGATAGAGCTCCCTTTGTGAGCAAAACTCAGCCACTTGCAACCAGCTCGAAAGAGCCATCAAGAAAAACTATCAATTAGTTGTCAATTTAGAATGACTTCTGAAAACGAGTCCCAAAACTCCAGCCATCTCTTTCCAAGAACTTCTTAATCCTGTTTGTAACCCCTGTGTTAAACCAGCCACTCTCAATCTCACTTCTCATTGCCACAACTCAAAAGAGATGAGCAATTTTAGGTAATGTGAAATCTAAATATTTAAAAAAAAAAACCTAAACAACCAAGTATAAGAAAAATTCACAAATACTTCCCCAGAGCTGCGAGTCACACAAGCCAGCAAATACATAGGGAAGGGAACCTGTGCACTTCAGCCACATGGATGCAGTTTAAGTCTTAATTCTCCTTTAACTCCTTTCCTCTCCCCTTTCCTGCACTGGGTGCAAAAGTCATAAAAGGCAGCTTGCTACTGCTTAAGGGGCACAAAAAGGAAAAAGTTGTGAAGTCATAAAAATCTGAAGATTTCCCCCCCCCATCCCCCGCAGATTGACACTGACCAGTAAGAGCAGGAAAAAAATTAAGGTGATGACCCCTGGTAAATATTTGCATGGAAAGGGGATAAAAATTGATCATACCACATCCGATAAGTCCTGCAGTTGTCTGCCTTTGTTTCATGCTGGGGAGTGATTCAGAGATGAATGAAGATATGCCAGTTACTGAAAGACTATACCACAAACAGCTGCCAAAACTAGAAGGCTAGCCTTTAACAGACACCACAGCCTTGCCATAAGAAACCCATCTCTACCATCAAGATCAAGTTAATAACCAAGGCACATGTGCACAGACAGTGGCAGAACATGCACTGGCAAGAATAGGTTTAAAGGAACTTCTAGCATTGCTAAGACCCATCCATATAGTCAGCTGCACAATTACCAATACTTTTCTATCTTGCATGGTATCAAAGACTGAAAGGAGAACACCCCCCTTTGTGCTCAGCAGAGCAACCTGAAAGTTCCCAAAGAATCACCTCTCGCAATATGAGATCTGAACTGTGTCCCAAAATAACTAAATTCAAATATGCTATTCTGAAACTCCTGCTGACTCTCTCATCAAAAGTTGGGTCATTCAGCATAAGACCAAAAGCCAGTGGTCAGTTCAATCCTTGGCCTCTCTTCTGAGGGTAGGTCTATTGCAATTAGACACCCATGGCTGGCCAATGCCAGCTGACTCAGGCTAAGGGGATATTCAATTGCGGTGTAGACATTTGGGCTCAGACTGGAGCCCAGGCTCTGGGACCCTACAAGGTGGGAAGGTCCCAGAGATTGGGCTGCAGCCCTAGCCCACATGTCTACACCACAATTAAACAGCCCCTTAGCCTGAGCCTGATTTAGCTTGCACGGGCCACGCATGGATTTTTAACTGCAGTATAGCTATACCTTGAGACTGCAAAATGGAAGCCTGTTACAGTGGTTTTTGTGAGACATAGATACAATCTATATATATCACGTGATATATGCCATCATGTGCCAGCAATGCCCCTCTGCCATGTACATTGGCCAAACCGGACAGTCTCTACGCGAAAGAATAAATGGACACAAATCTGACATCAGGAATCATAACATTCAAAAACCAGTGGGAGACACTTCAACCTCTCTAACCACTCAGTGACAGACTTGAAGGTGGCAATTTTGCAACAAAAAAACTTCAAAAACAGACTCCAAAGAGAAACTGCTGAACTTGAATTAATATGCAAATTAGATACAATTAACTGTGGGTTAAACAAAGACTGGGAATGGTTGGGTCATTACATCAATTGAATCTGTTTCCCTATGTTAAGTTCTCCTCACACCTTCTATGGGCCATCTTAATTATCACTTCAAAAAGTTTTTTCCCTCCTGCTAACGATAGCTCATCTCAATTGATTAGACTCTGCCTGTTGGTATGCATCCTTCCACCTTTTCATGTTCTCTGTATGTATAAATATCCCCTGTCTGTGTGTTCCATTCTATGCATCCGAAGAAGTGAGCTGTAGCTCACGAAAGGTCATGCTGAAATAAATTTGTTAGTCTTTAAGGTGCCACAAGTACTCCTGTTTTTTTTATAGATACAATCGTTAGACATGCATATGAGAACCAGTAACTCACTTCACATAGGCAAGCAAGTGATACTTATTTCAGTTTTGTATTATTTTGCTCTGGTTTGTTTCTCCCGGGCCTTTTACAAGTTTCCCAGTCTACAGGAGGGGAGGGAGACTGCACATGGAAAGGCAGAGTTCAGGGTCATGTTTCAAGTTCATTATCTTAGCTTCAGGGCATTCATTCCTGATGAACTGGGCAACGATGAACCTTGCAAGCATTCCAAACAGCATACGATGGCTGGTGCTATGGACAGGGCCGGCTCCAGGGTTTTTGCCGCCCCAAGTGGTGGAAAAAAAGAAAAAAAAAAGCCACGATTGTGATCGGCGGCAGCTCCACCGCCGCTTTCTTCTTCGGTGGCAGGTCCTTCCCTCCGAGATGGACCAAGGGACCTGCCGCCGAATTGCCGCTGAAGAGCCCGACGTGCTGCCCCAAGCACCTGCTTGCCGAGCTTGTGCCGGCCCTGGCTACGGACTACTACTTTAAGCAGAGAGAATGACCACAGTTGAAGTTACTGGGAACAGCTTATCAGTTGCAGGAGATGCACTGGGTTAATAAGGTTGTAAATATTCACCAAGTCCACTGCTTCTCAAGCTGCACTAATTGTCTTCAGTTTCACCTGCATTCATTACCCAGCAAATGTATGGTAAGTTATCTGTACACCATCATGCACCTGCACTAATTGAGACAGATCCCACTGTGAGCCAAGCTTAGCAAATTTAACAAGAGCTATAGTTTAAGAACATAACCCCAGCCAGTGCAGCCAAGCTTTACATTGATTTCTACTTTCACTACTTCCTTTAATTTCACAAATGCCGTCCATCTAAAACCAATGCAGTTTGTAATTTCTACATACAGCAGTGAAATCCACATCTGAGCAGGATTAAAGACATCTCCCCTTCTCCCCTCCAGAGACAACTGAAAGAGATGTCTGGAAATAACTGGAGTTGGCTCTGCCCCCTTAATTACCACTGTAATTGGAAACCAGACACAGAGGGTATGGGCACAGCATTTCTGGGCAAAACAGCAGCAATATTTAATCATCGGTTTAGACCATCTGCAACTGTTTTGCAAAAGCACATAAAGTTTATGGATTCCTGAGCTCTGTATAAACAGCCAGGTGCTGGAGTCAGTTTAATTGTATTCTCTGCTGCAAGAAATTTCTTTTTCCATTTTGACCAGCACTTGGTGAAGAATTGGAGGCATAGTGTCTGAAATCTTCCATGCCAAATTTGGCACTGAGGGAGCACAGCTTCTTGATTAAGTAGGGACACATTAACTGTTCAGAGAGGAGAAATCTGAAACAATATAAGGAAAGCAATTACGGTTTGTGATGGGGAAAGCAGAGAAGACCAAGGGACTTTGCAGAAAGGCCACAATAGAACAGGATTTTAATTATGTGGCTTTTTGTCTGGTAGAGAAAAAGTGCAGATACCCTCAATAATCATGTGCTAGGAGGCACCTCTGGAGCAGGGATTATCCAACATGATCAAGATGGTTTATCCTACTAAAAACTTAAGAATGGCCAAACCGGGTCAGACCAAAGGTCCATCTAGCCCAGCATCGTGTCTTCCAACAGTGGCCAATGCCAGGTGCCCCAGAGGGAAGGAACAGAACAGGGAATCAAGTGATACATTTCTTGTCGCCCATTCCCAGCTTCTGGCAAACAGAGGCTAGGAACATCATCCCTGTCCATCCTGGACAACTGCCATTGATGGACCTGTCCTCCATGATTTTTTCTAGTTCTTTTTTGAACTCTGTTATAGTCTTGGCCTTCACAACATCCTCTGGCAAGAAGTTCCACAGGTTGACTGAGGGTTATGTGAAAAAAAAATACTTCCCTTTTTTTTCTTTTAAACCTGCTGCCTGTTCATGTCATTTGGTGACCTCTAGTTCTTGTGATATGAGAAAGAGTAAATAACACTTCCTTATTTGCTTTCTACACATCAATCATGATTTTATAGACCTCTATCATATCCCCCCTTAGTCGTCTCTTTTCCAAGCTGAAAAGTCCTAGGCTTATTAATCTCTCCTCATATGGCAGCCATTCCATACCCCTAATCATTTTTGTTGCCCTTTTCTGAATCTTTTCCAAGTCCAATATATCTCTTTTGAGACCACAACTGCACGCAGTATTCAAGATGTGGTTGTACCATGGATTTATATAGAGGCAATATGTTATTGTCTGTCTTATTGTCTATCCCTTTCTTAATGATTCCCAACATTCTGTTCACTTTTTTGACTGCCGCGGTACATTGAGTGGATGTTTACAGAGAACTACCCACAATGACTCCAAGATCTCTTTCTTGAGTGGTGTCAGCTAATTTAGACCCCATCGTTTTATACATATAGTTGGAATTATGTTTTCCAATGTGCATTACTTTGCATTTTATCAACACTAAATTTCATCTGCCATTTTGTTGCCCAGTCACCCAGTTTTGAGAGATCCTTTTGTAGCTCTTTGCAGTCTGCCTGGAACTTAACTATCTTGAGTAGTTTTGTATCATCTGCAAATTTTGCCACCTCACTGTTTACCCTTTTTCCAGATCATTTATGAATCTGTTGAATAGGACTGGGCCCAGTACACCACTCTCCTTTCTGAGAACTGACCATTTATTCCTACCCTTTGTTTCCTATCTTTTAACCAGTTGCTGATCCATGAGAGGACCTTCCCTCTTATCCCCATGGCAGCTTACTTTGCTTAAGAGCCTTTGGTGAGGGACCTTGTCAAAGACTTTCTGAAAATCTAAATACAAGATATCCACTGGATCCCTCTTGTCCACATGCTTGTTGACCCCCTCAAAGAATTCTATGTTTCGGCTACCAGTCCAATAATGGAAGCATCCCTCCCTTAACCCCCAACCCAGGTTTGATTGAAAGCTGCAGGATATAATAATTTTTCATTTTTTTTTAAAAAGTATCCACAAGTAGAGAATAGGTTGCTGGCAAGGCCAGCAGCCAAACCCATGAGAACTGAGAGGAAGAGAGGATTTCTTCATACCCTGCCTCCCAACAATCCTTCAAAAATTATCCATAGCCCTGTAGTAGAAAGATCATTTCCCTGGGAAATAGGAATTCAAAAGGTTTAGAGAAATCAGAGATGATATCAAATATTTCAAGTAGATGTGAGCAAGCCCTCCCTATCAGAGTGGAATAGAATCAAACAGGGACTTATCTTTCATTTTGAAACAAGAAAAACGTGAGGAATAAATCGTCCTTTCCAGAAGAGCTACTGAAACAAGCGAACTGAATGAACTACAATGCAACTTTGTATTTTATAACATCTTACATACAAACAAATTGTGCCACAAAATACTTAGAAATAAATAACAGAGCCTGAGAAAAATGAGAAAGTAGAAACCAGTGAAAAATGAATGTTTTCACTTGGGATTGGAAATTGGATGGAAAGTTGGTAAAATGGAGAGATACAAGAGCAATAGAGGGAAAGGATCTCATATCAACAGCAGCAAGATTAGTACTGACAGTCAGCAGACAGATGGCTGGATGGATAGGAAGGGGAAGATCGGAGACACAAGAAGAGCAAGTCCACAAAGAGTTTTAGAAAGAAAAGATGTGCTGAACTTGATCTGAAGAAACCGGACCCCCATGGAGCTGTCATAGGACAAGGTCGCATTTTGTTGACTATGCGAGAAGGTAAGCAGCACTCTGCAGTTTGGATGCCAGTGAGCTGAAGGCACAGAGGAGGAATTAGCACAGGCAGGATCCCTTCCACCTCCTTCCAGAATAACTCACTCATGTGGAAAAGAAAACACAGAAACTACCTAAAGTCAATGGAAGTTTTTCCTCTCCACCTCAAAGTAATGGTACTTCAGAAATTTAAACACACCCTAATTAATGGCAGGTTTCAGAGTAGCAGCCATGTTAGTCTGTATCCGCAAAAAGAACAGGAGTACTTGTGGCACCTTAGAGACTAACAAATGTATTTGAGCATAAGCTTTCATGGGCTACAACCCACTTCATCGGATGCATAGAATGGAACAGACAGAAAGAAGATACTTATACATACAGAGAACATGAAAAGGTGGGAGTAGCCATGCCAACGGTAAGAGGCCAATCAATTGAGACAGCTATCATCAGCCAGAGAGAGAAAAAAACCTTTGAAGTGATAATCTAATTGAATCTATTTCCCCATGTTAAAATATCCTCACACCTTCTATGGGTCATCTCGATTCTCACTTCAAAAGGTTTTTTCTCTCTCTCTGGCTGATGATAGCTCATCTCAATTGATTGGCCTCTTACCGTTGGCATGGCTACTCCCACCTTTTCATGTTCTCTGTATGTATAAATATCTTCTGTGTGTTCCATTCTATGCATCCGATGAAGTGGGTTTTAGCCCACAAAAGCTTATGCTCAAATACATTTGTTAGTCTCTAAGGTGCCACAAGTACTCTTGTTCTTTCTCCTAACTAATGGGCTGCCTGTGTCACAGGCAAGTAAACAGAGCATATTCACAAGTGCTCTCTCCCCTAGAGGGAGATATCCCAAGGTTATAACAAATCCCACTTCCAGACAGTTCTAAGGACTGCAGAAATAATCTACCTGAACATCTTTTAAATTGGAGTTTTATACTTACATATATGCTGGCTAATACATTAAAGTGTCTTTTGGTTTCATACTGTACTGAACTATAAGGCAAAGAACTAGTTTGCTCAAGAATGAATCTCCAAGTCCTTAGTAGCATAAGAGGGATCCCAACGTTATAAATCACCATACAAGGTCTCATTCAGTTGCCCACAGGACAGTATTCCAGGCTCACTGCAGTCAGGGGAAATAAGTGGTTTGCTACATCTGACTAGAAAAAGTTCAAACATTCTCTGATAAGGCTCTCATGGCTGTAGGCCAACAAGAGAACAAACTTCATGAAATAATACACACTATTCAAGAGGAGGGAAACTGGATTTAAAAGGATCTGGATAAAATACACTCAAAAGTGACTTGTGCAACAGATCTCCTAGAACTGGAAGGGACCTTGAAAGGTCATTGAGTCCCGCCCCCTGCCTTCACTAGCAGGACCAAGGACTGATTTTGCCCCAGATCCCTAAGTGGCCCCCTCAAGGATTGAACTCACAACCCTGGGTTTAGTAGGCCAAGGCTCAAACCACTGAGCTATCCCTCCCCCCAATGAGGGAAATTTTATTACTAAGAATAGTCAAGAGAATTATCAGATTAAGTCTTTTAAAAAACAAGTATCTCCTGTGTCACAAACTGCACCACATCGTTTTAGAAATCTAACGTTCTTTTCACCATTAATGTTGACATTTACTTTTTGCATTTCATTCAGCTGCAACAACAAAAATAGACTTGTCAGTTTCACTTTCCTGCTACAATATTTGAGGAGAAACACTACAGAAAAATTTTTTAGATAGATTGTGATTAAAAACAATTTCAAAAAAGTATGAAGACATTGACATTGATCTTGTAAGTTTTCTGCCTAAAGTGACCTAACAGTCAGTTAATGTGTGGAACAGCCCAAAGGCACAGACACTGCCCTATGGGGACAGACAAATAAACATTAGACAGTAATAGAAAGGCATGCAGGACATATGACAATGACAGACAGGTGGAAAGATCTCCATAGGTCCCATGGTCTCCTTTCATCCCAAGACATTACAAACTCTATATATGGGGGGGAGGTCAATTTGTGGATCCAAGAACGTCACTAGTTTGCCACCACCAATGGGAATGTCTCTTAAGGACTGACTATTGACCCTCCAATTTAAGTCACAATTTAAGAGAAATTGGCGGCAAAGATTTTTACATTGCTTTCTGCTGAAAACAAAGATAATTTTGCTTGGGGAACAAACCAAAAGCACACGTCACCCTCGCACGTTCTACGATAAACCTTCATCACCAAACCCCTCCGTTCATTTCCAACAGTGGCACTTGACAGCTCTTCATTGGGTCAGGGTTCGGCCAAAGTCGCAGGCACGCGGCAGCCGGCCTGTTGAGCCGGTGCCGGCCGGGGTGGCCCCAAACCCACGGCAGTTACACAGGCGTGAGAGCTGCCCGCTCCTGTAGGCCGGCGGTTCTCACGCTTGGCGAGGCCGCGGCCCACGTGCTGGCACCACGAGGCGCCCGGCTAACCCCGAGCCGGTGTCACTGCACGGGAGTCTCCTGCCGGCCCCCGCGACCCCCACGGCACAAGGGGAGAACCGGGGCCGGGGGGGGGAACTCGCGTTGTCCAGCTGCTGGAGCAGTCCCACTTTCACCCCCCCGGCCCCCCAGCACGGGCCCTGCCAGGCCCCCGCCCCGAGCAGGCTGCAGGCGGAGCCCCTCCCCCCGCACAGGCTCCGGCACTGGGGGGCAGGGCCCCCCAGGAGGGGGAAGGAGCCGGCCCCGGCCCCGGCCGCCCCTCACCTGGTAGCTGAGCAGCTCACCCACGTCCATGACCCCCGCGCAGCGGCACCCTCCAACTGTCGCAAAACCCGAGGGATGGACAACACACTGCCGTAAAGCGCGGCTCAAAAAAAAAGCGGCTCCCCCTCGGGGCAAGCAGGAGCCGCGCTGCCGCAAAGCGCGACGGAGGGGGGGCGCCACACTGCTGTGAATCCCGCTGGAGCGCGAGTCACGTGCCCTCAAACGCAATACTTCCGGACGCTCGGAGGCGCGTGGGGGGGCGGGATCGGCGCGCGGTCGAGGGGCGTGGCCATGCTGGGCAAGTGGGGCGGGACTGAGGGGCGTGGCCGTGCTGGGCGGGGCCGTGCTGGGCAGAGGGGGCGGGGCTGAGGGCGGGGCCGTGCTGGGCAGAGGGGCGGGGCTGAGGGGCAGGTGTGGCAGTGGGGCGGGGCCATGCTGGGCAGAGGGGCAGGTGGGGCACTGGGGCGGGGCCGTGCTGGGCAGGTGGGGGGCAGGTGGGGCCGTGCTGGGCAGGTGGGGCACTGGGGCGGGGCCGTGCTGGGCGAGTGGGGCACTGGGGTGGGGCCGTGGTGGGCAGGCGGGGCCCTGGGGCGGGGCTGTGCTGGGCGGAGGGGGCAGGTGGGGCCGTGCTGGGCAGGCGGGGCACTGGGGCAGGGCCGTGCTGGGCAGAGGGGGCAGGTGGGGCCGTGCTGGGCAGGCGGGGCACTGGGGCGGGGCCGTGCTGGGCGGAGGGGGCAGGTAGGGCCGTGCTGGGCAGGTGGGGCACTGCAGTGGGGCCATGCTGGGCGGAGTGGGCAGGCGGGGCACTGGGGCGGGGCCATGCTGGGCAGGGCAGGGCAGGGCAGGGCTGTGTTAGCAGTGTCCTGCTTTGCCCTGCTGGGGGCTGCGCTGTCTGGGGGGTGCCCACGAACTAGCTCTTTGCACCCCTCCCCACAACGTGTGCTAATAATTAATGGGGCCTGGCCCCTGAGCCATTTCTGACTCAGCTTCCGCCTGGTCCCCGCTTGCCCGAGCACAGGCGGCGCGTCTCCCTGTTAGACAGAGGGGGCAGAGCCAGGGCGGGGCCTGGGACTAGATTCTCACAGGGATTTCGGTGCTGCAGCGGCTCGCTGCCAGGCGCCCGGCAGCCCTGTGGCACTCACAGCCCTGAGGTAGGCACCCAGGCTCCTCCCGCTAGGCGGGGGAAGAGGTGGACACCTCAGAAACGGATTCATGGAAACCAGCAAGCTGAATGGGGAGCTGCCAAAGCCAGCCGGGGTGAAATGCAGGGCCAAGCGCCAGGCCTAGGGCCCATGTTCCCAGCCACAAACCCTTTCCTGGAGTCAGCCCATTCCTGGGCAGGGAACCAATAGCCAATGGTCAGGGAACTCTCCAAGGAATCTGGGACACCTGGTCTGCCTGACTTGGTGGAGATTTGAACTCGGGTCTCTTACGGTATGTTTTCGCTGCAATCAGACACCCCTGGATGGCCCATGCCAGCTGACTGGCATTCACAGGGCTCAGGCTAAGGGGCTGTTTAACTGTGGTGTAGACCTTCTGGCCTGGGCTCCAGCCTGAGCGCTGGGGCCCTCCCATCTCGCAGCATCCTGGCTAGAGCCCCCGCTTGAACACAAGCCTGCACACGTACACTACATCAAACAGCCCCTTAACCTTAGTCAGCTGGCATGGGCCAGCCACAGGTTTTTAATCCAGCGTAGACACACCCTTACAGCCCAGGGGAGTGCCCTGGCCACCAGGCCATTGGGTCTCCCACAAGATTGCCTGTTGAATCTGGTCCATTTTGTGTAAAGAATTAAACATTCATTGAGAGAGAAAGGGGTGGGGTGAGAGATGGACACTCTATAGCTCAGTGATCTGGGTATTCACAGGGGAGACTCGGGCTCGAGTCCCAGCTCCAATGAATATTTAGCTATTTATCCAACACTTCAGCAGGACAGATTGCGTAAGGCCTACGCCAGTAGTCTGGTGGTCAGGACACTCCCTGGGATGGGGAAGAACCAGGTTTGATTCCTCAGCCTGCCTCCGTTAGAGCAGGAATTGAACTCCCGCCTCCCAAGAGAATGTCCCACCTGGCTTACCCCCAGCTGCCTTTTGCACAGGTTAGGCGTACTCTGAGCAACGCTATCAGATCAGACAAGATAGGGGGAGGAATGCCCAGCGTGAGAATCCGGCCAGGGTTTAGGCCTGAGCTAGGGTGCTGAGCATCTCAGTGACCTCAGGACTTAGGTGACTTTGCAAGGGCTCAGCAGTGGAGTTGGGTGGCAGCCAAGCAGTGGTTTTGTGAGTATCAGTGGTGTCCAATGTTGGATTTAGGCATCTAAATCCTTTTGTGAATCCGGCACCCCTGATTGTCAGAAGTGCTGCGCATCCCCCACCCCACCTGAATTCAAAAAGGACTGTGGAGAAGTAGCTCTGGCGACAATCAGGGCTTCACAGACTTGCCTGAGGGTACCCAGCAAGTCTGCAGCAGAGCTACCATCCTAGTGCAGAAAACAGATCAACATCTGCATGGAGGAGATGTATCAAATCCCACTGGTTACCGAGGACATGACAGTCAGTCAGTTTTGCTTTTCAGCTGAATATGAAGCAATGACTAGCAGCATTTGTTGACTTTTAAAAAAAGGAATGATGAAAACAGAGAGCCAAACTGTCCAAAATCTTATCAAATCTATTTTAGCTGTTCTTTAAAAATCAGCTTTGAGGTAAAAATCCTTGTAGCATAACAATAGCAGCTATTGCAGTTATCTCAGCAGGTGTCTACTCTAAGGACAGTCATGAAATTAAAAATATATATAACATTTTCCAAGAAAGAAGCCCCTAGCATCCCTGTTGTTTCAATAAAGTCTAGGAGACAGCAGTCACGACAAAATTAACTCAACAAATCTGCACTCTAAAGAAGAGACAAGTAAAGGATAATTATTGGATCCTCTGCCTTTCTTTTATTGGGTATTCAGATAATTCTCCAGCTGTGAAGGCAAAACACAGTCATTCTATGAGTATTGACATATACTTGTGAGCATGATACAGGTATTGGAAAGCTTGACAAGTGATGCTAACAAATAAGACATACGGAGTTGCAAAATAAATAAAGTACATAAAGAGGTAAGAGCCAACCCTCGGTGTGCAGGCAGGAGCATAAACCTGGCGTACGTGGGAACCTCAGACAACAGTCACTTTTGTATTCAAAGTGACATTATGTTTTGTTGCTCTGACTTCCCTTGTCTCCCCTTTTGTTGCTTTTGTTCCTGTTGAATGATATTATCTGCCTAAAATGATGTTTTTCCTTTCACTGCGTAATAATACTTTGGGCACGTAGTTCACCCAAAGAGCTCACAGCGGTTTACACACAGAGATTACCTTACAGAGGGGCTGTGAGGTAAGTGTTGACCCATATCCTGCAGAGACTTACACGCTTGGACATTAAGGGGAAGTGTGTGAAGCCCAGCACATGGGTAAACCTTTGCACACTCAGAGCCTTCCTATGCCCATCTTGCAGGTGGGGAAAGTGAGGCAGAGAGAGGTTGTTACTAATTCATAAACTGCAAATGGCAGCTCTGCTAATAGTTTGCATTTAGACAGCGCTTGCCAGCTCCCAAGTACTGTCCGGACACTAACTATTTCATCCTGGCAGAAACCACTGAGAGAAAGGTGAGTAAGTAGCATCATTCTGATGTTACAGATTGGGAAACTGAGGAAGAAAAGGGAGGCCACAGCAGGAGTCAATCTCAGAGACTGGATTAGGACCCAAGCTTTTTTGGGGGCCTAAACCCCACCTCTTTGTAGACCCTCTGTCTCCAAGAGATTCTGCTTCTCTCCCATCAGCTTTTCAAAATAACCAGGAGGCTTCCTTGCCATTGGTTCCCTAATACTAAGGTCTCTGAAGTGTGCTGGGAAGAATGGAAAGGCAGAGGGTGAAACAAGCATAGGACAATGCAAGTGTCAGTGAAGCAACTGTCACCAGCTACTAGAGCCTCTCTTGGACATGTTCCCATCTCACACTCCGCCTGGCCTCATAAGGCTCCAAAACAACCTTATTGCTGTCTGCAAAACTGAATTCTGTCCAAGCTGCCGCAAGGCAGGATTCAATAATGCAGTATTTTTATCCAATAAAGGGAGCTGGAGCATGGGGACAAAATATCAAATTAAAAACAAATACAGAAACAAAACCGAGGAAAAAGAAATGCCAGGGGAATGTAGGGCTGGAGGAAAGCAATGTGCCCTTGGTCCTGGGTTCAGAACTGGAGCCTGGTCTGGATACCAGAAGGGGGCGGCCAAATGCACTGAGAAGTAGAAGCATTTTTCATGCTCGAGGGAAGGAGTGTTGATTCACAGGCTCATGACTGAGAGCTTCCAAAGGAGCACAACCATGGACCAATCCATCCTTGGTACAAATCCCCTAAAGACAATGGGGTTACTCCAGAAATGATATTGGCCCCACTTCTGTAACAAGTAGGTCAGCTGCCAGAAGAAAGGCAGGGTGTCTAGTAGTTAGACCAGAGGACTGGGAGCCAGGAGACCTGGGTTCTGTTCCTACCTCTCACTGGTTTGCTGTGTGGCCTTGGGCATGGAGATAATGCTATGTACCCACCTGTATGGAAGCACTTTGAAATCCTCAGCTGAAAGGCGCGGTAGAAATGCCAAGTACAATTCAACTAAAGGCTTGGGGGAGCAGGGCCTCTGCTGTCTACCCCTGAAAACGCAGCGAGTCAGGAGCTCTCTGCATAGCCTAGTGTCTCTCAGTGGGGGATGTGTGTGTGGTTTTCTTGCAGAGAGAAGCTGCTTCCCCAGACAAAGGGAAATGCCAAGTCTCTCCAGGGACTCAGCATTCATACACCTCCCACCCTGGCACCAACCCCGGTGACTTAGGCCCTGATCCTGCAAGCGGCTCCCCTCAGGCAGAACTCCATGCCCATGCAGAGCAGCTTGCAGGATAAGGGCCTTGATTTGTCACCAGCAGCTAAACAGCAGAGTCACGGGCACACAAACAGGCCAGAACCAGAGCCAGAGGGATGAAAAACAGCTCCTGCCATTCAGGCACCAGGTCTCCCATGGGGAAGGAATGAAAGGAACTAGGATTAGTTCTCTTGGAGGTGAGGGACTAAACAGCACTGCTGTTACAGCAGCAGCATAGAGCAGGCGCATGGCAAGCTCAGAGCTGCTCAGCTGTGGAAGGGACCTGCCTGCCGGTCCAGCGCTGGCTCTTCTCTGGCCAGAGAGCAGGAATAGTGTCAAATGGTGCCAGACATTTTGCAAAGCAGACACACACCCTGCCAGCTGGGGACTAGGCTGAGCCACCCCTCACTTGCTTTCCTTGTGCAAGTTTACAGGCAGGTCTGCAGAGATGAAGACTCGAGGAGTGACATGGTGGCCCCTCTGGAAGGCAATGGGAGTTTTGCCATGACTTCAGTGGGGCTGGGACTGCACCCAAAGATTGCAGCCTTCGTGGGACAGTGAGCCTTGTGGGGGTGAGAGGAGGCCCAACATGCAATGGCTGTTCCACCTAGTCCGCCATCGAATGTCACTTATTTACGTTAGGACATCCCTCCGCTACCAAGGAAACACCGAAAGGTGCTGGCGACTAGCACTACTCCCCTGGAATCTCCTCCCTCCACCACATGGATCTTCCCAGAAACTCATTTTTCACCTGCAAAGTAGCTCAGCAAGCGAACGAAGCCGATCTGGGACGTGCATTCAGCCCCGGCATTCGGTCGTCCATCACCCAGCCGACAAGAGCTTGCTTCCCACAGATAAAGTTATGACAAGCGTCTCCAGCCCATCCTCTCAGCTGTTGCATCCATGTTTCCATCATCTCAGACATTATAAGCAATCAGCTGAGCAGGGCCTCTGACAACACATCAGGAGTGTCAAAGCTGCTGCTCTGGGAGGCGGAAGTGAAGGGGAAAGGCTTCATCATGGTACCCATAAACACAGACCAGACCATTCAGCGTAGCGGCTGCAGGCTTGGCGCCTTTCACAGCTTGCCAAAAGCGTGCTTGGCTTTTGCTGTGCTCTGCCTTTAAACATCTGGTCCAAAAGACTCCCCTACAGACGCTCCTCTCTCCTCACTTCAGCACTGTAGGAGACAGGCTGAGGACTGAATGAGACCTCGCAGGGTCCTAGAGCCTGGGCTGCAACTTCACACTGCGATTAAACAGCCCAGCAAGCCCCAGTCAGCCGGCACACGCCAGCCGCGGGTGTCGAACTGCAGTGTAGACACACCCTTTGTTCTGTTTTTTTGCACTAACCCTAACAAGAGCTTTTGTTGCTTCCTCCAGCAGCACTGGGACAGTGCAGGCTCCTCCCGGAGGCAGTGCAGAAATGCAGCTTCTGCAATAGATACACGGGACTGATTCTGCCTGCCCCGCCCCTCACGTTGTCATTCACCCTGTGCTAAGTGAGTGTAATATGCTACCAAGTCCCAGCGGTTCAGAACAAAGCTGCAACCCTGGGTTGTCTGCACGCTGCTGTCGATCAGCGCTGAGATACCTTTGAGGCTCTGTCACCTACCCACTGTCAGATGTCGCTTCCTCCCCTCCCCCCATTCTAGAGACTCTGTCATTCCTCTAGAGCAGAAGACGATCTAGGTCAGCACATGCAGTGATACCTTGGTCACTCAGTCCTAGCAGGGCTTGCACTGGAAGAGAGCAGCAGTGACTCTGGGGAGGGCCCTGGGCTGGGAGTCAAGAGACCTGACTTCTATTCCTGGCTCTGCCACTGACTTGCTAGGTGACCTTGGGAAAGTCACTTCCCCTCTCTGGGCCTCTGTCTGCTTAGATTGTGAGCTCCTCAGGGCAGGGCCTGGCTCTCGCTGGTGGTCATGCAGCGCCTGGCACAGTGTGCTCCCTAGTCTCAGCTGGGGTCTCTAGCTGGTGCCATAACACCGACAGTGAGTTAACAGCAATAACAAATAGAGTCCTGAAAACCCAGGGGAAGCCTTGGCATTGCACCACACCCAAGGAGACACCGTGTAGCCATTAAACTGCCAGCAGGAAGTGTTCCATGTAAATTGTTCCACCAGGACAGAAGGAAGAGTCACTGAAAGTGAGGAGTGTTTGACAGAGGTTTTCTATTCCCTTTTATGTTTAAATTATTTATCATTTCCTCTCCCTCTGCCGAGTTCTCGCTTTCATTTCGGTTGTACGCAGCATCTCTCAGATGCCTGTGTGCATTAGTGCAGCGGCAGACACAGCTGTTGTATGTTGGGAGAGGAAGTGCCGTCTAGTGATTAGACTGACATGGGAGCAGAGGATCAAAGGATTGGACTTGTGTTGGTAGCAGCCTCGGAGCTATCCACTGCCTCTAGTTCCTGATATTCCTCATTCTGCTTTTTTGTAATGGAAAGAGGGAGCAAAAAGGAAAATTACCATCAAGGGACAACAGAGTCCAGGGCGTGAGACAGGCTCAGTAAACACCAGTCCCCAAGCAGCTGTCAGCACAAAGTAGGCGGAGTGGAGGGGGTGCTTTCAAAGCCACCCCCTTCCACTGGGAGGAATGTGCCCGGAGAAAGGGATTCAGCCATGTCTGAGCCAGATTGTGAGGATTACAAGAGGAGGCAGCTGGATCCATTATTAATGAGAATGAGCCAGAGAGAGGGAGGGGGGATGGAAACAGGGCAGGAGCACACAGTCATAGCTCTAGATGAGAGAGGAAATTGTATGGGTTAGAGGTTCAGAGACAGCCCCGTTCCTGGGTGGCAGGATCAGACACACACAGGCTCATGCCTAGGCTCCTGACTCCCAGGGAAGCCTCACCCACTTCAGGGCCAAAGGCTGGTTGGTGCAGCGAAGCTAGAGCGGTAACCACCACTCAGCTTCCTTCCCTGCAGCAGACCCTGAGGCCCAGGACTGCTAGGGCGGATCCTGCTTGGGGCTGTCCCATGCGACACAGAGAGGCTGGCGGTTCAGAGATGGCCCCTGCTTTGGAACAATTTCTTAAAAGGAAAAAACAAACAAACCATGATCATGATGATTTCCCATCAGTGCAACAGAAGCGCCACTAAAAAACCAACAGTTTTTCTATTCAGCCCGGCTGCCCCACGGGGAGGTGCATCACACTGCTGGCAGAGGGTGAGGGGGACGCCCCGGGGGGAGCCACAGAGAGATGAACACACAGAGGAGGAGAATCCCTTTTTAATTTTATTCCTAGTTCACTTTTCAATCCAGATGCCTCAAGATCTAATTCCGAATAAATAATTGTACTGAGTAACCCAGGTCCCCCGGTGATTAACTAAACACACGGAGGCTCACTGAAATTGAATTAGTGGTGTGCTCTCAGCCGTTATTACCCTCCCCACATCATGAATATTAATGAGGGGTTATTAAGAAATGTAAATGATGCCTCAGGGGGTTGGGAGCAAAGGGGGGATTGCAGGGAGTTGTGGGTTGATATGACAAACCATTAGGAAAACAGCCTGATTGAAGCCACTTTTGAATGATGTCAGATCTTGCTCTTTCCCGGGTGCGGTAATGTTTCCGGATGCGTTCGTGTTTATTACAATGAGAAAAGGGAACAAGTTATAATTGGAATGTAAAATTAGCATTTGCAAAGCAGTAAATCTGCAGCAACTAAGAAATGTTTTGATGGAGTGTGGCAGTGGGGCGGGGGGCTGGGCTGGAGAGAGTCTCTCTCTCTCCCGCTAGCTCTGGGTCTGCTTTAGAAGAGCTGCTCTCAGTATGTTTTTCCGATCAGGCAAAAGCAATATAAACAATTTTTCTGAGTGAGAAGTGCTGCACAGTGGAGAAGAAGCAAGTTTCCAGCAAGATGGTCTCTGTGCACGTACCCAGCCCCCCGATCCCATCCAGCTGCACCCTCTTTCACAGGGAATCTCAAACCACTTTGCAAACAGGAGTCAGTGAAGGCTCCCACCAGGCATTAGTGCCCCTGTTCCGGAGAGGAGCAAGCAGGCTGAGAAGCTAAGTGGCTTGCGCACCTCGAGCCAGGCAGGACTAGGACACAGGGGCCCGCCTCCCAGTCCCGCTTCGACCCTGCCCCTGGCTAACTTGCCCTTTCACTGGAGGGCACTTTTAGGCCAAAATGTTTGAAAGTGGCCACTCCTTTTGCCTGTTTGCCAGTGCCCAGTGCAAGCTGCTTTGGATTTCTCCAACTGGGACCCAAAATTCAAAGTCACTTAGGCCACAGCCAACATGCTACTTCTGCTGCGCCCGCCCTGAGCTCTCCCTCCTCCTGAGACTGCTGGCCTGACTCCCCTGTCACTGCCACCAGCCTCTCCCCATCAGTCCCCACCTCTCCCCGTCAGTCCCCACCTCTCCCTCTTCAGTCACCCCTGGATCTCATCCACCAGCGTCCCCACAGGAACAGAGCCACAAGGGCCCAGACGACTCACCCCAACCTCAGTGCTGCAGTGCCCCAGGGGCTGCCTTTGGGGGTGACTCACACAGATGGGAGAGGTTCTGCTCCCAGGGACCCTCCTAACCTCAGGGAGCAGCTTCGGCCATAGGCAGGAGGGAATTCATTCCTGCACTGAGCCCCATGCAGTCCTTCCCTGGACATCCCCCTGGGCCTAGCTTCCATGGGGCTGAGAAGGGCGTTAATTTCCTGTGTCCGACCTCCCCTGAACTGCTCTCAAACGATGCCAGCCCCATCTGCGAGAGATCACACCTGCCGAGAGGCTGGCACGACTGTATCAAGGTTCACAGCCCAGCCCATTGGGCCTGCTGCTGTCTCTGTAAGAGTGAATTTACCGCTGGTGTCAGGTGTTGGCTTGGCTGGCTTGGGGGCATCAGCTACAAACAAAACCCTCTGCTGGCCTGCAAAGCTGGGAAAGGAGCCAGCCCATTAGCCCCCCCTACGCTCCTGAGCCCTGACTGTTAGGGAGGAAAGGCAACTTATTCCCTCCTTGATCACTGTGCCGAGACTGCCAGCAAAGGGGTCAGGCTGTTCTAGACACGGGGTGGAGACCTTTCCAGATCAAGGCCACCAGTGGACGTTATGTTGCCCCCATGGCTGGGAGTCCTTGGGGCCTAAAAGCTGCAACGTCCCAGCTCATTTCCATCTAGGAACAACAGTCATATCCCAGGCCAGAGGCCAGGGAAAGCAGGAGTCACTGAGGATCAGCTGTTCCAGCGGGATTCTCCATTGCTCTCAGTGGGAGCAAGGAAGTGCTCAACGCTTTTGGAAACCTGCCCTCTCCAGCAGGTGCCTAAGTGGGCACTGAGCTCTTTGGCCAGGTCGCTATAACTGACTTCCTTAGAACCCCTTGGCAAGCCAGGGAATTATTTACTAGCCAGAAAGGGCTCTGCCTTTGGGTAGGAGCCAGCAGCTGCATTCTCCCTGTCAGCTCCATCCCGTTCCTGCTTATAGTTCAGCATGGTTGGCCACGAAAGAGTGAATGTGATAAAACTCATGCATTTTAACAGGTTTCTGCAAGCTACTCCCCGCTCCATGGAATAAAAGCTGACAGGTGCAGTTGAGTTAATCAGAGTGGATAATAGAGGGAAAGAAAGAAATCTCAGACCAAATTGCTGCAGAAAAAAAAAAAGAATGAAATCATGAGACTGAGCTCAAAAGTATCCAATTAATTTGTGATGGAACTTAAAGGACCAGCATCCTCCTTTCTGAAAACCCAGCACTGGCAAGAGAGTTTGCGGTCAGTCGCGAGAAGAACGAACGGAATAGCCGTGGTCAGAGCCCCAGATGCAATGAGTCTGCAGAGATTTGGCTGGCTCCTTTGCTGGGTAAATGGGCCACCCCCAAATCGGTGGTTTTGAGGATCTAATCCCAGCAGCCCACCTCTCCCCCCACGCACAAAACAACCCCCAAGTCACAAACAGGCAGAGGCCATTACTAGGGACACAAGCTGAAAACGCAGCAGCACAAACTGTCTCTGTCTCCCCCTCCCACCACGGCTTTGGGGTTTCACCTATAACCTGCCATGCAGAACTCAACTGCCCCAACCCCTCCACCCCCCAGCCACGCTTCTAGCCCTCCCAGGGCACCTCCGCAAGAGGTGAGGAAAACTGAGCTGAAGTTAACCCCTTAATCACCAGATAGCGCCCCTGCCGCACCTGCCACATCCACGTCTTTGGGGCACGGGCTGGTCCAAAGCGGAGGGTGCACAACGGCTGTAGAAGCCAAAGCAAACCCTTCCAACGTGACTGTTGTTACGGTGGCAGCTCCCAGCCCCTCCTCCGGTGGTGTGGACTCTGCCCAGTGACGAGATCTAAAACACCCCGGCCCTTATCTCAGTTGTATCCGACCCTACTGCCTGTCCGAAAGGGGAGCGGGTTTCTAGGGGGTCTGACTACTTCCAGCCCTGCCCCAGCTCCTGTGCATAGAAGACCATTGGGTTCTGACTAGAGCCTAGTGAACTACTGGTGGAAAATCCCAATCCCTGGGAGACTCCCCTAGCTCGGGGTTTCCTTACAGACTTGCATCCGACGAAGTGGGGATTCACCCACGAAAGCTCATGCTGCAAAACGTCTGTTAGTCCATAAGGTGCCACAGGACTCTCTGCTGCTTTTACAGATCCAGACTAACAGGGCTCCCCTCTGATACTTACAGACTTGACACTCTGCCCAGGTGCACTGGACAGTTCGTTAGCGTCGTGAGCCCATTGACAAACTGATCCAACCTGGACCGATTCCGCACTTCCCATTGGAACCAGCAGCTTCACAAGGGCTGGGTGCAAAACCAGATGAAACTCACCCCGTTTGAGCTTCGCTTTGAGCTTTTGGGGTTCATTTGATCTCAGAACTTGGGACGGTCCCAAGTCACGACATCCCAAGCTGGGCTGAGCTTCCCCACAGTTCAGGGCAGCTGGTTCTGGGGGTGAGGGGCCAACCTGGAGGGCAGCTACAAAACACAAACTCACCGACAGTCTGAGAGCGAACCACAGCCAGCCGAACCCTGCACTCAGCGACCCCGGGTAAAGCCAGAGTCCTGCTCTGGACTCACTAACGTAACCAAGCAGAGAACCAGGCCCCAGGTTTGGGAAGCTGCATAGAGAGAAACCAAAGGAAACGTTCATACAACCACTGTGAATCCAAACTGCTGGTCCCTCCCAGGCCCAGTCAGAGCCAGCACCTCAGGGTCAGGGCACTAGAAAAGAGCAGCTTCTTCCAAGCGCCTCGGGGGTGACTGGTTCTCCCAGGCTCTGCCCCGCCAGGCCCGCAGGGACAGGAGGTTTACAGAGCCCTGCATGTGAAGAGGAGCTGGTTGTACCTTTTCTGCCCTGACCCCATGCTCCTGCCCTCGGCACAGCACACATCCTGGGGCTTTCCCCGAGGAGAATTTGGTTTCGGAAGATCAAATGTTAATTGTCTGGTAAACGCCGGCTACACGCAGGCCTGTGGAAACCCAGCCTCTCGGGCACTGGGGAAAGGAGAGGTGTCCCTCCAGGCCGGGCCGGGGTCTGCTGGCAGCACAGCGTGGAGCACGCATTGGGACAAGCAAGGCAAGCAGAGTACAGGATAAGCCCTGCTGTTCACAGCTGGGCTACAGGGATGCACTTAGTGGCCTCGGAGGAGTCTCGGGTTTGCAGTTCTATTAAAATAACAGACGACTCTTTCTCTCTGTGGCTATCAATGGCCTATCCATAATGAACACTAAACCCATCACTTAAATGTCTTTTAGGAGGCTGGGCTATCAGACAAGTTAAAAAATGTGCATTTAATGTAGTCAAGCCCCATTACAGCGGCCGATGGAAATCTGCTGGCATTATTGCAGTTTTATCACTGATAAATCAGACGGCCCAGGAAGGCAAATGCATATTGGAGTTTGTTAGTATTCAGGTCTCTGCGCACTGATAGCTTCATAACTCCAGACTCGCCTCTTAATTGCACCCGTAAGTGCTGAAATTACTGAAGGGTAAAATGCAAATACGCTGTAACCTTTCCGGAGTTCACCCCTAGAACCGCCACACGGGGCTCTGCAGAGAGAGGGTTTCATTTTTTCCCTCTTTTATAATTGCTAATAGAGCTGTGAGGTGATACCACTGCAAGGCCCTCATTACGGGAGAGAACAAACCCTCTGTTATTGCATGTGATGCCACAAATGGGAAGGAGAAAAACAGCAAAGGGCTTGTTCCTTAATCCTCTAGCCAGGGCTGGCTGGGCCGCGAAAGCTGCTATCCCAGTCTGGCCGGAGCCTGATCTGGCTTTGGGGGACACGGCGCACGATCCAGCTCTGAGAATCCTGCCACGGAGGGTGGAGAGCCCAGGACCCTGCCTGAGCACACGGGCCTTGGGGTCCAATTTGCAAAAGCATCAAAGTGATTTAGGAGCCCAAGTCCCATTTCCAAAATTAACTAAGACCTGGTTTACGCAAAGTCGGTTTAACTACGTAGGTCGGGTGTGAAAAATTCACACCCTGAGTGCAGCAGTTAAGCTGATCTAAGTCCCCATGCAGACAGCGCTTGCTATCGCCTCTTGGGCAGGTGGAGTCCCTGTGCTGGCGGGAGAGCCCTGCTTATCGGCATAGGCAGTGTCTACACTGAAGTACTGCTGCAGCGCAGCTGTAGCATTCTAGGTGTGGACAAGTCCTAAGGCATTTAGGAGCCTAAATCTCACTGAAAGTCAATGGGAATTAGGCTGCTACAGTCTGGTCTACACTAGACTGGCCAAACTAGGCAGTCTCTACGCAAAAGAACAAATGGACACAAATCAGACATCAAGAATTAGAACATAAGAACGACCGTACTGGTCAGACCAAAGGTCCATCTAGCCCAGTATCTGTCTACCGACAGTGGCCAATGCCAGGTGCCCCAGAGGGAGTGAACCTAACAGGCAATGATCAAGTGATCTCTCTCCTGCCATCCATCTCCACCCTCTGACAAACAATCAAAAACCAGTTGGAGAAAAGTTCAACCTCCCTGGTCACTCGATTACAGACCTCAAAGTCACAATATTACAACAAAAAAACTTCAGAAACAGACTCCAATGAAAAACTGCAGAATTGGAATTAATTTGCAAACTGGACACCATTAAATTAGGCTTGAATAAAGACTGGGAGTGGATGGGTCATTACACAAACCTATCTCTCCATGCTAATTTTCCCCCTACTGTTACTCACACCTTGTCAGCAGTTGGAAATGGGCCATCCTGATTAGCACTACAAACGTTTTTTTTCTTCTGCTGCTAATAGCTCACCTAATAGGTCATCTTAATTAATTACCCTCGTTACAGTTGGTATGGCAACACCCATTGTTTCATGTTCTCTGTGTGTATATATATCTTCCTACTGTATCTTCTACTGCATGCATCCGATGAAGTGGGTTCTAGCCCACGAAAGCTTCTGCTCAAATAAATGTGTTAGTCTCTAAGGTGCCACAAGGACTCCTGTGTCCTGTTCTTTTTGCTGGTATACCTACGTCATTCAGGGTTGTCTACGACAGTTATACCGATTTCACCTCCCGTGTTGATAGAGCTATGCTCCCCTGCCCCGAACGTAGCTCTCTCCCATTGGCTTAGAACATCTTGACTGGTGCAGATGCGCCAATGCAGCGTTTTAAGTGTGGACCTGCCCTGAGTCTCTCGGGCCTTGTCCACCTGAGAAGGTTTTTTCGGTGTACCCTAAGGTGCAGTGGCTTTATCCTGATATCATGCTGCATTTGCTAGAAGGGGCCTTTTTCAACTGTCACTTGGGAGGCTGGTGAGCTGAAAAAAGCCATTCACACAGGGGAACAAGAGTGGTGGTGTATTCATGTAGATGGGATACATGGGCCAATCGCTGTCCAGCATTAAGCAAAGTCCAGGATTTGGAATACAGAGACCTCAGCCTGCTCAGCACTGTGGCAAACACCCCAGTAAAACTCCTTTTAACCTTTTATTAAAGCTACAGAGGAGAAGGGAAAACAGCTGAAGCCTTTGAAAGGTAAAGCATTAAATAAGGCTTTTGTTTTAACCCCATCCCTTGGGCCCTGTCCCTGTAGCTGGGGAGGGTTTTAGAAGGAAACCGCTTGTCTGACCATCTCTCGCTGGTATCAGCACAGGGGCTGGGGCAGCAGGAAAGAGGGTCCTCGTGCTCCAGCTCTTCTCAGCTGACAGAATGGGCCACAGGGGCTCTTGCAGCTGGGGTGCATGTTAGGGCCCTGTGCTGGGAGCAAGGCCCATTGCTCCCGCTCAGCCTTCCTGTGCTGGGTCCGGCCCTGGCACGCCCAGCCCTCGAGGCCAGTCCGGGAGATCCAGGCGTTTGCCTGCGCTCGGTATGGCCTCCCCGGGGGGATACATCCTGCAGCCAGCGCTCGCTGCCTGGCCCCAGAGAGGATGGGGGGTGGGGGGGACAGGTTAAAGGAGCAATTAAGGAGACGCTGCCCCACTGTAAGTTCGAAGGGGCTGGTTGTGACTCAGAAGCAAGTATCTGCCCCCCCCCCCGCCCCTCCTTGGGCTGAGGGTTTCGGTGTGTTCTTCCCACCAGCTTCAGTGTCACATCTTCAGATGAACGGTCAGTTCCCAGCCAGAGAGCGGCAGCAGGTCAGGAGAAGCCAGGCACTGCACAGCAATTACCGGGAGGGGGCAGGAATGCCCGCCGAGGCTGTGCACACCCGCCGGCTGCAGCCCAGCTGACCCCGCAATGGGTAATGTGGAGGGGCTGGAGGGCCAGCATGCCCCCCTCCTCCCAGCCTGACCCTCGGCACAGGTGGGGAGGGAGCAGGGGTGGAATTAAGGTTAATGAGATTTTTATGAACCTGCAGTTCCACGCTGGGAGAGGAGAGAGGATTGGAATCCCAGCTAATTAAAGGGAGCTGACCTGTGAAATCCGCGCACCCAGCGCTGGCTGGCTGGAAAGTGTCGGCAAAGAACAGGGGGGAGGGCGAGGAGCAGAGAGAACAAGGGGGGGAGGGGAGGGTGCACAGGGAGGAAAGGGAAGGGAAAGCGAGAGAGGCTGAGAGAGGGAGAGGAAAGAAGAGAAGACCTGTGAGGGGGGCAGGGGAAAGGGGGGGACAGCAAACAGCCATGCGGGGCCGTGGTGCTCCCCCCGCTGCAGAGCAGCCCCTCATTTGCCCAGGAGCCGCCCAGAGAGTCTGCAGAAAGGGCATCGCAGCCTCTCCCCAGGACCGGCTGGCAGGGGGGATGGCAGCTCGGGGCCCGACGAAGCGCTGCCCAGGAACGCAGGGTGGCAGATAGGGATGGGAAATCCCACTGTGCTGGTAACAAGGCCCCCATGGACACCACTCCCAGCGATGCCTGCCCCACGCTGTCCTGCCAGGGCAGCCGGGGAACGAGGGTCACGCCACGGGTGGTGCTGTGTTGTTGGGGAGCCAGGGAACCAGTGCTAGGCCCTCACGGCCACAAGGAAAGGGAACACCTGGTGCCCCAGGAGGTTTCACACCGACCAGGCCGTGCTGCAGCAGGAGCGCTGAGCGTCAACACGCTGGGCTGCGTGGGGCTGGTACCCTGCAGCAGCATCGTCTGAGCCTAGCCCCCCGCCCGCCCCCCTGGAGCACTCACCAGGCTGCTGTGAGGGGATCCAGCTGCTGGGGTCTGAACTGAGCTGAGGCCCTGCCCAGCTTGGGGGCTCCAGGCTCTTGGGGTGCAGTTGTGTTTAGCACCCAGGGTCCAGTGCTGAGCCCCAGGCAATCCTACAGCTTAAACACCCCCACCCCCTGAACCCCAGCCACGGGGGTGCTCTGGTCACAGGTCAGCTCTTGGAGAGCACGGGGTAGGCACAACACATCACACTTAGTCAGACTTCACACAGGATCCTAACCGCCATTGCTCTGTGCCTGATAGCACAAGAAACAGATCTGCACAAAAATATAAACCTTTCCCCATTCCCCTGCCTCAGCCTCTGTACCCCCCGGAGCATTCGGGGGGCTGGGCTCTGGGTCCGCTGGGGATGTCCAGGCCTCCTGCTACAGCTCCCAGCTTGACTTCTGGACCCCGCAGCCTCGCTCTCTCCCTGGGCCAGCCTGTCTGGACCTTGGCTGGACCCACAGCTAAGCCAGGCCCCATCTGCTACAAAAGCCAGCCTGTCTCTCCCCCGCCTGCCCAAGACTTCCTGTGTGGCTTTCTCCCTCTTCCCCAGGAGTCCTCTTAAAACCCTGCTTTGCCCGTCAGTCGGGGAATTTTCCATGCCCCCTCGTGAGAGGCTGGTGAGCACTGGTTCTCCCAGCGCCAGCCACCTCCTTCGCCAACCAGCTGAGCAGTCAGGTGCAGTCGTTAAGGGCACCTGCTCTACAATGTCCCTCGTCTAATGGGCAGGTGCTACCAGCCCACGGTGGATTCCACATTTACACAGAGGCAATCCATGCTCCAGCCGTGTTAATAGCAACAGCTTCACAGTTGCAACCAGAATTCAGAACCGGCACCGAGCGAGCCCCCAGACGGCCGTGAGCTGTACCTGGTCCCTACGCAGCAGAGCACCCAGTGCAATCCCTACCTGGGAGCGCTAGGGGGAGCCAGGGAAAGCGTGAAGGGGAAATTGAGGTTAGCGAGGATGGAAGTTTACAGCTGTCCGGTGTTAATTGCATTGTGCTGGGAGCTGCACGCACCCAGAACAGCACAATGGTCCCTGCCACAGTCGGAGGAAGGGCTATGACCCCTCCGGTCTCAGGGCATGGGCTGAGCCTGAGCCAACAGGGAGAGACGGCCCCGCTGGGCAGGTGACACCCTAAGGAAATATTTGGGGGTTCTTTCACCTTCCTCCAAGACAGCTGACTCTGGCCACTCTCCGAGAGCAGGCCTGGGCTGAGACAACCTGCCAGTCGCTACATTCCAGCATCAGCTGAAAGGATGGTGCGTTTACATGGGTTTGCTGAAGCAACCAAACCAGTTTAATCCTCTCAGCTCCGTCCTTCCTCCTGCACCACGCAGTCAGTGCCCCCTGGCACCTGGCTATAGTGCAGACTGCCATGGTCTGGGGACTCTGCCCCTCCACCAGGGGCTGAGTGACACAGAACCGAACCAAAGAGGGCCCAGCACAAAGGGAGGCTGGGGATGAGAGAGGGGAAAGGGGACGAATCTGGAGAGACGCACCTGGAGGAAGTGGGGTTTCGACGCTGCCTGTTCTCATTGGCAGTTTGGTTCCCTGGCACCGCTGCTCTGAAGTGGGGCCTTATTTAGAATTCTCCTTCCCTGATTTAAACTCCACAAAGAGTGACAATCAAAATGAAAGATTTCTCCAGAAAGCCAGCCTAGGGGGAAATCATTGGTGAGGCCACTGGAGAGTTCCCAACAGTGACTTTTAAATTAAAGGGGAAAAGAATTTCTTTAATTTGGTTGCGTACTTGGGATGCAGCTCACTGGGCACGTTATTAACCAGCTCTGCAAATGCTCCTGGAATTCACTCGCTCTCCAAAGTACCAGTTGATCTGGTAGGCAGTTTCCCCACCATGTTCTGAAGATGGTTTTGCTAAGGGAAAGGGTTGAAATTACAGCCCTATTCTGGCCACTTCTTGCATATGGACGTGTGTGTGTGCAGAGCCGCACGTTCTAGGCTGCCTGTACCCACAGCTGCCCATGTGCAGAGAGTAGAGATGGCACGAGCCAGGGAATGACCTCTCAGCCCAGACAGGAGCACCAGGTCTGAGCCCAGCCAGAGCTGGGGGGAGGTTTGTAGTCAGATCTGAACTCTCTGTCCATTTCAGCCCTACGTGTTCAGATGTGCACACAGTACATACATGTAGATATGTTTGCATGCCTGCACCTGCACAGGGGCATGCAGAGGACAGGCGTGTTGTCAGTGCTTGCGTGTCAGCAGCAGGCCGGGGGGAACCTACTTTTGGAGCCTTGCAGGCTTTTTGCATTAACAATGTTTGCAAAAGTTGTTCCAGATAACGAAGCATTTCCCCCGCCAAAGCTCGCTCCCCAGGTCACGGGCAGCCTGGCTCCACTGGAGAGACTGAGAAGCCCCCTCAGCTATGGGGACACGAGCGGGTGCCCTTTGGCCATTGCGCCCAGGAACTGGGAATTCAGTGTCACTGTCCTCCCCAGGGCTCTCCCACTCACTGCCCAGCCTCCGTCCCCCTTCAGCTCTCTACTTTCCCCTCCCAACACGAGGCTCTGCTCTGCTCGGCCCCTCGCTGCACTGGCGCCCCGGAGCGGGTCAGAAAGGGAGCAGCCGGGGTGGAAGGAGAACTCCCCCCTCCTTTCCCTGCCTGCCCCCCCACCCTGGGCCCCCAGAGCTCTTTGAACTGGGCTGTCGCTTCTCATCCCTTTGATGTGCTCCTGGCTCTGTCTAGCAAGGAGTAAAATCTTCCTTTGCAAATGAAAGAGCTGACGGGCGTCAGGTTAAAGAGACCAGAGCTGCCAGGGAGGCTGAGCCTGTGCGCAGTGGGACACATCCCACAGCTGCCTTTCCGTGGGGGGAAGGCGTTATGGGGGGAGGTTCGGCTGCTTGGGGGGTGAGTAAAGGTCCCTGGGTCACCAGTTCAATTCTAGCCCAGTTCCAGAGGTCGTGTGAGATAATGGCTTGTCTCAGTCTGACCAGGCATCTGTGCCCCAGTTGGCGCCATTAGAGAGGCCAAGGGCTGAGCAAGCCACACACGCAGAAGAGCCGTCTGCCCGGCGCAGGGGACGCGGGGGCAGGACAGTGTGGCGTGGGGAGCCTGCTGTGGCCCAGGCTATGTCAGTCTGTGGAGAAACACAAGGCTGCCCAATGGGCACCTTGCACCAACCAGCAGAGCATCTGCATCTGCTTCCACAAATGAACGACCTGTATTGCCCTGAGTGCTCTCAGCCCAGCGCTAGAGTCCTGCAGGGGCCTCTCGGCCAGGGCAGAGCAGGAACAGCGACTGGGAGACCAGCCGTGAGAGCCACTCGGGGGACTTCGATCCAAGGACAGAGGGCAAAGGATGGCACTGCGAGAGGAGACACGAGGCGGGGGACAGCAAAGGTGACGCAGGCTCTGCTATTCAACTCTCTCACAATACGACGACGAAGCAGCCGATCTGAAACTCTAGAAAGGAAAGAATCTTTCGTACAATTCATAACTAACCTGTGGAACTCACTGCCCCTTGATAGCCTTGAGGCCAAAAGCTTAGCAAGGCTCAACCCAGGATTAGGCTGTTATATGGCAGAGACAATCTGCAGCTGTGGTACATAGCACAGGGGATCCAATTTCCCCCACTTCCAGGCACAGACGACCACAAATCGATACCTGCTTGGGGGGGGGGGGAATTTAAACGTTCCCCACCCCCAACAGCTTGAGTCACACTGCCCCACTCTCCTCAGCCCCTTCCTGCAGCTCCCAACTGTTTGCTGCTGCCTCTCCCCACAGCTGCAGCTTGCAGCTCGCCACCTTCAGGAGCTGCCGCACAGGGAGGGGGCTCGGCTGGCAAACTCTGGCAGAATTTGGGGGGGGCACATGACCCTGCATGATCTGAGATGACGTGTCCTCAAAAGGGGAGTGTCTCTGTCACCTTCAGTAAGAATGCTTTGCTGACCCAGGTTTGTTCTCAAACCCACTGTTCTCCCAGGGAGTTCTACCCCTACCCCCGCCCGCGTGCAATAAGCTTCCCAGACTGAACGGGCTCCAGTGGGGAGCTGGGGGATCTCAGGACTGGCCCCAGCACCAATTTAACCCACAGCCATTTAGAAACCCACTTGGTGACCTGGGTGCAAACCCTTGCTCTGGACACACACAATTCAGATGGTGAGCGCCCTGCTTCCATTTACCTGAAACAGGTTATTTACCAACCAACGTGAAATCGGATACCGGGACCTCCCAACCCGACACACAGGGGCCCCCCCAACCCGACACATAGGGGCTCCCCCACAGCTGGCAGAGAAACAACAACAGGGTGAATCACAACCCAGCCCCTGATTTGGTGCACGGCTTCGCGCAGAGAAACCCTCGGTCCTCATGTCACAACGATGCCTGTGACCATCCTTGGGGAGGGGCTGCCCCCAAACTCCCCTCTCGCTTCCAGCAGAAGAGACAGCCCCTCTCCCAAGATGCGTCCTGGCTAAATCCTTGGGGCCTGATTCGCCAGCCTTCCGTCCCTGCCCCGCGCAGGAGCACAGCTTTGGAGAGCGCAAACATGGCTTCACGCCGCCTGCTCTTCTGAGGCTTGCAGGCCCTGCCCAGGCCCTGGTGCCAGTCAGAGCTGCCCCGGCCGCCCACAGCTCCCTGCCATTTCATTCGAGTGGGCGCTCGAACACGAGCGGGGGGAGGCAATCAAAGGAATTTTCACTGCTTGAGCCCCAGGGGTCACTGCAAGGCGATATAGCGTCAGACACCTCACCCCACGGTAACAGCACGTTGCATTACCTGTCAGGATGGGGCAGAGGGTCTCCTCCCCCCGCCCTGCACACACCCGAAAGGAGCTCCAAGGGTGTCTTTCTTCGCTCAGAGGCAGCACTGACCCACTGGTAAGGGACACTCTGGCCCAGTCGTCAATCAGAGATCCCCCATGCTCTTGGCCATTAAAGCCCCCACAGGACTTTTCATGAACAGGGGGTTAATCCCGGAGCCTCAGCCAAGTTCCAGCTCAAGTCATCCCCGTGCTCCTGTTGCCGTCTGGTCTGACGCCCACCCTCCTGGGCAGAGTGCGTGGAGGAAGCCCCCCTGCACTGGGTGTGCTGTTGGCAGCGGGTAGCACCAGGGACTGCACCCTGAGCACCGCGCCCTGCCCGGGGACGCCCTAAGGATTTCAAGAGGCCAAGTCCTGCCCTGCGGGAAGCACCCTGGGCCAGGCCCCGTGCTGCGCAGCTCGGTCGTCTCCCCAAATGAGCTCAGAGCTGACAATTCTTCTTCTTCTTCCCCCCTTTTAAGATGAAGCAATGAAATTATTTTTCTACTTGAGCAGTTTTCAATTTAGATTAAGAAAAATCTGTGCTCGGTTAGCGGCGTTGCAGTAAATCACAAGCAAGCGGCACTCGGCGCCTGACAGCCCGATCGCTTATCGGATGCAAACCTTTTTTCAAGTTGACAGGCTCCGAGTGTGACATTGAACGAGGGCAAAGGGCTGGGAGCAGCTCAAAGCAGGCGGCGCGGCCGAGACAAATGGCGGAACCAACCGGGGGGAGATGGAGGCGGCGAGCGAGGGGACGGACCTGCGCCGGCACTGTGCGGGGGATGAGGGCTAGCGCTGAGCGTCATGGGGCCCAGACCGTGCAGCGGAGGCCTGAGCTCGGTGGGATCTGTCCCTGGAGGCCAATGGCAGCTGGGTCAGGCCTTTAGCTGCAAGCTGCCTGTCTCCCAAAGCTCAGGGCCAGACACCACAAGCAGCCCCAGGCACCAGCTCCCAACAGCCTGCCACATGAGTCAGGCCCCTGTGTCGCCAGCCGCCAATGTCTCAGCTGCGTCACTCTGGCCCCCAGGAAGCAGGAGGGGTTTTTAGAAATAACAGGTGTCAAGACTGTTTCTTTACCATCCGGTCTCTGAGCCACAGGCCACGCTCAGGTCATGTTTTCAGGCTTTTCTTTGCAGCCACAAGGGCTAAAAACATAGAGTCAGAGATTCCCAGGCCAGAGGGGACCATTGTGATCATCTAGCCTGACCTCCTGCACAGCACAGGCCAGAGACCTGCCCCAATAACTCCTAGAGCAGATCTGTTACAAAAACATCCAAGCCTGATTTAAAAATGGTTAATGATGGAGACTCCACCAGGATCCTTGGTAAATTGTTCTAATGGTTAATTCCTCTCACGGTTAAAAATGATCCCTTATCTCCAGGTCTGGATTTGTCTCAAGCAACCCAGCCATTGGATTAGACGGAAGAGCCCTATTAAATATTTGTTACCCCTGTGGGTACCTGCAGGCTGGGAGCAAGTCACCCCTTAAACTTCTCTTTGTAAAGCTAAATGGATTGGGCTCCCGGAGCCTATCCTGACAAGGCAGGTTTTCTAACCCTTTCATCATTCTCCTGGCTCTTCGCTGAACCATCACCAATTTATCCACCCCCTTCATAGAACCATAGAATCTCAGGGTTGGAAGGGACCTCAGGAGTCATCTAGTCCAACCCCCTGCTCAAAGCAGGACCAACCCCAACTAAATCATCCCAGCCAGGGCTTTATCAAGCCAGGCCTTGAAAACCTCTAAGGAAGGAGATTCCACCACCTCCCTAAGTAACCCATTCCAGTGCTTCACCACCCTCCTAGTGAAACAGTGTTTCCCAATATCCAACCTGGACCTCCCCCACTGCAACTTGAGACCATTGCTCCTTGTTCTGTCATCTGCCACCACTGAGAACAGTCTAGATCCATCCTCTTTGCAACCCCGCTTCAGGTAGTTGAAGGCTGATATCAAATCCCCCCTCACTCTTCTCTTCTGCAAACTAAATAACCCCAGTTCCCTCAGCCTCTCCTCATAAGTCGTGTGTCCCAGCCCCCTGATCATTTTTGTTGCCCTTCGCTGGACTCTCTCCAATTTGTCCACATCCCTTCTGTAGTTGGGGGCCCAAAACTGGACACAGTAACTCCAGATGAGGCCTCACCAGTACCGAGTAGAGGGGAATAATCACTTCCCTCGATTTGCTGGCAATGCTCCTACTAATACAACCAAATATGCCATTGGCTTTCTTGGCAACCAGGGCACACTGCTGACTCATACCCAGCTTCTCGTCCACTGTAACCCCCAGGTCCTTTTCTGCACAACTGTTGCTTAGCCAGTCGGTCCCCAGCCTGTAGCAGTGCATGGGATTCTTCCTTCCTAAGTGCAGGACTCTGCACTTGTCCTTGTTGAACCTCATCAGGTTTCTTTTGGCCCAATCCTCCAATTTGTCTAGGTTACTCTGGACCCTCTCTCTACCTTCCAGCATATCCACCTCTCCCCCAGCTTAGTGTCATCTGTGAACTTGCTGAGGGTGCAATTCATCCCATCATCCAGATCATTAATGAAGATGTTGAACAAAACTGGCCCCAGGACCGGAATTGTGGCCAAGAACTGAACACAGGATTCCAGCAGCAGGCGTCCTGATACCGAATACAGAGATAAAATATCCTTTCTGCTCCTACTGCAGATTCCTGTTCATGCAGCCCAGGATCGCATTGGCTCTTTTGGCCACAGCATCGCACCAGGCGCTCGAGTTCAGCTGATTATCCACCCTCACCCCCACATCTTTTCCAGCCTCACTGCTTCCCAGGGTAAAGCCCCCCAACCCCTATCTCTGGCCAATGGTCTTTGTTCCTAGGTTTCCATTTCACCTTATTGAAACTCACCTTGTTTGCTTGTGCCCTGCTTATCAAGCCACCCAGATGGCTCTGAATCAACCCAGCCTCTGCATTATTTATCACTTCCCCTCTGTGTGTTCTCTGCAAACCTTACCAGGGGGAGTTTGTTTTCTTCCAGGCCACTGATTAAATGTTAACTAGCGTGGGGCTAAGAGTGGATCCCTGCGGGACCCCGCTGGGAACATGCCTGCTCCAGGATGATTCCCCATGTACGGATACGCCCTGAAATCCTAGCTCGTTACTAAAGCCATGCGGCTGTGACTGGAGGGGCAGGCCATGCAGGGGAGAAGGTGCAAGGAGCCCCTCATACAGCCCATATAACTAAGGCCCAGCTTCAGGGGCGAGCCGGGCCGTTCACTGTGTGCAGTGGGGTATGGAAGGCCGCGGGGGGACCTGACTGGCAGCAGCACAGAGAATTGGGCAGCTGCTACCCCGTCCCCCAGCTCCCCGGGATCCAGCACGACTGCCAGCGCAGGGCTGGGCTGGGCCGGCCAGGGCCAAGCAGAGGGGGAGCCAGGACCCCATTTGGCCTGGGCCTCAAGCTCAAAGGGGTCCTCAGATGTAGACACCTGTTAATTTTGTGGCATTTGATAAGTTTCGCAACTTATTTTTATGCACATCCCTATCGGACCGAAAAGTGACCCACTCTCTCAGCTTAGAGCAGCAAATCTAAGCAAATAAGAGATGTGATTTGGTAAGAGACATAATTTCTTTGTTAACTGATATAGATTTTGTCATATTAAAGACTTAAAAATGTTCATAAATATTAATAAAAATATATCGGTTCCGATGGCACAAGATTCGACCATGTGTTGTCATTTTTTGTTTATTATGCTAGGAGCCTGGAAAGCTGGAAGTGGCCCGGGCCTCTCTGGACCTGTGAGAGGGCCTGGGGCCGGCCAGGTGCAGTCTAGCCCAGGGAAGCGGGTCTCACTCATGTGGGCAGGAGGGGAATCCAGTTGGCAAGTGGACAGTTGGGGGCACAGGTCAGGAAACATGGCTGCCGGGGAGCACGAGCCAGGGTCTGCTCCTTGCAGCCCAGAGGATGTCCAGGGCTGGCGTCATCCCCTGGCCCTGCCATGCAGAGAGCACCAGGGGGGCTGAGCTGGGCGTGCAGCATGCATGGCTAGTCCCAGACTCCTTCCAGCAGGGACCCCGTGGGAATACAGAGTGTGTGGGGGGAAATTCAGTGACATGGACCCCTGGCCTCGAGGAGCCGGACTGCGCCCCGCCAGCTTGCTGCCCCAGACCCTGGGCCGGACTCCCACCAGCTGCCAGGAGCCACCATTTCCAGTGACTATTAATAATACCTCATGCTCCACCTTCCCCAAACGTCGCCCAGCCATGAACCCCCGGCACCCAGCCCTGCTTGGCAGACGAGAGAGCCAGGGCCCAGGGCTCTGCCCCCTGCCCACAGCCACAGGGGCCGGGAGTGCTAGGGCCAAGGATGCGAGCCCACGAGCCCCACCCCAACGTCCGGTCCCATTAGTGCCAGATCCTGGCAGGCAGGCGGCACCCAGAGGCCCCAGGCCGGCGGGCTGATGCCAGCAAGCGCCTCCCCTCGCAGGCAGGGAGGACACCAGTCCAGGCAGCGCCCGGGTGAGGCTGGGGCAGAGCCTTGCACAGCAGGGGAACGTTGTTGTTGCCCGTTGCTTTCGCTCAGTTCTCGCTCCAGCAGGCCGGCGAAGCTGTCAGCGTCTGCACCTCGCTCAGCCATTTAACCTTGGGGGAAGACACACATTTGTGCCGGATAACACGCATCAGATGGTGGCACCCAGAGGCTCCTGCAGCTGCGGCGGCTGATGGATGGGGTACATGGGCCTCGCCTGACCTGTGCTTGTACGTTATCTGCATAGCTGCAGGAGGCTTTTCATCACACCGACAGCCCAGCCGGGATCACACGGCTGGCAGCAGCTCGGCGCCGAGGCCGGCGGGTGGGAGGGGAAAGGCAGTGCGAGATGGGACGAATGGGCAGAGGTGGGGCGCTGGGGAGGCAGTGGGGCGCCTGCCTCTCCCTGGAGCAGGCTTGAAAGGGAGCAAATCGCAGGGAGCTCCCTCCCCCGCTCCACATGCTTCCCCCTCCCCAGCAAAGCGATCACAGCACAACATGGGAGAACATGCTGCCCACCCCCCACCTTGTCCCTCGGCAATGACCTGGGGCTGTCTCCTGCGCGCCTGCAGCTGGGCTGAAGTCCTTGAACTCCCTGCAGGCAATGCAGGGCCCTTCCTTCGCAGCTCCTGTGGTACTAACATGACCTGCAGGAATCGCTCACCATCACCAGGTGTTTCCATGGTACAAGGAACAGATTGGCACCTGCCAACCTCACTGGCGCCTCCCTTTCCAGGTCTCCCTCCAAAGCTCCGGCCAGGCTGGCTGCTGGGGTGCAAGGCCATATGGATGGTGCAGTCAGGTGAAGCGTGTGAGCAACACAAACCCAGGATGCAGTGTTCAGGGTACGCAGAGACCACCTCTTCCCCGCTGGTCTGGAGCTCTTTGCACCAAGGTCACAAGCGGCTCGTGACCGTGACGGATGCCTGAAGGTATTGTGCAAAGGCACTAGGAGAGCACAGCACAGCAGCCCCAGACATCCTCAGCTCACACAAGTTCCCCCCACACCCGCTTGCTGCGCACGGGGCAGATGTCATGGCTCCCTGGGAGCGGTGGGGAGTTGCTAGCAGGCTGCGGTCCCTGATTTCAGGGCATTTTTCAGTGGAGCGATGATGAAAGGAGCCAGAGTCTCCTGTCCCCAGCTCAGCCACACACAGGCGTGAGGGGATTGTTCGGCCTCCATGGCCTGTGGAGACCTTGGCCTCCCTGTGGAGAGGAGGTACTGGGGACACGTCTGTGGGGAACCAGCCAGAGATCCACTGGCTCCTGTGAAACAGGGCCCTGCCCAGCCATCGGATCCCCATGATGTTCAGGCACTGGCCTCTGGTGCCGATCTGAACCAGCTGCCGGGAGGAGGTGGGTTCCCTCACCCACGTGCCTTGCTTCCCCTGTCCTGCCTTCTTCCCCGTGATTTCCCTGTGGGCCAGCCCCCCGTGCTGCAAACGAGCGAAGCTCCATGGAAGTCAGTCAGTCTCCACCTCCGCTGGCGTGAGCCGGATCTGGCCCATGCCTCTCTCTCACAAAGGGCTTGGTTCAGCCGAGCACCGCGATGCGGGAGCTGGAGGCCTGGCCGCTGGAATCGCACCGAGGGCATAGCCGGGGGCGGCAGGAGCCTTCCTGCTGGTGGGACTCAGCCTTTCCTCCTCCTTGTTAGGCAACGAGAGCGTTTTCATTACATGCCGAGTCCCTTGTTACCATGCTCACCTTCCAAGCGTTTACAAGCACTCCTTTCCAATCGCGGCCGGCCCCGGGAGCAAAGGCTGGGAAATAAATGAGTCTGTTTATGAAGCCCATAATGTAGCCAGCAAAACAAGTCACTCAGCGCAGCCACGCTGCTCCTGTAATGGGATATTATTTATGTTGTTTCCCTTCTGGCGCAGGAGAGATTACAAAGCAGGACAGGCCGCGGTTCTCCTCCGCTGTTGTCACGTCATGCTGGAGCAGGCACGGCTGCTAAGGTGCCCGTTGCTCCCATCTCCCACTGCCGTGCTGCCTGTGAGATGAGCGGGACGTTCTCAGATCAGCCTGAAACGACAGGAATCCGCTGCTCAGCCCAGGAGAGTGGCATGGGGGGCCCAGCGACTCTCCCCTCTATGCAATGCTAAGTGGTCTGTCCTGGGTGGGTGTGAGGTCCTCTGGCAGGGTGCTGGAGGGGGTGTAGGGGTGAATGAGCCCAGAGACTGGGTTCCCTGGCCCGTAGTGGAACCAGACAGACAGACAATCCAGGAGTGAGACGAAATTCCCCATCTAGCCCCGAGAGCTTCCAAAGCTCCTCTGGCACCACCTGGCCCCTGTGCACCAGAGCCGGGCTCGGCTAGCCCCAGGAGAGGCACCCGAGTGTGCGGGGGATTCTCATACAGGGGCTTTCCCCACCCAGCCTACCTGCTGCCCGCATAGCCGGGGGGTGGCTGGAGCAAGGAAGTGGGGGCCAGGACTCCCCTTTGCCACACCAGCCCTGGGCTGGATTTTCACCCATTGGCTGCTCTGATAGCAGGCTCGGGGGAGCACAAAGGGAGCTGGGAGCCACCGTTGCCCAGCACCCCTTGACTTGCTTCCTCCCAGGGTTTAGCCCAGTGGATCCATTTTCCAAAGTTCCTGGTCAAACGTTTTCCCCCCTGGCCCCAGCACCCTCCAAGGAGACCACCATTGGGGGTCAGGGACCGGCACCACCTGGGAGCTCATGGGAGGCTTCAGCCCCCTGCGACCCAGTTCCCCTCTCACTGACTGTGGGGAGAATCAGGAGCGAGCACCCTGAGGCCCATGGCGTGAGAAGACAGGAGGTCCCCTGGCGGAACAAACCAGGCAAACCACACCATGTCCTGCGTGAGGCCTCGCTAAGGGAGCGTGGCGCTCACCTCTCAGGCCACGCCATCTGCAGGCACCGGAGTGGGCAGAGCCTGAAGGGAGGCACCTGCCCCAGCGGGAGTTCTCATACTTGGGGCTAAATCCTGCAGTTCTTCAGCAAAACTCCCATCGACCGTTCTCCAAGCCCAGAGCAAGAGCTGGCCACACGCTGAGAAGAGGAACTCGTTCGTGTAGGGTCACCAGACAGCAAGTGCGAAACATCGGGACGGGGGTGGGGGGTGATAAGTGCCTATATAAGATAAAGCCATGACTATAGGGACTGTCACTATAAAATCGGGACATCTGGTCACCCTACGGCCATGGCATCTGGCTGGGTGGTTGGCAGCACACAGTCACTGGTCTGGGCAACCTTTGCCCACAACCGTCTGCGCCCACATCTGGAATCCGTTTGCTCTCAGCCCTTGCCCGGTTTTGGCTCAGCTCACATGCCAAGTGGGTTATGCACGTCTCCGTGTGGTCATTTGCATTCCCAAGCGACAGTGCCCACAAGGTCCAGGAGCACGAGACTGCACGTGCCGAGTGGCCCATCCACAAGCAGCCCATGCTGCGGAGTGGGGAACGAAGCCGCGGAAGTGCCGAGCAAGCGTTTGCTGCTGTGCCTCATTGCTCCCGACCTGGGCAGGAGTCGGACTGGTGCTGCTACGGCCATTCCAGGTGTGCAGTCAGGACACGGAGCATGGGTGAGACTGGCTCACAGAACCAGCCGACTACAGCACCTCTCCCCTGGCTCCTCATGACAGTCAATGCAAACTCCACACAACGCTGGAAACGGAGAGTGAGGGGCAAATGGGTGCAGCAGTACAGATTCCCTCCGCCCCCACTCGCACACAGACTTTAGCAGCTCTGGAGTGACTAGCACAGAGTTCCTACGACTTAGCGACCGTCTCCGAGCCTCAGGGCTGCCAATGCTCGGCTCAGTGCGTTCGTCTCTCAAGCTGCTACGCTGGCTGCTCCCAGGCCCGGCCCGTGCAAACTTTCAGCAAAATCCTCTTGGCCGTTTCTGAGTCACGTATGGCAAAAAAAAGCCGGCCTGTGCCCCATGCGACCCTGGGGAGAGTGTGGGAGTGTGAAGCAGCGTGAGTCTAGAGCCAGCCTGGCTGTTCCCGGTGTGGATGCAGGGACTGCTGGGAATGAAGGCACATGGCCCCCTTCAGAGCATGGAAGCCGAGTCTCTTTACTCCCCAGTGTGGGGCAGGAGGGGGGGATTCCAGGCCAGAAGGGCTGCAGGTCAGCGAGGGAGGCAGTTTGGAAGAGGCAGGGGAAGCCTGTCCTGTCCCAGGGGCCAGGAGAACTTGGAGGGGAAAGGGAGAGAGTCCACGACGCTGCTGCGTGTCCTTTGGGTGACACCTGGCCAGGGGGCTGACAGTGACGGAGCAGCACGGAGCGGGGCAGCCTGGTGCCCTGCTGACAGATGAGCGCTGCCAAGTGCCGACACAAAACCGTTCGGAGGGGGGAGTGATAGATGCTAACACTAATTTTAACCACAGGCAGCCGAATTCCTTCCGACAGGCGCCGCGCTCAGAATTTAGGGCACAGCTGCTGGGTTCAGATAAGGTGTGCAATCAGGCCGGCGTGCCGAGTGTTACTTAATAATGACCGTGTGTGATGGATGCGGCTGTCTCAAGGATATAACCTCCGCATTTGGAGCCTTTCAACCCTGAAGCCATCAATCCTGGTCCCTGGGTGGCTGGGGGAGGGGACGGGAGAGCGGGCGGGAGGGGCGACAGCTTGTTTCGCTCTCTTTAGCGCCCAGCTGGGCACCCCCTGCCCTGAACCCGTGGGGACGAGGAAGCGTGGGGGTTGGTTCATGGTCACGTATCTGAGGGGAGGCCAGCGTTCCTGGGGCGACAGCCACCGGCTGGATCCCGTCTCCAAGGGCGCTGCCTTTTTCTAGCCCCTTGTTTCTTCGTTACGGCCACAAGTCCCTAATTACTCTCCCAGTCCCTAGGGAATGTCTTCTCCCAGCACCCCACCTCCGTTCCCCACGCTGAAGGCAGAGCTGGTCGAAGGAATGGATCACTGGGGCACGGGAGGCCCACGGGGCACAGGACGGGCCCATTCTGCACCGAGGAAGAGAGGCAGGAGCAGAGGACTCCAGCCGGGGGGCAGGGGAGCTGGGTTTCTAGTCTCAGCTGTGCCAGTGATCACCTGACCTGTGCATGGCTCATTGGTGACTCTTCCCCACCTTGTGACACCACCTGGCACCTACGCTGTGCTCCAGCCCCAATCGCTCAGCTCCCCGCGGGGCATTTCCCACTCTCAGGGCACCGGCCCTCCAGCCGCAGCCGGGTACCAGCGTTACCCCACCTGCGCAGGCAGGAGGGACGTGCTGACTTTACGCTGGATTACGCCATGGACTGGCCCCCTTTGCCCCAGACAGTAACAGGAAAAATCCCAACCTGCCGCTTGCTTTCTTCCTTCTTCATCGCCCCCCTTAGCACTATCCATGGCAGGGACAGCACCGTCCTATGCCCCCTCGCTGCTGGCCTGGGGCTGGGCTTGTTATGTAGGATCTGGTCCTTGCCAGCTGTCAGGATAGGGCCCCTGCCCCCGGTTGCTAGTCTGAATTCTCACTGAACATTGGCAGCTGTTCCGGGGCTTGAACAAACTGCCTGCGCAGGCTGAGCTGGCCTGGCCTGACCGGGGAGGAACATGCCAAAGGGCAGCTGCCCCCCTCCTGCCCTTTGGGGAGCCGGTCTCCCCCGCCTAGCCCAGGTCGCAGCCCAGGTCGCTGCGTGGCAGCCCTTGCCTGGGTCTGCCACAGGCTCTCTGCACTTTGCAGAAGCAGCGAGACCCGTTTATTCAGAACAGGTCCAGCCAGGGGCGGCTCTAGCTTTTTTGCCGCCCCAAGCACGGCAGTCAGGCTGCCTTTGGTGGCGCACCTGTGGGAGGTCCCCGGTCCCGCGGCTTCGGCGGCAATTCGGCAGCGGGTACGCCGAAGCCGCAGGACAGGCAGACCTCCCACAGGCATGGCGCCGAAGGCTGCCTGACTGCCGCCCTCACAGCGACCGGCAGGGCGTCCCCCTGCGACTTGCCGCCCCAGGCACACACTTGGAGCGCAGGTGCCTGGAGCCACCGCTGGGTCCAGCAGCCTCAGAGGCGCATGCACCACCCACTCACAGCCAAGTGTTTTTGCCTGGACTCCCATTCCACGCCCCCAGTTCCTTGCGGTTTGCCTGCAGACGTTCCACCACCGGCAAGCCAGGGCCTGGGCACCCAAACAGTTTTGTTTGTGCCACAACTAATCATGTCCATAAAACCCGAGGCTGGGTTAAAAAGCCTGCCCCTCCAGGAGCCACGGGCCGCCTCCTGAGCCGCCCGGCCAAGTCCAAGGACGTGACTCCCTCCCAAAATATTTGTGATAAAAACTAGCCTCCAACCGGCCAGCACTTGGCTCGTCAGCAGCATTTAATCTTTCATTTGACCTTATAAAAAGTCTATTTGTGTTGGGATTTTAAATTAAGTTTTCTTAAATCATCCACTGTAGATTTTACACTATATTAATTTCTATTCAAGCAAAAGAATTTGGTATTTGCTGTTTTCAGAAGCCGCTGCCTGGAGACGGAGGGAAATGCCAGGGACTGTCATTTCCTTTGGCTCAGTCTGACAGCCCTCAAACTGTGCCTGCGCTGTCCCCAGTTGGGTCCTGCCCCCAGCCCAGCACTGGAGTTGCTGGCTGCAGGAGGGTTCGGAGCCTGGCATGTTCTGCGTCCCCCTCTGCACAGGGCCAGCGTTCTCCCTTTTCGTGATTAAGGCATTTCTGTGGGATGGGCTCCTGTGGCCAGTATGGTCCGGAAGGCTGTAAATCCAGGATTAAACAAGAGGGAACAAATCTGGGTGCTGCTTGGCTGGGGGGCTTCTCTTCCCCTCCTTTTCGCCTCCACGTGTCCGTGGGACAGAGTGAAAAGGGCCCTCCCTCTCCGCTCGAGGCCAACACCGCGCACCGGGAAACCCCAGCGCAAACCCTGCGCTCGGTGCTCGGCCAGCGAGAGCAGCAGCGCGGCCAAGGGAGCTGTGCTGCAGCCCGCTCGCCGCCCCGCAGGCAGATGCTCAGAACCCAAGAGCGGCTGGAGGGAAGCGAAAGCCCAAACCGAGGTGGTAACCCTGGCGTGGGCTCCCACAGGGCTGGCCTGCAGCTGCTGCCTTCAGTTTGCTGGGGGTGGGGGCCTGTTCCAGCTCACTTTGCATGTCTGGCTTTGCCTTCCTTATCCCTCAGCTGCAACCGGGCTTAGTTAAAGTGTCTGGAGCAGTATCATTTACTGTCTCCAGTTGCTAGGCAACAGGCCCAGGTGAGCTCTTGAACTTTGTCGTAAGCGCTGAAATGTACTGGGGCCGGGCGCCGTCCCCTGCCAGCACCCCCAGCTCAGGGAGCCAGGGGTGTTTCATGGGGCTGTTTACTGCTTTCGCCGTGGGTCAGAGCTCTGGGGGAGCAGACAGGCCTGTCCCAAGGCCCCACACCAGACACCCCAGGGTTGGGAGAGCTTCGGCTCATAGCTCTGCTAAGGGCTCAAACGAAGCTGCCCTCAGAGCCATGGCCCTGCTTCAGGCCTGGGCCGAATTAAGCCATTTCCATCCTCCCTTCTTCACCTGCACCTCACACCCCAGGGCTCCACGGACAGCGCAGGCTGATATTGCTCTGATGGGGTCACCACAGGCTCTGCGCAACCAGCCGAGCGGCCCTGCCCTCTGCTAACAGGTCTGGGGGATTAGCTGTAGCTTCTAGGAGGAACCCTAATGAACTTTGTTACCAAACTGATCCATTGAACCCCACGGGGGGGTCTGCCGGAGACTAAGGGTGGAGCACTGGGGAGCAAGGAGACGTCTGGTTCCCTGGCTGTAAGCCCGTGAAGGTTGAAGCCAACCTTGTGCAATACTCGTGACCATCAGGGTTTGGCTACGGGTAGCCCTGCTGTACTTTGAATTATGGCCAAAGGAACAGGCCACCAAGTCCTCACTCCCTGTGGGGCCTGTCAGCAGGCAGCTGGTGGGATTCGGAATCCAGCTCCCCTCTTCACAGGCCCCTGAGCAGCCCATGACAGCTGCTGGGCTCACCAGCTCAGGTTGGAGCCGCAGGTAAAGGGCTCCACACCTGTCCTCAGTGTGCTGCACTTCCCAGCCCTCCACAGACATTTTCTCCTAGGCTTTATTTCCACAACCCCGGACTAAGCCTCAGTCACAATGTGAGGAGTCGAGAAGAATCACTGCACCAACCAGTGAGATGCAGCCACTGCTGGTGGGAAAGTGGGAGCAGTTTAACAGCACCCAGCAGTGCAGGATAGGAGGCTGAAGAAACCCACGCAAGGGAAGCTGCAGGGGATTCATGGGACGGCAGAGTGCACTCAGCTGTGTCAAAGTGTGGCTAAGGGTTGGTCACTCTTCCTGTGGGAAATGCCATGGGATCAAGAATGGCCACAAATGGACAAGACCTGTGTTTTATGTCTCATCTGGAGGTGCCGTCTCGTAGGATCCCAAAGTCCCATAGCACCAGGCTGGGACAGAACATTACTTCAGCATCAGCTCAGGCCAACTGGCTAGCAGGACAGTGGCCCCTTTGTCCTTGCTCGGTGCTGGAGCTGTCGCAGGAGAAACGGATAGAAGAGAGGCCCCTCCACCAGCCACCTCCCAGCCTGGTGTGGCTTCTGGGATGCTGTCAGCTACCACGTTTAGGGAATGACATCTGGAAAGGGAAGAGCGGCACAAGCTAAGCACAAGAGCTTTGAAACAAGTTCTTCAGCCTGTTGCTATTGATTTGGTGGAGATTGCGACGGGGTGAAGCTCGGTCAGCTTGCCTCATTATTGTGCAAATTGCTTTAAATGCAAATCTTTTGGTGCACCTGGGGAAAAATGCATTAATAATCTTACTGCTGATTAAGGTCGCAAGGCTGCTCTTTCGCTTGTTCACTGAAGTTTTGCTCCCATTCATCTTTTGAATTTAGTAGTTGGTTTATTTTTATACATCCGTCTCTTTGGAGGCCACAGAAGATATTTCATTAGGGATTTTACAAAATGTTCTTGCAATCACTTGACAAAATCCTGACTGTACTATCAGTCCTCTCTTCATCCTTCCTTCAGAATAAGAGACCTAGCTGGAGCCTTGCAAAGAGGAATGCACAGCCAGCCAGGGAATATACGCTGCACGAGTCAAAATGCAAGTTCCAGGCCTTCATTGCACATTGGAAGCAGCAGTGGAGACCAGGCTACCACACAGGCTCATCTCTCTTGTACTTTCCTACTTGCACAAACCCAGACCCACCTTTCAGAAACTTTGAGTGGATCAGTGAGGTTTAGAGTTTGGAACTTTCAAACACTCAGGAGGTCTAGAATTTAAAGCTGGTGAACCTTGGAATTCTGTAACTGAACGTCTTTTACAGTTAGGGGATCGTTCCGGTGTCGGACATCTTAGATCTCTGTGGGGCAGAGACCGTGTCTATGCCTCACCCTGCACACCAGGTCCCCGGGCTGAACTAGTACATACCATGGTGTGTCATCAGAAACAACAGGGTAGAGTCAGGGCCAGCTCTAGGTTTTGCCACCCCAAGCAAAAAGAACAAACAAAACTCAGAGCGCAACTGCAGAAGCAAAAAAAAAAAAAAAAAAAAAAAGGTGGCCGGATACCACCCCTGAAATTGTGTCGCCCCAAGCACATGCTTGGTTTGCTGGTGCCTAGACCCGGCCCTGTAGAGTTCGCTGCCTCTTACTATTTCAATTTTAACATTTTAGAGCTTTATGAAAGGCCCTAGAACTTAGAACCTTTCCCATTCTAGATTTTGAAACTTTTTGGAAGTGTTTGAGGGAGGGGTGCTGAGGGAGTTGGCTGATGTGATTGCAGAGACATTGGCCATTATCTTGGAAAATTTGTGGCAATCGGGGGAGGTCCCGGACGATTGGAAAAAGGCAAATATTGTGCCCATCTTTAAAAAAGGGAAGAAGAATCCAGGGAACTACAGACCAGTCAGCCTCACCTCCGTCCCTGGAAAATCATGGAGCAGGCCCTCCAGGAATCCATTCTGAAGCACTTGGAGGAGAAGTTGGTGATCAGGAACAGTCAACGGATTCACCAGGGGCAAGTCCTGCCTGACCAACTTGATCGCCTTCTCTGATGAGATAACTGGCTCTGTGGATATGGGGAAAGTGGTGGATGTGATATACCTTGACTTTAGCAAAGCTTTTGATATGGTTTCCCAGGGTATTCTTGCCAGCAAGTTAGAGAAGCATGGATTGGATGAATGGACTATAAAGTGGATAGAAAGCTGGCTAGATTGTCAGGCTCAACGGGCAGTGATCAACGGCTCGATGTCTAGTGGTCAGCCGGTATCAAGCAGAGCCCCAAGGGTCAGTCCTGGGGCCAGTTGTGTTCAATTTCTTCATTAATGATCTGGAGGATGGGATGAATTGCACCCTCAGCTAGTTCATGGATGACACTAAGCTGGGGGAGAGGTAGATACGCTGGAGGGTAGGGATAGGGTCCAGAGTGACCTAGACAAATTGGAGGACTGGGCCAAAAGAAACCTGATGAGGTTCAACAAGGACAAGTGCAGAGTCCTGCACTAAGGAAGAATCCCATGCACTGCTACAGGCTGGGGACCGACTGGCTAAGTGGCAGTTGTGATTTGCACTCCATAATGTTTTATGGAAATATGCTTATGAGTGTGAATATGATGTAACTGGAATATGCTTTATGCAAAAGGTTTCTTGTAAGGTATCATTACAAAGGTTATAACCTACTGAGTGTGGTCATCCTATTTGTATGCATGTATCATTCTTGTATCTGAAACTAGGAATATGAAGTATAACTCTGAGGTCCTATCATAATTATGTAAAGTGTGGGCCATTAATGGTGGTTTGGAAGCTTGATGGCTCCCATTGACTAGGACAATTGGTTGTAAATGGTCTGCTTACTTGCAAACCTTCCTGGGTGTGTGTAGGCCAGGCCTGGAAGAATGGAGGCTGGGGTCTCACAGGATCCAGAGAGACAAAAGATTTCTACCTTGTGCCAAAGCTATTAAAGGGGATGGAACCAAACAAAGGGGGCTGCCAGTCATGAGAAAACCCTTAGTTACCACCTGAGCTGGAGCTAACAAGGACTGTACCGGGGAAAGGATTGGGCCCAGACTAGGAAGGAATCTAGTCTGTGAAAGAAGCTTATTGGACCATTTCTGAGGGTGAGATATTACCTGTCGTCAGTTTCTTAATGTATTAGGCTTAGACTTGCATGATTTTGTTTTATTTTGCTTGGTGACTTACTTTGTTCAGTCTATTATTACTTGGAACCACTTAAATCCTACTTTTTATTCTTAATAAAAATCACTTGTTTATTAATTAACCCAGAATAAGTGATCAATACCCGGGGGAGCAAACAGCTGAGCATCTCTCTCTCAGTGTTATAGAGGCTGGACAATTTATGAGTTTACCCTGTATAAAACTTTATACAGAGTAAAATGGATTTATTTGGGGTTTGGATCCCATTGGGAGCTGGGTGTCTGGGTGCTGGAAATAGGTAACCTGCTGAGCAGTTTTTGGTTAAAGTCTGCAGCTTTGGGGATGTGGACCAGACCTGGGTCTGTGTTGCAGCAGGCTATGGTGTGTGGCTCAACAAGGCAGGGTTCCGGAGTCTCAAGCTGGTAGAGAAAACGGGCTCAGAGGTAATTCCAGCATATCAGGTGACAGTCCCAAGAGGGTCTCTGTGACCGAACCATGTCACAGTAGTTCTTCAGAAAAGGACTTGGGGGTTACAGTGGATGAGAAGCTGGATATGAGTCAGCAGTGTGCCCTTGTTGCCAAGAAGGCCACGGGCTGCATTAGTAGGAGCATTGCCAGCAGACCGAGGGAAGCGATTATTCCCCTCTATTCGGCACTGGTGAGGCCACACCTGGAGTATTGTATCCAGTTTTGGTCCCCCCATTACAGAAAGGATGTGGACAAAATTGGAGAGTCCAGCGGAGGGCAACGAAAATGATTAGGGGACTGGAGCACATGACTTATAAGGAGAGGCTGAGGGAACTGGGGTTATTTAGCCTGCAGAGTGAGGGGGGATTTGATAACTGCTTTCAACTACCTGAAGGGGGGTTCCAAAGAGGCTGGAGCTCGGCTGTTCTCAGTGGTGGCAGGTGACAGAACAAGGAGCAATGGTCTCAGGTTGCAGTGGGGGAGGTTTAGGTTGGATATTAGGAAACACTTTTTCACTAGGAGGGTGGTGAAGCACTGGAATGGGTTCCCTAGGGAGGTGGTGGAATCTCCTTCCTTACGAGTTTTTCCAAGGCCCGGCTTGACAAAGCCCTGGCTGAGATGATTTAGTTGGGGATTGGTCCTGCTTTGAGCAGGGGGGTTGGACTAGATACCTCCTGAGGTCCCTTCCAACCCTGATATTCTATGATTCTAAGTCTGTTCTGTATTTAAAGGTGGGTGGGATGAATGGATCAGGGGGATTCTTACAGTTCTAGAGTTTTCTGATACCCCAAACTCCTCCTGGTTCTATTTGTCAGCCTCTCCATTCCCTAGAAGTCTCCTGTTTGGGGGGCTCCTGCCCCATCTGTTTTCTGCAGACCACTCCTGATATGCGACTTGACCCTTCACCCATTCACAGCACCAGCAAAACTCCCCTTGCTCCCAGTGGGGCTAGCTGAGGAGGTAGGAAAGATCCAGGAACTCAGCTTGTAAAGGGCAAAGAGACACCTGGAGCTGATCCAGTGCCCACTGATATCAACACCACCCTCCCCTTGACTTCAGTGGAACAGGCCTCTAGGAGGACATAGCAACAGGACCAAACAAAAGCCCTGTTTTTTTCTGACGCCCCAACCCCCCTTCCCTCAGGGTACAGTCTGATCCCTTCCCCACCGCTCCCTGGTGTCCCCCCACAGCAGCCGCTGCCTTCCCTCCCCTCCAGCTCCTCTCCCAAGCACACAGCCTCTCAGCACTCTCTGAATTCCTCTCCTTTCCCAGCCCTGTCTTGCGAGGACCTGGAAATAGCTGCACCAGGCAGTTTCCTCCAGGGGTGTTTTCAGCAGAGGGTCATGGGAGATCACCCAGAGAGCCCGATAAGCCGTAATGGATTATGCGTGTGTGCTCTCTTATCATAGCTTTACCCATTATAGCGACAGTTCTAGTCAGTAACATTCCACGTAGCCAGCTTTTGGTACCGTCTCTTTTATTAATATGCCAATGGCTGCTTATAGAGGAACCTGTTAAACAGATCACCTTGTCCCCTGGCTGCGTTAGCAGGCGCTTAGATTGCTGCTGCCCTGTCTGTTTCACCTCTGGAGTCACGTATGGATGCAGGCTGTGGCTGATACCATAGAAGGGGGTCTCCATCTCCCCCCTGCTTAGACAAGGACCGGGCTGAGCACCAGCCCTCGCTTGCCTTTTGCAATATTACTGTTCATTTGCAAGCCTGCTGTGGCCGGAGGCTTTTCCTACAAGCTGTGAGAGAGGCCATGCTGGGAGGAGTAATTATCCTTCAGACGAGTAGATACTGACATGAGCCCAGCTTGAATGTAACTGCTGGACAGGAATTCCTCTGACCCTCCCAGCTGCTTGGGGGGACGGACAGAGAGTGAGGCACCAGGCTCTGTCTGCCCCCCGACCTGCACACACAAGCCCACGCAGCCACACACACATCCCCGTGCTGTGAGCTTTGAGGGCTTGTGGAAGATTTCCTGAGACAGGGCTGGGTCTGAGGGAAAAGGGCCACAGTGACAATATGTCAGGACTTGTGCAGCTGCCAGCGGCAAACAGCCAGCCCAAGCACCCCAGGAGAGGGCACTTCCACTGCAGACTAGGACCTCATGTCCTCAGACAGCAGCTCGGCCAGGAGACGCTGGCTGCAGGGAGTCCAGGGAACAATCGGAGCCTGTTGCAGCGCATGTAGGGCCTAACCCCGAGAGGCACCGATTTCCCACTGCCCCCCTCTCGGGGTTGGGCCCTTACGCAGCCCCTCATCCACGGAGCACACAGTCCTCTGCAGGTAGAGTGATTTAATGGACCCGTTTCAGCCTGGCCTGGTCTCGCTTGTGTGGGTCCAGCCAAACCACGTTACACCTACGCCAAGGAAAGAGGAGCTAGCCTCGGTCGGCAGGACGCAGCAGGGACATGGCTGGGTGTGCACAGGAGGTGTAAACACAATGGTACCAGTGCAGACCAGATGTCAGAGGCTCGGTTGCTTGGCTGGGAAGGTTAAAGGGTGATGGTCACAGGCTGCAAGTCCCTGCACCGGGAGCAGATTTCTGAGAGCAGAGAGCCCATCAGTCTAGCAGACCCAGGTCTAACAAGACCCACTGCCCAAAGCTGAAGTCAGGAATGAGGCTCACGTTTTCAGCAGGGAGGGTTATTCATCATCGACACAACAGACCGAGGGATGTGCAGGAGTCTCTCCTGGAGTCGGTAAGCAAGACAGGACAGCTCTTTCTGACAGATCTGCTCTGGATCAGTCACAAGCTCTGGGTGGATGTGGCAATCCCTGGGAGAGCGTTGCTGGCCTGTGTAAGATCAGAGTGGTCCCTTCTGGCCTTGGGATCAGCAGCGCTCCCTTGACGGATACTAAGCTGGGAGGAGTGGTAGATACGCTGGAGGGTAGGGATAGCATACAGAGGGGCCTAGACAAATTAGAGAATTGGGCCAAAAGAAACCTGATGAGGTTCAACAAGGACAAGTGCAGAGTCCTGCACTTAGGACGGAAGAATCCCATGCACTGCTACAGACTAGGGACCAGGGCCGGTGCAACCATTTAGGCAAATTAGGCGGCCGCCTAGGGCGCCTAGTGGTTGGGGATGCCTAAAAGTCCCCTCAGGCGAGGAGGTGGAGTGGAGGTGAGCTGGGGTGGGGGGTACACAGGGAGGGCCGCCTGCAGTAACGAGTGCGGGGCACACAGGGGAACTGCTCCCCGCCCCAGATCACCTCCACTCTGCCTCCTCCGCTGAGCACACAGCCCCTGCTCTAAGTCTCCTCCCATCGGCGCCACAAGCCTGGGCGGGGAGGAGAATTAGAGCAGCACCGGCGTGTTCAGTGGAGGAGGCGGAGCCGAGGTGAGCTGGGGTGAGCTCCCCAGGCAGGGTTAGCTGCTGGCGGGGGGAGTCTCCCCAGGCAGGGTTAGCTGCTGGCGGGAAGTCTCCCCAGGCAGGGTTAGCTTCCGCAGGGTCTCCCCAGGCAGGGTTAGCTGCCACGGGGGGACGGGGGAGAGTCTCCCCGGGTGGGGTTAGTTGCCGTGGGGAAACAAGGGGAGTCTCCCTGGGTGGGGTTAGCTGCCGTGCGGGAATGGGGGGGGAGAGGGGTTAGCTGTCGCAGTGTGGGGGGGTAGCTGCTGTGGGGGGGCTCCCTGAGTGGGGGGCTGAGTTAGCTGCCATGGGGGGGCGGGGTTAGCTGGGTGGGGGGTGCAAGGTGGAAGTTTCGCCTAGCGCGAGACTTCCTTGCACCCGCCCTGCTAGGGACTGAATGGCTGGGCAGCAGTTCTGCAGGAAAGGACCTGGAGGTTGCAGTGGATGAGAAGCTGGATATGAGTCAGCTGTTGCCAAAAAGGCTAATGGCATTTTGGGCTATATAAGTAGGGGCACTGCCAGCAGATCGAGGGATGTGATCATTCCCTTCTATTTGGCACTGGTGAGGCCTCATCTGATCTGGAGTACTGTGTCCAGTTTTGGACCTCACACTACAAGAAAGATGTGGACAAATTGGAGAGAGTCCAGCGGAGGGCAACAAAAATGATTAGGGGGCTGGAGCACATGACTTATGAGGAGAGGCTGAGGGAACTGGGATTGTTTAGTTTGCAGAAGAGAAGAATGAGGGGGGGATTTGATAGCTGCTTTCAGCTACCTGAAGTGGGGTTCCAAAGAGGATGGATCTAGACTGTTCTCACTGGTACCAGATGACAGAACAAGGAGCAATGGTCTCGAGTTGCAGTGGGGGAGGTCTAGGTTAGATATTAGGAAACACTGTTTCACTAGGAGGGTGGTGAAGCACTGGAATGGGTTACCTAGGGAGGTGGTGGAATCTCCTTCCTTAGAGGTTTTTAAGGCCTGGCTTGACAAAGCCCTGCCTGGGATGATTTAGTTGGGGATTGGCCCAGCTTTGAGCAGGGGGTGGGACTAAATACATCCTGGGGTCCCTTCCAACCCTGAGATTCTGTGGTTCTATGACTCGCCGGGTCCTCTGTCCATTTACACCTGCTGGGGACCTGGCCAGGGGTTGGAGTTCAGCTCTAGGAACGACTGCCCACACCCCAGAGGTGGGGGAACATTGGTATTTACAGAGGCAGATGGGGAGGTTATAGGCCTTGTCCAAGCAACTGAGCTGGGAGCAGGAGACCCCCAGCCTGGCCCTGCTCTGAGTGCCAGCCCAGGCATCCCCAGTGCATGGGGTGGGCACAGTCCCTCTGGGCAAGGAGGGCCCCCAGTGACGGGGCAGTGAAGGAGGGAGGCAGAGAGCAGCGCCCAGAGCTGCGGCACAGAGCTCAGGAGGGGCTCTGGGCCAGCAGCCAGCACAGTGGAGCCGTCACCCAGGTGGGGGTGGAGAGACAAGCGTTGAGATGAGCGGGAGCCCTGACGAGCCGGCACAGCAATCAGCAGGTGACCTCGATTAGCCCGGCACCAGCAAGGCCCAATTACAGAGTCAATCAGCAGGAGACAAGGGGAACTGGCTCAGAGCTGCCCGGCACGGCTCTCCCACTGAAACCCCAAGGGAGCTCGGTAAAATCACCATGAGGGGGACCCCACAGACAGACACTGAACCGGGAGCCGAGGCTGCAGCCCCCCCACCCCCACCCCAATCCCTGCTTGCCCCATCCCACTCACGGCACCGCAACAGCCCAGACCATCTGTCGCATGGGGAGGACGCCCTGCCCCAGCACGTCAGCGCTTGCAGAGCCTGGGGTGACAGGACGGGGACAGGGCTCCAACTTGGGGTGTGCGTGGGGGATGGAATTCAACTCACGCCTGGGCCTTTCCTGTGCTGTGCTTCTCCTGCTCCCTTCCCTGGCGCAAGCAGGAGCAGCCCCAGCTCCAGGCCCCTCTCCGCGGGGACCCCCACAGGACAGACTATCTGGGGCACGTCCAGGCCCCTCTCCGCAGGGATCCCCCCCATAGGACAGACATGGGGCACATCCAGGCCCCTCTCCGCGGGGATCCCCCCATGGGACAGACCATATGGGGCACGTCCAGGCCCCTCTCCACGGGGACCCCCACGGGACAGACCATCTGGGGCACGTCCAGGCCCCTCTCCGCGGGGACCCCCACAGGACAGACCATCTGGGGCACGTCCAGGCCCCTCTCCACGGGGACCGCCACAGGACAGACCATCTGGGGCACGTCCAGGCCCCTCTCCGCAGGGATCCCCCCATAGGACAGACATGGGGCACATCCAGGCCCCTCTCCGCGGGGACCCCCACGGGACAGACCATATGGGGCACATCCAGGCCCCTCTCCACGGGGACCCCCACAGGACAGACTATCTGGGGCACATCCAGGCCCGTGGCTATGACTGTTGCGCAGACGTGAGTTACACCGAACTGGGCTCGCAGTGAAGTGCAGGGTGCTGCCTGGGGCCCGGGAGGGAGTGGGAGGGACGTGGCATTCGGTTTAACAGGCATGAATGGAAAGCAAAGTCCTGCCAATGTAGTACCCAGATGCTGCTGCCTGGAAGTGATGTACGTAAAGGAGCCAATTAGCATTTCATTAATATGTCTGGCCCCTGTGCTGAAGCGGCTCCTCGCTATTCAACGGGGTGAACCCGGATCTTTAACAGCCAGGAGGTGGGGAGGCTGTGGCGACTGCTGGCAGGACGGAGCCAGTCACCCCCAGGAAGCAGTTCGGTTACAAGGCCTGCAGAGTTAATGAGCATCCCTTGGGTTACCAGCCCTTTGCACGGCAGCACTTGCTGATCCATCATGTGTCCCTTGCACCATGGATGGCGTTGTTAGACTGGCAGCAGGGCACCGAATACCGGCACGGCACGACCCACGGCTCCTCCTGATCAGCTAACCCACCTCCCATGGGGGCCTGGGAGAGAAGGGTCACGTACCCAACGCACGCAGGAGAGGGAGAGGTGCCTCCAGGTGCTCAGGGTCGAGCCAGGGGCAGATCTCAGGAGAGAACCCAGGAGTCCAGGGCACCTGTTCTAACCATGAGGCAACAAGGCTGAAACGCTAAGGGAGACAAGGGGATCAGCCCCAGAGCTGTACCCTGAGCACAGTGGGCCCAATCCTGCAGCGCTGGCTTAGGCAAACTGCCAACTTTAGGAGTGAGGGGGTGTCACGGAGTCCCCGGGCGATGCTCTGGAACTGCTCCCCACAAAGCCAGTCAGGACTCTGGGGAGCCTCCTCTCCCTCGGAGCAGACTGTTTCAGGGCAAGAAGCTCACACGGCTTCACCTCCTGGGTCTCTCCTTGGAGCATTCAGCATCCTCTGCCCCCCCGTGCACTTCCCACAGCGAGTCCACCCCGGCGGGGTCCTGGGGAAGGCACAGGGTCCTGCCCCCCCACTGTGCAGTCAGACGTGACTCTCAGCCAGCCAGTAACACAGAGGTTTATTAGATGATAGGAACACGGTCTAAACCAGAGCTTGTAGGTACAGAGAACGGGACCCCTCGGCCAGGTCCATTCTGGGGGGCAGTGAGCCAGACCCCCACGTCTGCCCTCACTTCCCATCCCCAGCCAGCCCCAAACTGACTCACCCTCCAGCCCCTCCCTTCTGGCCTTTGTCTCTTTCCCGGGCCAGGAGGCACCTGATCTCTTTGTCCCCAACACCTTCAGCTGGCACCTTTGCAGAGAAGGGGCCCAGGCCATCAGTTGCTAGAAGACAGAGCGTCAGGCCTTTAGGTGCACTGGCCCTTTGCTCTGCAGCAATCACACCCCCTTATCCCACTACCTAGATACTTAAGACCTGCATAGGGGACACTGAGGCACCAACACAGTAATCAGAGAAAACATTAAGAACATTCCCAGTTCATCACAGGGGAGAGTTGCCTCGTCATCCCCTGGAGGGAGCATGGGCAAAGCCAACCAGCTTCTCCTTCTGGAGAAAATCACCTGCTGCAAGCACTGCTTATCCTGCTGCTCCCAGGCATCGCCCGGCCTGTGCTGTAGCCACCCGCCCTCTCTCCTCCTGCACAGAGGCAGGGACCATCTGTCTGTTATATGTGCGTGCAGCGCCTGGCGCAGCAGGGGCATAATCCCAAGAGCTGCAGCAGCGAGGGTGGGGGGAAGGCGAGGAGTTGCCCGAACTGAAGTCTAGGAGCCCCGGGACAGGGAATTTGAGGCTGAAGCTCTGCAGCCGGAGCCCCTGTCTCAGTGCAGAGAGCCATACAGGCCCCAGCACAGAGGTTACATCAGGGCACAATCCCTCCTGCCAGGGCCTTGCACAGTGCTACCATGCGACATACAGGCTCACAGCACTGGGCATCATCATGGTCCCCACAAGACTGGCCCCCAGGTCCCAGGGCTCTGACCCCAAACACCCCCCAGGCTTCTGTCTCATACCTGAACATCCCTGGGGGAAGGAGTTGTTGGGGCACAGGGCTGTCTTGGCTCAGACCCTGCCCACCCGGCTGCACTCCCACGGCTCAGCCCTCAGGACCTGGCCCTGCTGGCTCCACACAGTAGCCTCCTGTGGCCACTGGGCTAAGTGGCTGCACCTGCCCCTCCTTGCCCAGCTGGGTGAGGAGAGGGGGCGGGGCTGCATTAAACAGTCCGCTGCCCCTGCTTGCTCCCAGCGGGCTGTCTAGCAGGAGCGCTCTGCAGGCAGGTGTTACCTCCCTCCGTCCTCCACAGTCTGCAGGGGAAGGGCTCCTGGAGAGAGACCCACATTTGTAATGACAAAGCACAAGCAGAGACACCCCCCATGTACACCCCCTTCCCCTGCACCCCCTCTGCTTCCACCCTCCCACGCTTTGCAGGCTCCCAGCCTGGCTCTGAGGGAAGGGCAGACGATTACATTGGGGTCGCCCTCAGTGGTGTCTGGAATAATGAGCCCCCGGCTAGGTGAATGTCTTTACCCTACAGGTGACACTGCAGGGCACTGCCCAGCTGCTGGGGCTAATGCTCTTGGGTGGCAAAACTTCTTCCCGTCCATTAGCTGATGATCCCACGGCACTGGGCACATCTGGAAAGTGACACAGGGAAACTGAGGCACAGGGGGTGCAGGGATGTGCTGGAGGAACAGGGCTGGGTCAGATTAGATTAGCAGGGCCACCCAGAGGATCCAGGGGGCCTGGGGTCTTATTAGATCCCAGTTCTGGGCTCTGCGCCCGGTGCTCCCCTGTGTGGCCAGAGGTTAAAACCACCAGAGCCCCCCGCGGAGTTGCCCTGCATGTGCTGGGCGAGCCACAGGTGGCACCAGGCATTGCTCTCCGATGGCCCCCTGGGCTGGTGCTTAGAGAGGAGCTGGCAGACTCTGGAGGGGAGAGCGGGGCTGAGAACAGGGCTCCAGGGGGAGGGCTCCTTCCCCAGACAGTGACCTTGGCTGCCATGGAAGCCCGGGCAGCAGCTGGGCTGCTTGAGCTTGGGGATCAGCACCCATGAGGGTATGGCACGGCTCCCAGGAGCATGCCCCGGCACAGACCCTGCCCTAGCAGCACAGCCAGAGGGGCAGCTCGCCCCCGCCACACACACACACTGCTGGCGACAGTGCGGGGCAGCCTCTGGGTCCGTTCGGGCAGATGCCCGCAGCGGGGCAGGCGGGTGATGGAACACCAGGGGCCCCGCCGACAGGCCATCTGGCAGTCAGAGAGGGGTGGGTGGCCTGTTTGCTTTGCAGACATGTCACATGCTCAGCTGGGGCCTGGCAGCCAGGGACAGACTGGCCGGCTGCTCAAACCAATCCCTGGCACCAAGTGCAGCCCAGGATGGGATGTTCCCAGTCCCCCGGGGGCCATGATGGCTCTCCTGAGCGGCAGCTCTGCCCTGGAGCGCTTTGCCCACAGCTGAGGAAGAGCTGGTCTCTCTCCCCACCCGAAGCAGGTGCAGCCACAGATATGACCTTACCCAGCTTGTCTGTGTGGTATCCTGGGCCCGGCAGGGCTGCAGCCCCACTGGGTACAGCCTCGTCCTGCTCTTCCTTCTTTTCCTCCCGACGTCTCTCTCGCTAAGGACCCGCCAGGGGAGGGCTGGGTGGAATAGCCCATCCTCTCATTATTTTGCCCACTGTCATGGAGTCCCCGGGCGATGCTCTGGACCTGCTCCCCACAAAGCCAGGCAGGACTCTGGGGAGCCTCCTCTCCCTCGGAGCAGACTGTCTGCAGGGCAAGAAGCTCCCACGGCTTCACCTCCTGGGTCTCTCCTTGGAGCATTCAGCATCCTCTGCCCCTCCGTGTGCTTCCCACAGCAAGTCCGCCCAGGCGGGGTCCTGGGGGGGCCGCGGGGTCCTGCCCCCCCACGTCGCAGTCAGACGTGACTCTCAGCCAGCCAGGAACACAGAGGTTTATTAGATGACAGGAACACGGTCTAACACAGAGCTTGTAGGTACAGAGAACGGGGGAAGGGCCCTGGCTGGGAGGGCAGGGAATGGTACCAGCTGCCCCACTGCCAGCTGCAGAATGGGGCCCTGTCAAGTTCATTGCAGGAGCCTTGGAGAGGTGGCTCCAATATCTGGGAGTCTGGAAGTATTATGGCCTGGCGGCTCAAGTCCAGGAGTGGGGGCTGGTCTTGGGGTCTTCTCTTGGTGAGTCCCCTCTGCTCCCCCATCGACACCTCTGTTCAGCACTCAGGGCTGGTCTACACTGAACATTTACACTGGCACGGCACGGCGCTCAGGGCTAAATCCACACCCCTAAGAGTCGTGGCTACCCCGACCAAAGCCCGGTGCAGGCAGCGCTAGGCCAACTGAAGGATTTCCCCTGCGTTCCAGCTACCGCCTCTCAGGGAGGTGGATTGGCTACAGCGACAGCAGCGCAGGTTGTGTCTACACTGGAGCGCTACAGTGGTGCAGCTGCAGCAGTTTAAATGTAGCCATACCCTGAGACTTACCTGCCCTGCTGCTCAGCAGTGTCCCCCTGCTGCTGAGGGAGCGTCTCCAGAGCTAAGTACCAGGGGCTTTGCATTCTCTCCTAGCTGAAGTGAAGTACTGAGAGGCTGGAGCATGCAGTGTGTGGGTCTGCGCAGGCCCAGAGCACTGCGCACCGTGGAAGAGGGCCGGGGAATGCTGAGATGGCATGGCGTCGCTGGCGAGGTTCCTCTCCCTGAACGGCCCCAGCACAGCTCCTGACCACGTTTAGCCGTCGGCATGGAGTACCACCATCGGAGCCCGGGAGCTGTCCCAGCACATGCCTTCGCGCTGGGCTGGATTGGGGCCAGGATGTGCGCAGACACTTTAGCCAGTGCCAGGCTGTCTCTGCGGGTGAGGGAGCCCTGGCAGCGGCCTGGCTGCTCTGCATGAATGCACTGATCACTCCCTCCCCGTGCGCCCGACCTCTCGCTATAGCAAAGTTCACATCAATTTTCCTTCCCCTCATTTGTCTGTAAACCATGAAGAAAAATCACCGCCGTCCACCCGCATCAGAACGCCGCGGTGATGTATGGCTGTAATAAAAACCCCATTTCGGGAGGCTGCCTTCCCGGAGCCGCTGGGCTGTGCCGCCGCACAGTGCTGCACCCCCGGGTGGTGCTGACGGGCTCTGGCGTCTGCAGCTGATGCTGGGAACAGCCGGGGGGTGCTACTGCCTGGCAGTCGCTGCCCGGGCTGCCAGGGCGTGGGGGGAAATGACCAGAGACAAGCGCCCCGGCCCTAGATCCCCCTCCCCAGCCAATCGCTATCTCCCGCCGCTGGTCACGGGCTCTGTGCATTATTGATAGGAGCCATTAGGGCTAGTATTGAGCCGCAGCCTTTGCAGAGCCATTTAGGCAGCTGGCGTCATTAACCCCCGAGGAGCTGGAGCTAATGGAGCCAGCGGGGGCAGGGGGTGGAGGAAGACGGGGCTTCACTCAGGAGCCAGCGGGGGCAGGGGGAAATGGACAGGCTGCCCCATGCAGGGCACCTCCTCTCAGGAGAGCATGGGGCAGCACCCACGTCCCCACAGGCCTGAGCCCGAGGGGCTGGGAGCAGGGGACATGGCCCCAAGTGCAGGTGCCCCTGCGGGCCCTGGAGGGTTTGCTGAGTCGCTCTCCCAAGCAGCTGCACTGCCCTGAAGCCGAGGGAAGGCCTTGCCCTGCCCCGCAGTCAGAGAGGAAAGGCCCAGCATCTGCTAGCAGGCAGGGCCAGCGAGCCACGGCCCGGACAGGCTGCCTGACCTAACCCTGGAGCCTGACCAAGCTGTACGGACCCCGGCCCCGTCCCAGCCCCGTCGCGCCCACGGGAGGGGCTCTGCGCTTGTCCTTTGGCAGCTTCCCGGCGGAGGGTCCAGCCAGATGCCTGCATCACCGTGACCAGATTCGGATCAATCCTGTGGGCGCAGGGGGCAGCGCGGGCAGTGGGGAGTGCATGCACTCGGGATGTGCCAGGGCTCACTGGCGGTGCCTTGCACACACGCCCTGCAAGGCGGGAGGGTCCCCGAGCTCAGGCCAGACGTCTACACGGCGACGTTTAGTGCCCTGGGCCGAGCCCCTGGAGCCCAAGTCAGCTGATGCGGACCAGCCGTGGCCTTGCCGCAGGGCTCTTATCCCTGTGTGAAGGGACCCTCTGAGCACGGGCGAGACCAAGCCCGGCTGCACCATGCCAGAGGGCACTTTGGGAAGCCTGGCCAATAACGCACCGCGCCTGCCGCGTCCCGGCCAACAACCCACCGCGCCTGCCGCGTCCCGGCCAATAACGCACCGCGCCTGCCGCGTCCCGGCCAATAACCCACCGCGCCTGCCGCGTCCCGGCCAATAACCCACCGCGCCTGCCGCGTCCCGGCCAATAACCCACCGTGCCTGCCGCGTCCCGGCCAATAACGCACCGTGCCTGCCGCATCCCGGCCAATAACGCACCGCGCCTGCCGCGTCCTGGCCAATAACCCACCACGCCTGCCACGTCCCGGCCAATAGCCACCGTGCCTGCCACGTCCTGGCCAGCAGTTCCTCGGCCTGCGTCTCCCTCCCTGCTGCTTGTCACAGGTGCCCATCTGTAGACTTGGGGATTCCTGGCCCCGCCAGCATTAGTGTGACCTGTGACCTGCCCTTGTCCCCACAAGTTGGTGCAGAGCCGGACCAGCACACCCCTGCCCGGGCAGCAGTGATCAGCGACCGTGCTGTGATAAGCCGGCCCGCAGCTCAGCCCTGCGCGGCGTGTCCTGCTCATTGTCACTTTCCGACAGCCTGCTCCAGAACTCAGGAGGCGCACAGCAAAGCGCGCTCGCAGCACTCCCTGCTCCCTGCATGAGCCGCCCTGGCCCAGGAGAACAGGCAGCACGCGGCCCGCACCCCACTCTACCCCACTGGGCACTGTCCCCTTCCCCAAAGGAGGAATTTCCATGCTGGCTCCAGGGCTGCGTGGAGCAGGTAGATGTTGAGCTGAAGAATACACTGGCCCTTTCGGGGGCCTTCCATCTTGCTAAGCTGCTCGCTCTCCCTGTACAAAGCTTGCCAGAGGCCAGAGCCAGCGAGCGTTGCACGCGGGCAGGGACGGGGCGTGGGGGAGGGGATGCTCGCAGCGCACCGTCTGTGCTGGGTAATTATCATCCAGACGAACGAGCTGAGCCCTCTTCAAAGCAAACCCCAGTGGGGAGGAGACACGGCTCTTGAGTGCTGTGGGGCTGTTCCTGGGGGGTCTAAGTGTCTGGGTGCGATGAGCTCGGCCCTGGTGCCCGGGAGACCCAGACCTGCCCCCCCCTCGAGGCCCGGCAGGGGCTGGGGGCACTAGGAAGGGTGCAGGATCCCCCCAGTTGGCCCCAGAAGGGAAGGTGACTCTCCCGTGGCACTTCAGTGACACCAGGTGATGACAAGCCCCCCAGAGCCCTGGGGCTGAGTGAAGGGGGCCCTGACTTGCAGGTGAAACCAGGGAAAGTGGGAGGCCTCTCCTAGGACAGTCACTGTCAGGCGCGGGGGGATGGAAATGCTGGCTGTGGGGCGGAGCTCCCAGGTACTTCAGCCCCGGCCCCGCCTAGCAGGGGGCGCTGTGGGGGCAGGGGGAGCTCCCAGGTACTCCGGCCCCGCCCAGCAGGGGGCGCTGTGTGGGGGCAGGGGGAGCTCCCAGGTACTCCAGCCCCGGCCCCGCCCAGCAGGGGGTGCTGTGGGGGCAGGGGGAGCTCCCAGGTACTCCAGCCCCGGCCCAGCCCAGCAGGGGGCGCTGTGAGGGGGCGGAGCTCCCAGGTACTCCAGCCCCAGCCTCGCCCAGCAGGGGGCGCTGTGTGGGGGCAGAGCTCCCAGGTACTCTAGCCCCAGCCTCACCCAGCAGGGGGCGCAGTGGGGAGCGGGGCAGGAGCTGGCTGTGGGGGGAGCTTCCGGCTACTCCAGCCTCGGCCTCACCCAGCAGGGGGCGCTGTGAGGGGGCGGAGCTCCCAGGTACTCTAGCCCCAGCCTCGCCCAGCAGGGGGCGCTGCTCCCAGTACTCTAGCCCCAGCCTCGTCCAGCAGGGGGCACTGTGTGTGTGGGGGGAGCTCCCGGATACTCCAGCCTCGGCCTCACCCAGCAAGGGGCGCTGTGTGGGGGCGGAGCTCCCAGGTACTCTAGCCCCAGCCTCGCCCAGCAAGGGGCGCTGTGTGGGGGCGGAGCTCCCAGGTACTCCAGCCCTGGCCTCACCCAGCAAGGGGCACTGTGTGGGGGCAAAGCTCCCAGGTACTCTAGCCCTAGCCTCGCCCAGCAGGGGGCGCTGCAGGGCAGGGACGGGGGCTGAGGATGCCAGCAGGGGGAGGGGAGTTCACAGCTGCAGCCGCAGTTCTAGCAGTTCCCTACAGCTGGTGCAGCCGGGAGCAACCCCCTGCTAGATCTGTCCCGCTCCCTTACCCGGCTCAGCTCCTGGGCAGAGGCTGGTCTGTGGCGTGGCCAGGTCTCAGCTAAGGCTGCAGCCACCTCCTCCCACCCCCTGTGCCAAACAAACGCTGCGGGGACACGGTGCTTAGCAATTCATCATCCCACGATGCACCAGCGGCAGCAGACTCCCTTTGGCATCTCCTTTGTCTGGAAACCAGCTACTGTGCCGGGCCGCAGGCGCTGGGGGGAGGGGACTGTGCCAGCTCCTGGGCCGCAGCCCCCCAGCCCTGCACTCCCTCCCCTGGCGGGCCGGGGTGGACAGGCAGACACAGCATGGGCAGCAGCTGTGCCAGCTTCCCCCACTGGGGTCCCGGGGGAGCTCAGCCTCCGTGGCCCCAGCAGGCCTCAGTCCCTCTGCCGCCCCAAGAGCCCCCCCACTAGTGCCGTGCATGGTGCGTTTGTGACACGATCACTTGTCCCGCTGCCATCTGGCCTGAGACCCCCAGCTCATTGCCAGCCACCCCTCAGCTTCCCCTTCGCCCACCCCGGCCACCCTTAGTCCTACCCAAGCTGTAGGGAAGAGCTGGTACCTGTCCAGAGAGCAGGGTCTGCGGGCCCATTAAATGTCACCCGTGGGCGTGGGCAGCTGCCCGGCGGGAAGGGCCATCGCGCCCCCTCGTGGGGCGCTGCGTTCCCAGAGCCCCAGCCGCAGGAGGTGTGACTGGCTGCAGCTCGAGGCCTGCCACAGGCGGGGGCAGCTCCAGGGTGTTTCCAGACCCCCCTCTGCTATATAAATATGTAGCTGTGGAGCCAGGTGTCATGGCCCCACGCCCCCATCCCGCTTGTTAAGGGGGCAGCCGGGCTGCTGCAGGGGCCTTGGCTGTGGCATTATTGGGCCCAGAGAGGGTGGCTCTGCGGGGCTTCATTTGGTGTTTTCCAAGAGCCGGGACATGTGGGAGGCTGGGAGACCAGAGGCCAGGTTCCAGGAATGGCTGAGACCCTGCGTCTGCTGGAGGTGGAGAGAGACGAGAGTGGGGGTGGGTGTGAACGGGACACAGGTGGTTTCTGATCCTCCGAGGGAAGGAGACTGCAGGTATCTGGAATCTCAGCTTTCCTTTGGGACTGGGCTCTGGCTGTGGTCTGTGGTGCAGTGAGTCAGAGCATCAGGCTGCAGATCGTGAGCTGTCTTCATGATAATACTTTGTGCTGTGCGAGGCCTCAGCACCCACAGGTGCACAGCAGGGAAACTGAGGCACAGGCCAGTTCAATGACTTGCCCAAGGTGCCATGGGCAGATCGGAACCAAACACTGGACTCTCGGCCCCTGAGTGCACTGTCCAGCTCCGCGGCCCAGCTCGCATCCCGATGGGGACCAGCAGGGGGTAAGGAGGCACACAACCTCGCGGCGCAGCTCGCCAGGCGGCTCCTAGAAGAACACACATGCTGTTGGGGACTTGCCCAGTCCCACGCCTCATCCTGCCTTGCGAGCTGACGTCTGGGTTCCTCTTCTGCAGCCAGGTGTGGACAGAACTTGGGCAGAAAATGTATCGTGCCCATGAAGTGCTGAGCCCCTTTCACACCCGCTGGAGCTGGCAGGTCTCTGACTGCCTTGATCTTGCTGGGATCTGCTTTCAGCCCCTCAGCTGTGAGCAGAGGGCCAACGTATGTCGGCTCACGCTGGTTGAGTCACAGGTTTTCTGGTCCTGCTTGGCTGTAGAAAAGCTTTGTTCACACCAGGTCTGAGTGGGCGTGGAGGGCTCGGTGCAGCACGCTCGGCCGGCCTGGCCAGGCGACTTCCCCCAGCGACGGCACACGGCATGCACACGCGGCCAGCCCCCCTCTGGCAGCGCCAGTGACGCAGTTCATTAATTGGATTCTAGCCGTGCTGGCAGGAGGCGCCCTGGAAGCTGACCTCACAGGGAAGGCAGGGGAATGACTATGTGCATGAGGTGATGTAATCCCAGGACGGGCGGGACTACGCTAATGACTGTGTTATGCCCCGGAGCATGCGCAGTAGGAGCCAGCTCTCTAGCTATTTCCAGGAGCCTGAGCTGACTGGACTGAGCTGAGTGTCTGTGCTGCTAATAAAAGGTGCTGGGCTGTTAGGTGCATGCCTGTGCCCATGGTGCCCGCTAATGGCCCTCCCAGCCCAGGAGTCGCTCCTTTAGCTGCAGTGCCAGAGGCTGTTGCTGAAGGTCCAGGGTTCACGTCCCTGCAAGCTAAGGGCAAAATCATCCCCTTGGATGCAGGTGCGTGGGGCCCGGGGTGTCCGTACAGCCCCGTGAGCGCACTTGGCCTGAGTGTGTCCCCAAGGATCGCAGTGAACGCAGCACTGGGCACGTGGCAGCTGCCTTCTGCTGGGTGGACCAATGAGCGAAGCCCCGTCTGCTCTCGTAGCAGGGCCTGGTACTGCTGGGCCATTCCGGGAGAGCCGGAGCAGGGGCAGCCAGGAGCCCTCGCTGGCCACGGGTCTGTTACAGCACTTTTGGGTCAGATGGCAGCGTTTGCCACATGATGGTGCGATGCCGACCCAACCCAAGGCCATGGTGGAAATGCCCCTGCTGCAGGGCGACACACCAGGAAGGACCGGTACCGGGAGAGGTGCTTCTGGTAAGACATGGCACCAGATCCCCTTTCTCCCTTCAGCTGTGCCCAGGTGGACTCAGCGGGCAGTGCAGGCCCTGATGCAGTGCCCGGGGTGAACTCAGCGGGCAGTGCAGGCCCTGATGCAGTGCCCGGGTGGACTCAGCGGGCAGTGCAGGCCCTGATGCAGTGCCCGGGTGGACTCAGCGGGCAGTGCAGGCCCTGATGCAGTGCCCGGGTGGACTCAGCGGGCAGTGCAGGCCCTGATGCAGTGCCCGGGGTGAACTCAGCGGGCAGTGCAGGCCCTGATGCAGTGCCCGGGGTGAACTCAGCGGGCAGTGCAGGCCCTGATGCAGTGCCCGGGTGGACTCAGCGGGCAGTGCAGGCCCTGATGCAGTGCCGGGTGGACTCAGCGGGCAGTGCAGGCCCTGATGCAGTGCCGGGTGGACTCAGCGGGCAGTGCAGGCCCTGATGCAGTGCCCGGGCGGACTCAGCGGGCAGTGCAGGCCCTGATGCAGTGCCCGGGGTGAACTCAGCGGGCAGTGCAGGCCCTGATGCAGTGCCCGGGTGGACTCAGCGGGCAGTGCAGGCCCTGATGCAGTGCCCGGGTGGACTCAGCGGGCAGTGCAGGCCCTGATGCAGTGCCCGGGTGAACTCAGCGGGCAGTGCAGGCCCTGATGCAGTGCCCGGGTGAACTCAGCGGGCAGTGCAGGCTCTGATGCAGTGCCCGGGTGAACTCAGCGGGCAGTGCAGCCCTGATGCCGGCGGCTGTCTGCGAGCTGTCGCAGGGCACTTTGCCTGCCACGCTGGCTTGCACCACCAGCACCTCGGAGATGGTGCAGGAAAGGCACCGGGCAGGGAAAAGAATCCAGAGCCTGGGGAGAGGCACAAGGGGCCCTGGGATCGACAGTGCAACAGTGCCATCTGCCGGTGCACAGAAAGGCTGTAGCTTGTTGGGAAAAAGCCCCTGGAATTTTCCACTCCCTGGCTTCTGTCTCACCAGGACTTGCACAGTTAAATCCCACCTGCTGTTCAGCAGCCCAGCATTGAAACCTGGCGTGGCCAGGCCGGGCCTGCTCGCTGCCATGGCACAGTTCCTTGCAAGGCTGACTGAGAACAGGGTTCCCAATAAGTCTCTGGTCCCCCTTCCACAATGCCATGGCCTCCCCGCAGGCGCCCGCAGCCTGTCGCAGTCACGCAGCATGACGCTGAAGACAGGTTACATTGAAACACGACACTTCACTAAACCCTGTAAATCTAAATCGCCAGTGACAGAGCTTTGAGCTGTCGATACGGCGCTTTTCAACGCTAAAACTTCTGTTGCTCAAGGCGGTGTTTTTTCACACCTCCGAATGCTAAAGTTCTGGGGCTGAAAGTGGCGGTGTAGACTCCCTGCCCACCTGCTCCGCGACTCCCTGCCCATCCCAGCCAGCTGTCAATGCCCAGGCGTGAGGCCTGTGCTGTTTGCACGGCAGCCCTACGTGCTGAGGCAGGGACAACAGCCCTGTGTCCAGGTTTTCTGGGTTGAGTTTTAGGTTCTTGTCCCTGCTTGGCTGTAGGAAGCTTGTAGTTTTCTGCCATGGTCTCATTGAGCTCGTGGGTCCTTGCTCCCTTCACCTACAGTGAGGATATTGTCTGCAATTATTTTCACCGCAGGCAGCCCTGCCGGCACCTGGGTGAGTCTTCTCTGGACCAGCTCTGGGGCCGGGCTTATGCCACCTGCATGGGCAGCTATTGGTAGTGACCAAGTGGTGTTGTAAAGCTTGTCAGCATGCTGGCCTCTTTACCAGGCTTATGTGCCAAACCCCCAGGCCTCACAGCACAGACCGGAACGATTCTGGCTTTGGCGAGTTCTGGCATGAGGTCAGTTGTGGGTAGTGGATAGTGGCATCTAGTCAATGCCTGGTTCAGTGGCTTGGGTGTATGCAGATGCATAAGTTCCCTGATGGCGTCTTTACCTCCACCATGTTGCTTACCCAGGCTGCAGTGGTGCTAGGACACCTCTGCTCTGCAGCCTTTCAAGCTCCTTGCACTGGATAACGTAGGGCCAGGGACGTTTCCCTCGTGGTAAGCACACAGGTTCCCCAGTCGGGTCTATTTCCATTTGCAGCTTTCCTTCAAGGCACCTGTCGCCTTTGAAAACCTCCCCATATGCTTTTACAATTGTCTCCATTGTTCAGGAGACGCCTCCTTTTGCCTCTTGCACTGCAGCTATACAATTCTGACAGCGCATCCTGAACAGAGCCACCGCTCGTGTGGCTGGATTCCCCACGAGGGTCTGTGGCGCTTGCCATCTGTGACCCAGAAACCTCTTGGAGCTACCTGGCAGCGAGCACAGGGAGTGCAGAGGGTTTGACAGGGATCCCCTCGGTCAGATGCAGGTCACCAAAGAGAGGAATGTGAGGTCTCCACCATCAGCCAGTAGCCCACTGCTCATCAGAATCATTGCACAAAGCTCTGCACTGCAAATCATATTCTCAAAGTGCTGGGAGGGAAGTTGCCAGAAGGTGACAGCCTTGGCCATGTTCCTTGCAGGCAGCGGGTAACAGACGCTTACCTCTCAGTCTGGCCACGAGTCTTCTGTGTATTGTGTGTCTGCCAAGGGACGCCTGTTTGCTCACTGAGACAGATACCGGTGATATCTACAAGAGAGAAAATCGACAGGAACCAGGAGGGGTGGGGTGTCCTGCTTGTGACTGAGATCAAAGGCTTCGTCTGGGATGGAAAAAAACAAACGGGATCCTTCACCAAGGGGGCAAGCTGCCAGCGTGTTGTCTCATGAGAGAGGGGTCATATCAATGTCTCTCAGTGCGGTGCCTGCAAAGGCCAGGGCTCCGGGGGGCGTAGTCGGAGTTCCCTGGATCACACCTCCAGCCGCTGCCCTGCACAGAACTCACAGCTCAGCCCTGCCACCGCGGTTCCCTAGCAAAGCGTGAGGCTGAGCGCAGGTCGAGGTGGCCAGGTGGAGCTTCAGTAAACCCCGCACACTGCTCTGCCCGCGTGGGCGAGCCGCTTCCAGCCCAACTCCCCCATTCCACTGGTGTCCTGCCATCACAGACCCTCTGGGGAACATGGGTCCTCTGACTCCAGTTCCACTCATCCTGCTATGCAGGGGGTTAGCAGGTGGGAAATACGTGTCGTTCCGCTCATCGATGATTAGCACCAGAGCCCTAAAGCACCTTCCATCCCAGCACACACAGACACCCCTGTGCGGAGCATGCAGGCCGCACTGTAACCTTCGCTCAGGACCGCCTGCCCTAGCAGCCATGCCTTCATGCCGCAGAGCTAGCCCTCCATCGTCAGCTTGCAGGCGGTAGCACGAGTCTGCCGCTGACTAGTGCTTCTCTTCACCCTCTATTTCATAAGAGCATCAGAGCGGCCAGACTGGGTCAGACCAAAGGTCCATCTAGCCCAGTGTCCTGCCTGCCAACCGTGGCCAATGCCAGGTGCCCCAGAGGGAATGAACAGAACAGGGAATCACCAAGTGATCCATCCCCTGTCGTCCACTCCCAGCAGCCTAAGGCTACAGGAGAATCTCAGCTTCCATTTACAACAACCAGCTAGGTTCTAGCACCCCTGGCTGCAGAGAAACGCTAGGAGACACGGTCCCAGAGCAGCCTGAAGGCCGAGAGGCCCAACATCAAAGGAACAGAACCCATCCCATGTTTTTTGTTTTGCTTTTTTAAATCTCATGATTTTTAAGCCAATCTCGTGGTTTTGGGGGTCTGACTCCTGGCTTGTGAACGCTGGTGGTTAGCAATGCTGCTGAAGAGATGCCTCAGTCCTTTGGGGTCCCTCCGTGCAGGGGGAATTTCACCCTGCATAGGGGAACCTTCCGTTCACATCTCAGCGGGACGCAGCGGCGCCCGCAGGCTTGCACAGCCACCACTAGGACAGACACGGCATCCCATTGGGCTGCGTGGGGAATCGAGGCTGGTGACGCTGCACTGCCTGCCAGGCCCTGAGGGGTAGGGCCTCGCCTCCTGAGGACACGCTTGGGGAGCCGGAATGAGGGCACTGGGTGGGGCCGGGCACAAGGCATTGAAATTCCTGCTGGGGCCTAAGGAGGAACTTCACAAACATCTGATTCTGAAATAGTTCTGCTCCCCAGCCCCCGTCCCCTCGCTCCCCGGACGGAGGCTGTTGCTGGGTCCAGCTAACAGCCCAGCTGGCCGCTGAGCCAGGGCAGACCAGGGGCTGTGAAGTGACAAAGGCTGGGCAGCAGGAGCAGATGAGCAGGCCACAAAGAACGAGCCTGTCTCCCTGCAGCTTCCCTGTGTCAGGAAGGAAATAACCTAGGAACTGGGAGGCCACAGGGCCTCTCACCAGAGTGTCTGTCCCGGGCTCCAGTCAGCGCTGCACACCACTGCAAAAGGGAGGAGCACCTGAGATCAGAGGCAGTCCCATGACCCCGCTCGCTGCCTGGCCCTGCCAACATGCAGCCCGTTCGCTAGGGCTAGGCCCAGGCAATGGCCGCGCTGGTGAGTCAGGCTACGTCACCATCGCCAGCAGCTTGAGTGCTGGGAGCAGGGTCTGGGTCTGGCTGAGAAACGGGAGTGGGGGCGAGCCAGGACCCTGCACGTCAGTGCCCAGAGCGATGGGAGAGATGGCAGCTGCAGGGGGGTTGTCCCGGGGGACATGCAGGGACAGTGAGGCCCAAGCCAGGAAATCACAGGGAGGCCAGCTGAGCTGAGCTCTTTATTACACAAGCCACGTGCGGGGCGAGATCAGGCCCACGGGCGACTGGGGGTGGGTGTCAGGTGGGGACCGGATTGGCGGATCCTGTCCCATCCCCCCACAGGCCCTGCTGTCACGCTCTCGGCTCGTCCCGGTCTCTCTCTCTGGTCGGCCCTGTGGAAGAAGGGACAGTCGGTCAGGCCAGGGGCTGCTCCTGAGGCTGGGGGGCAGGGAGGGAGGTGACAGCAGCAAGGACCTGCAATCCTGGACTGCCTCATGCGCAGGGCTGGGCACAGAGATCCCGGCAAGCAGGGGTCCCCCTCGGTGTCAGGTGCAGGCAGAGCGGTTCTGCCTTGGGGGGGGGTCGGGGGCATGGCGGATGCGGCTGCACCCGGCCCTTCCCCGGCAGTCGCCGTCCTTGCAGCAGGGCTGAGGGCACGGGGCTGGGTGACCTCGGGAGCCACCGCTGGGCAAGCCCCCTGGCACAGAGCAGCCCCGGGGAGGAGGCAGGAGACCCAGCCAGCCGATATCACCCCTGAGCAGCCCTCTCCCCATCTCCACGCCAGCCTCCCGCAGCCCTTCGCCTCGTCCCCAGAGAGCTGGGAGCACCGTGGGGGGAGAGGGCAATCTGCACTCCCAGCTTCCACGCAGACCCCAGGCCTGGGGGGAGCTGGGTCACTCGGAGCAGGTCTGTGACTAGAGTGACCTTTTCAAAATGTAAAAACGAGACACAGGCAGGAACCCCAGACCCTCTGTGGCCACGTCCCCTGCACTGCCTCTTCGCCCCGGCCCCGCACTCTGGCCAGGCCAGAAGCCGGAGCCAAGCCGTGGGAAGGGGAGCCTGGGCCGCTGTGGGGAGACCCAGACCCTCCACCTGCCCTGGGCGGGGGCCAAGGTGCCCAAGAGCAGCTCCAGGCCGGTTTTCCTGACCCCTGGGGTAGGGTGACCAGGGCAGCCGGAGGGCCTGGGACTCCCCCCAGCAGCCTGGGCTCCCCTTACCATGGTCTGGCCCCGGCTTTCGGCCTGGCCGGGGGGTGGGGTCTCATAGTGAAGGGGGCTAAGGCCCACCTCAGCGCCCCCAGCAAGAAGAGGCTGGCACCACCCCGCGCGTCAGGCAGGCTGTCCTGGAGTCATTCACCCAGGAACGAGACGTGAAATGGACATTTTGGGACCTTTCCGCCCAAGTCAGGACAGGTGGTGCTGGGGCCCTGCCCCTGTCTGCGTGACCCCGATTCCTCCCAGCGCTCAGAGATGGGGGCAGGGAGCCCTTGTGCCTGGTGATCAGAACGGCCCGTGCAGCGGGAGGCAGGACTCGCTCTGCAGAGCCCCGGCACTACGCTGAACCTCACCTGCCGCGGGGCTTTGGCAAGTCCGGCCGCACAGGGCCGGGTTTACAAAGACGCCAGTGGCTCCAGGGAGCCGGGCCCATGCTCAGAAGGGGCCCCGGCCTGCTCTGCTTGCACTGCGCCCCGAGAGCCCACCGGCTCCCCCCGCCCACCACTGGCTCCTCTCCACCTGCCTGCTGGCTGGCCAAGGGCTCCTCTCCTCCCCCGGCCCCATTCCCCTGCTCCCCCAGCCCCCTGGCCAGACCCCAGTGCACCTCCGGCTCTGGCAGTCTCTGCTTCCCACCACCTGAGGGGCCCTGCCTGTCTCCCAGAGCTGAGCCACCTGGGATGGTGCAGGAGCCTGGCCAGTCTCAGCCAGTTGTGGGGGGGGGGGGGACAGTGCTGGGGGCTTGTCTGGGCCCCTCCAGTAAAGTGGGTCCTGAGGGAGCCCGGCTGGGGCAGGCTCTGGCCTTGCTGATGGCGCCACTCCCGAGGGGCCGAAGCAATTCCCTGCCCCAGGCCCAGCGCTGGGGGCGCTGCCGGCTCAGCCCGGCAGACACAGTCGCCTCCCAGCAGGGCCGGTGAGTGCGGCTGGGAGGGAGTGGGTCTCTGGGAGGCCTGGGGTGTGGGGTGCTGGGCTCTGAGCGGGGGGGAAGATGTGTGCGTTGGGGCACTAGGGAGTGGGGGCTCTATGTGGGGTGCTGGGCTGTGAGCAGGGGGGCACTGGGCAGGGGTGATGTTCTGCAGGGCGCTGGGCATTTGCAAAGGGTCTGGGGGGGGTTCTGGCCATAGGGAGTCCTGGGGGTTTGGGGGGGGGCTGTGTGCGTGGCATGGGCCATGCTGGCAGCACAGGGCTGGGCAGGCCACTGGGCGTCTGACAATTGCCGGTTAGTAAATAGTGCCCTGCACTGGGCTGGGTGAAGCGGGGCCGCCCCTGCCATGCCGTGCCCCTGGCCAGCCCCTCGCTCTGGGGACAGACCGGAGAAATGCACCAGCCCTGGAGACAGCAGTGAGAGATTAGATACCAGATGGAAAACTGCCCCCAGGCCTGCGCTCAGGGCACCCCTGGCCTCTGCCCTAGAGCTAGGGGTCCCCGTCCAGTCCCTTTCCAGTCCCCGTCTCTCTGTGGTTCTCTGTGAATCCTGCACAGAGCTCGTGTCTCACATGCTGGGCTGATGGGAGATCCTGGCTGTGCCGCGCCCAGCCCCTTTGGGGGCCATAACAGTAACAGCGTTTCCAACGGGTGCAGAGTGGCGAGCGGGAGGGCCAAGGGCTCGTCACAGCTGCGCTCTCACCCCTGCAAAGAGGCACCTCCCTGGGTAGCCGTTTGTTCCGTTTGACAACAGGAGAAGGGGAGCAGTTGCTTCAGCAGCTGAACGCCCAACGGCCTCAGGAAGGGGCCGGTCAGTTCCTGTTCCAACGCGAAATGTAGCAACAGGACAGCAGCTGCGCAACGTGGCAACTACCTGCTCAGGTCAGAGCTTTATACCCCCCACCCCCACCCTAACAAAGCCAGGGTGGGGTGACACTGGCAATCCCCGCGTCTCAGGGGAGCGGTGACAGACACAGCGCTGGAATCAGTCTGGCTCACCTGTGCGTTCGTGGTGTTAACACAGGGGGTGGGATGACAGGAATCTGTTTAGTGTTTATTGAATGCTGGTGTGTTGCCGCCTGCATTCATCTCGCTTACAGCATCCGTATCCCATAGTGTACGGTAATATTTGAGCAGTCATATGGTGAGTCCCTGTGACTGTGTAACTCGCCAGAGGGGAGAAAGCCGTGAATTAGTGTGAATGGCTGATCTCCTGCAGAAGCTGTTATGTCCTGCCAGCGGGAACGGGCCATTGACACCAGACGGACTATTGTGGGGCATTAAAGAGGACAAACGATGTTTGTTGTTTTGCCCTCCCTGCCCCTGTGAGGATGAGTCGTGCTAGTGGATTCCTCCCATCACTGAGTTTGCAGCTGAGATCACAAGGAAGGATGGGGATAAAGCCCCCAACCAGAAGGAACTGATGCTCACTAGGCTGCTTGGACTCTGGGGTGAGCAGGTTTCTAGGCACAAGCAAGAGATTCACAGCTGCTCAGCCAGGGTTAGTCCTGAAGGGCATAGAGCGCTTGCTCATGATAGAAGCTTCTATTTCCTGATGAAATTTAAGATTGTAACTCATTTGCATATCTATGCTTACCTGCACTAACCTTGTAAATAACTCTCTGGGTTCCTTTTCCTAGTTAATAAATCTTTAGATAGTTTATTGTAGGATTGGCTAGAAGCCTTCTCTCTGGTGTGAGATCTGAGGTGCGACTGACCTAGGCCAGTGACTGGCCCTTTGGGGCTGGGAGTCAGCTGAATATTGCTGTGATAAGGAACCAGGTATCACAAAGGTGCACTCACCTGGGCGGCGAGACAGACCGGCGTACCCAAGGGGCCTGTCTGGGACGCCCTGGTTAGGCTGTTATGGTGCCCGAGGAGTTCACACTTAATAACTGGTTGGTGACACCAAGGTAGAGAACTCACAGCCAGTTTCTGTCAGTGAAACTCATGTGGCTCAGGGGTGTGTTTCTTCACACTTCTGAATAACATACGGCAAAAGTGGTAGTGTAGACACAGCCTCCCGGCTCCTCCACAGGTCCGGAGACATTCGGCTCCAGTGCCCAATTGGCCCTGGCAGCCGCCATAAAGGAACTCGTCACACGTCTTGGTGACTGAGCTGTAGAAGTAGCTGCGACCGCAGGCTGAACGTGGGCCGGGCTGCACAGGGAGCTTGCAGGTCTCTCTAGCTACAGAGCCCGGAGAGACGGTTCGGAGAAAAGGGAGAACTCCCCGAAGGCTCTCAGCCTCCACGTTCAAATCTAACTGGGACCCAGTCTCCAGCTGGGGTGGGAGATGGGGCTAAAGGGGGCTTGGTCACGAGGGCGGGAGAGCCGTGTGCGTATCCGAACCCCATCAAAACCCGTTTCTTAATGGTCACTTCATTTACATATTGGTTGAAGAACGTTTAGGGCCGGATTTTCAGAAACTAAGGTTAGGCAGGTAAAACCTATGTGCAACTGCAAACCCCGTTTGCGAATAGTTACAGACTGTGTATGCAAACTCTCAGTCCACACGTGCATACGACTGCTCATGGCCATTTCAGGCAGGGCTCCTTCACGGTACAGCCAGGGCTGGTTGTTTATGATACTTATGGCACAGATTCATACGCTGAACATTTTTTAACTGATTTTCGTGATGGTCTCCCCTGCCCTGACCTCCCACAGCAGGACTAGAATCCAGCCCCCAGAACGAGCAAGCTATTTTTATTTAGTCCCGTTTCCCACCCTGGACTCCTGGGGACCAGTCCCGGTGGCAGATGTGTTAATTCTCAGGCTGTCCCAGCTCACTGAGCTGCCCAGCCCAGGCGAGCGGGTTCACGCGCTTGTTCCCCTTACCGCGTTTCCTGCAGGCCCGCTGGCACTCCTGGAGAGTTCTAAAGTTGTTCCCGTTGCCCTGGCAGCCGCCGTAGATGAACCTTTTGCATGTCCTGGAGGCCGGGTGGTAGAAGAAGCGAGGGATGTATCGCTTGCAAGGGCCCGTCTTAGGCGGGAGTCGGCAAATGTCACCTGGAGAGAGGCGATGGGTTATAAGAAGGGCAGAGATCTGCAAGGGAGCTCAGGTAGTGAACCCAGACTGGGGGGGAAGTGGGGATGTCTCTGGCCCACAGGATGCCTGGCAAGTGCTGTGGGCCTGAGGGCTCCTCATGCCCCTCTCTTTGCTGCTAGTACCTGTTACAGGAGCCAGACAGCTGAGGCCACAGCCAGTAAAGCAGCATTTCTGCCTGTTGGGACAGACCCTGTCGTCGCTGCACTTATTCTCGCATGGAGCGAACGTCTGCAGCACTGTCCTCTTGGGGCAGATGCCGGGTTTGGCTGGAAAAAGGAAACAAGAACAGCTCATGTCTCTGCGGGGAACAAACCCCAAACCCACAGCCCTGCACCACGGACCTGAGCCAGGCCCAAGATCTGACCTCTGGCCAAGGCTTTTCCTTGGAGTCCTGGTCTGCGCCTCTCCAGGACTGGTCTCTGCTGCTTCCAGCCAGACCCTCCCATCCCATGCTCAGCCGCAGGCCCATGGGCCCTACACCCTCTCCAGCCAGTCCTCTGCCTGTCCCAGCTCTGTCACTTAGGCCCCCTTCCTCCCTGGCCCAGTCTCAGCCCCAGCCCCAGATGCGTAGCCGTGCGAATTACACAGAATGTCCTGGGGGCTCATCTAATACACAGGACCAAGCACCCCTCCCTTTGACACCCCCGCTCCCAGGTGCGGCGTTACCTGGCACTGCCGGTGCGCACTGCACATGGCATCCCAGGCTGCAGCACTTGCTGCCAGCTCCACATTCCTTGTCATTGCTGCATTGCACAAGGCAGATTGTAATCATGTCGGAGTTGAACTTCGGGCAGTACCCTGGGTTTACTGGGGAACAGAACAGCGAGAGAGCAGGCTCAGCATTGTCTGGACTAGTGACAATGGAAACCGCAGCCTGTGCTCCCCTGAGCACTGAGCAGGCTGATCCCCCACCCAGCCAGATCACTGGCCTTGCACACACGGCCCCGTCAGTGCTAGCTAATGTCTCTGCCTGTAGGGCTCCAGGGGAGCCTGGAAACGCAGGACTGGGAGGGATCTGAGAGGTTCGGGTCAAACTCAGGGTGGAAATGGGCAGCTGCCCCTGGACTGGGTAGGAAGCAGCAGACATGGTCGATTTATCCCCGTAACACCTGAGCGCCACCGTTGTAATCAGGATACCCCGAGATTCCACCCCCGCATCAGGAACCTCGTACTCCGTGTCACACAAGGGAGGCCCAGCTCGGCCTGAGTTCTGACCATCCCTCGGCTGCGGGGGGGCCAGGCCCATGCCCGTTGGGGTGGGGTTGGGCCCTGGAAGCAGGATTCATGGGGCTATCGTGGCTGCAGGTGTCCAGACTTTCTCAGGGGGCTGTGGCCACCTTGTTACATTAAAATAAGGAGCCCAAAGGGGTGGGTGTCGCCACGGGGTCCCCAGCCCTCGGCTCCAGGCTCCCAGCAGCAATGTAGGGCTGGGGTGGAGACAGGGATAGATGAACGTTTTGTGGGCCCATGGGGCAATGGAACATGGCACCGGGGGGGGGGGCAGCGTCGGTCCCCAGAGCAAGGGCCCAGCCAGGGGCAATGGGGCACGGCATGGCAGGGGCTGCCCCGCTCTGCCCAGCCCAGTGCAGGGCACTGTTTACAAACTGGCCAGATGCACAGTGGCGCACCTGGCCCCGTGCTGCCAGCGTGCCCCTTCCCCTCGGGGGCGGGCCTGTGCCATGCCACACATCCCCCCTCACCCAACACTGGAACACTCCCCCCCCCAATTCCCTATGACCAGAGGGCCCCCCCGGATCCGCTATGCCCAGCGCCCCCCCAGACCCTGCCACAAATGCACAGCGCCACCTCTGCCCAGCACCCCCCATAGAACCCCCACTAGTGCCCCAACACACACATCTCCCCCCTCAAGCCCAGCACCCCCCCAGGTCTCCCAGAGACCCTCTCCCCCATGCCCTGCCTCCTGGCTGCACTCACCGGCCCTGCTGGGAGGTGACTGTGCTGCCGGGCTGGTCCCAGGGCGGGAAATCGCTCCAGCCCCTCGAAAGTGGCGCAATCAGCCCCACCTGCCTGGAGGGGCCCAGCCAAGCCCCCGGCACTGTCTCCCCCCGGCACACACTTGGCTGAGACTGGCCAGGCTTCTGCATCAGTCCCAGGCACTCAGCTCCAGGGAGCGAAACAGGCGGTGGGAAGCAGAGACTGCCCAGAGCCAGAGCTGCACTGGGGTCCGGCCAGGGGGCAGAGGGCAGAGAGGAGCCCTTGGCTGGTGGGGTCTCAGGGTACAGTGCAAGCAGAGCAGGGGCCCAGCGCCATGGTAAACCCAGCACTGGGTGGAGAAGGAGAACCCCTCACCTCCTATGGGGAGTCTGCACTCCCTCCCGCAGCCGTTACTGCAGCAGCGCTCAGATCCGGGGCAGTCAGCGTCCGTGGAGCAGAAGTTATTGCAGTTCGCAGCCCCCGCCTTGATGGGAGCAGGGCACTCGCCTCTTTTCACTGGAAACAAATGGGAAGAGAACCAGGGTTACAGAGCATGGGGCAGATCAGGGCCAGCCCCAAGTGGCGAAAAAAACCCCGCCACGATCGCGATTGGTGGCAGCTCCACTGCGCCGCTTTCTTCTTCGGCGGCACTTTGGCGGCAGGTCCTTCCCTCCGAACTGCCGCCGAAGAGCCTGACATGCCATCCCTTCCCCTTGGCCGCCCCAAGCACCTGCTTGCTGAGCTGATGCCTGGAGCCGGCCCTGGGGCAGACACACCGGCCAAGCCAGGTGCCTGGAGCCGGCCCTGGGGCAGACACACCGGCCAAGCCGGGGAAAGTGACGCAGCCTGAGGCAAGGGGGTCATGTCTCGACAACGGACTCTCCCTCCCTGTACCCCCTCCCCAGGGACAGAGGAATCGGACTGCTCAGCCCCCAGGGGTGACCTCCTCCACTCCCCAAAGAGCCCTGGAAACCTTCCAGTTTCAGGGCCTGTTTTCAACTGTGTGTCACTGGAGACACAGGCCTCAGGGAGGGGGCTGGCGAGAGGATCCAATGGGCCTGCTTTGAGATGGGGCCAGGAATTAACGATGAACCCCATCCTGCACCAGTCCCACCTGTGGGAGCACACAGCAAGCCCCCACCACAGCAGGGCCCTTACATGACAGAAACGAGTGTAAAGTCAGAGCAAACAAGACAAGGGAACCAAAACAGAGAGAAGGCCCCTCTCCGGGGTGAATCCTCTTTGCTGTGCTCTCCACCCCGTTCCCCTGCAGGGTCTGTTGTGATTCCACGGCTCGGCTGGGGCAATTCCCACTGGAATCGCCACCGGGCAGCAGTTTCTATTCGGTATATATTCCTGTGGGTGTGCAAAGACCCTGGCCTATGACACAGCATCGTATAACACAGGTCAAGCCCCGCATCCCGCCCAACAGCTCAGTGACGAGGGGGTTGGAACCAAGGGCACCCAGAGGCGCCATCCCCTCCTTCTGCCTTTGTTCTGCAAAGGCAGAACCAGCCCAGAGGTCTGGCTCTCAGGCTTTGACGTGTCACAGGTACGGCGAGAGCTGGGAGAGCTTCCCGCTGGCAGCAGGGCTGGGAGGCAGCTCCGAGACTTAGGCTCTGGCTACACGAGAGAGCTCACAGCTGTCCCAATGCAGCTGCACCAGAGTCTCTAGTGGAGCCCCTCTAGGCCGACGGGAGTCGCTCTCCCACCCTAACAAGCGGCGGTAGCTGTGTCAGTGGGAGAACCTCCCCAGCGCTTAGGTCGGTGTAACTTATCTCGCTCGGGGGTGGCTTAGTCACACCCCTGAGCGACGTAAGCTCTACTGGATAAGTGGTGGTGTAGACTAGTGGGTCTCAACCAGGAGTACGTGAACCCCTGGGGTACGCAGAGCTCTTCCGGGGGTACGTCACCTCAGCGAGAGATCTGCCTGGTTACCAACAGGCTCCATACACAGCACTAGCGAAGTTGGAACAAACTAAAATTTCATAGCGACAATGACCTGTTGTGCAGCTCTAACTCCATACACTGAAATGTAAGCACCAGATTTACATTCCAGTTGACTTACTTTGTAACTGTCTGGTCCCAGTGAGAAACTCAGCCATTGTTCAATGCCAGTGGCTGTGACCCGTTTGTAGTTCTATGTCTGGTTTTACAAGCGAGGCGTTTTTAAGTGAGGGGAAACTTGGGGAACACAAGAGAGATCAGCCCCTGAAAGGGCTACAGGCGCCCAAAACGGCGGAGAGGCCGTGGTGTAGGCACAGGCTTAGTATCAATCTGTGTTACTCACACCCTGCCACGGGCATATGCAGCCCCGGGCAATGACTGAGCTGCACCAAACAACGGCTGGCGCCTGCCCTGACCCATTTTCGCACGCCCAGGTACCTGTGTTGACAGCAGAACGCTGTGCTGCATAGGACATGCTGGAGCTGAGCAACGAGTGAAAAGTGGCTTCACCAGACGTGTTCACCAGTATTTGCCCTTGAAGCGTTGCAGCAGCTGCTGGGCATCAGGAAAATGTTAGTGACTCTCATACATTTTTCACATGCTCTAGCACCAGTGATGGCGCGTCTGATGCTCCACCCCAGACTGGGCAAGACTTGACATTCCTCATTCCCTGCATCCAAACGCTGAATGAGCTTTAGGGTGGGGAAGGCTGTGCCTCCCAAACAGCCTGGCCCTGCCCCCTATCCGACCCCCACCCACTTCCTGCCCCCTACTGCCCGCCCCCCTCAGAATCCCCGACCCATCCTGCTCCTTGTCCCCTCACCGTCCCCCAGAGACCCCCCACCACCCTGGAACCCCAACCCTGCTCCCTGCCCCCTGACTGCCCTGCCCCCTATCCACCCCCCTGCTGAGCCCTGACAGACCCCCGGAACACCCTCGATCCAACCCCCCCGTTCCCTGCCCCCTGACTGCCCTGCCCCCTCAGAACCCCGACCCATCCTGCTCCTTGTCCCCTCACCGTCCCCAGAGACCCCCACCACCCTGGAACCCCACCCCTGCTCCCTGCCCCTGACTGCCCTGCCCCTATCCACCCCCTGCTGAGCCCTGACAGACCCCGGAACACCCACGATCCAACCCCGTTCCCTGCCCCTGACTGCCCTGCCCCTATCCACCCCGCTGAGCCCTGACAGACCCCTGGAACACCTCGATCCAACCCCGTTCCCTGCCCCCGACTGCCCTGCCCCTCAGAACCCCGACCCATCCTGCTCCTTGTCCCCTCACCGCCCCAGAGACCCCCTGCTCCTGTCCCCACTGCCCCGACCCCGCTGAGCCCTGACAGACCCCGGAACACCCTCGATCCAACCCCGTTCCCTGCCCCCGACTGCCCGCCCCCTCAGAATCCCGACCCATCCTGCTCCTTGTCCCCTCACCGTCCCCAGAGACCCCCACCACCCTGGAACCCCACCCCTGCTCCCTGCCCCTGACTGCCCTGCCCCTATCCACCCCCTGCTGAGCCCTGACAGACCCCGGAACACCCACGATCCAACCCCGTTCCCTGCCCCTGACTGCCCTGCCCCTATCCACCCCGCTGAGCCCTGACAGACCCCTGGAACACCCTCGATCCAACCCCGTTCCCTGCCCCCTGACTGCCCTGCCCCCTCAGAATCCCCGACCCATCCTGCTCCTTGTCCCCTCACCGTCCCCAGAGACCCCCACCACCCTGGAACCCCACCCCTGCTCCCTGCCCCTGACTGCCCTGCCCCTATCCACCCCTGCTGAGCCCTGACAGACCCCTGGAACACCCTCGATCCAACCCCGTTCCCTGCCCCCGACTGCCCCTGGGACTCCTGCCCCTTAGCCGCCACCCACCCCCGCCTGGCCCTGGCCCCTTACCCCGGCTCCCCTCACCCGCAGCCTCAGCCCTCCAGCCCCGCCCTCGACAGCTGCAGCGCGGCTCCGGCGGGCCCTGAGCCCCGCCCCGCTCCGAGCCACGTGTCAGGGGCGGGGCTGGGAGCTCCAGGCTGAGCTCAGCTCGGCTCCCTCCGCTGGCCCGGAGCTCGCAGCCCCGCCCCTGACACGCGCCTCGGAGCGGGGCGGGCCTGGGGCTCCGCCCCTGACACGTGGCTCTGAGCGGGCGGGGCTCCGGGGCTCCGCCCCACTGACACGCGCCTCGGAGCGGGGCGGGGCTCGGGGGCCCCGCCCCCTGACACGCGGCTCGGAGCGGGGCGGGGCTCCGGGGCCCCGCCCCCTGACACGTGGCTCAGAGGGGGGGGTCTCAGGGCCACGCTGCCGCTGTCCCGGGAGGCTCCTGGAGGCGCTGAGGCTCCGGAGAGGGGCGGAGGTGGAGGTGGAGGCGGGGTCGGGCTGGGGCTGGGGCTGGGGCTGGAGTCTCAGCCATTCTCCGGGGGCCCCTGCGGCCTCTCGGTGGCGCTGGCTCCAGAACCCGCCCCTGCCCCCCACACTCTGCCCCCGGGGGCTGGGGGCTAAGGGAGGGGTCGCGACGTCCTTCTCGCTCTCGCACCAGGTCTCTGACGCTCCCTCGGGGGCAGGGATAAGCCCCCCAATGGCCTGGGCTACGCGTGTGTGTCCTGTGCTCTGGATCCCGCCCCCTCCATCTCTGTCCCCCCCGCACCGCGGGTGCCCTCAGCTGATGTCTAACGCCGGGACTTGCACGTCTCTGTGCTGCTGCTGACCCTCGTCTCTGGGGTGTGACTGGAGCAGGGGCGTGGGGAGGGCTTGGGGCTCCCACCCTGGGCCTGGGGCCCCTGGACTCCCGAGCTGCTCATGCACCTGGCCCCAGCCCCACTCACATCCTGCCTCCAGCCCAGCCCGGCTCCTGCTCTCCCCTTAGCTCTGCCCCTCTGGCCCAGCAGCTCCACCTCACACGGGACCCCATGCTCCTCACTCCCTCATTGGCCTGGCTGCCCTGTCAATCAGCCTGACCTGGAGTGTTGGTCTCTCCCCATTGGCCCTGGGGACTGTCAGCCTCAGAGTTCTGATTTTCCATTGGCCCTCCCCCTTTCTATTGGTACTGGGAGAGGGGAACCAACCCCCCTACTCTGAGTTTCAGTGGGGGACCAGCAGCCCCTGACACCAAGATGCTGCAGGCGGGTGTTTGACTTACTGGTTGCAGCATTTTCCCAAATTACTGCTGGGTTTTCTCCTTTTTATAAAAGCTTCTTTTGTGAGACAGGGCAGTGGGGTAGGGCTGCCTCCTGCAAGCCCCCGCCCCCGGGGTGATTCATCACCTCCCAGAGAGGCAACTCCATGGGAGTCAGGGCACCCCCCAGCTCTCCTTTAACATGCTGGGGCACTTTGAACATCCGCCTGCCAGGAGCCCCTGCAGCCTGTGTGTGCGTGTCCTCTGCCTGTCTGCAGCGGGGACACCCTGGCTCCCCCAGGCACATTGCCAGCGTGGGCAGGCCCCCCACTGCTGAAATACAAGGGACATGCCTTGATTCAAGGGTCGGGGCATTTCTGAAACCCTCAGGCCCTGACTCAGGGAACGGCCTGGAGGCTGGAGCGGGAGTTTGCCTGAGGATGCACTGCAGGACCTTGTCCGTAGTATTGACAATCCCATCGCCTTTCACGGCTGATCAGATGGACACGGAGTGACACCAGCCAGTAACTCTCAGGAGAGTCCCCGGCTGGGGTGGCTGCTGGGTGACTGGGGAACCCTGAATGTATCTTAGTGACATCATCACGCACCCCAAGTTGCATCAGGCTAAAGAGCGTCTGCACACCCGGCTTGTAATAAATAACGCCGGAAGGTGGCTGCTGCTTCGGCTCTCTGGACACCGGGATCCCTGAGCCAAAGGCAACCTGGGCTCGTGGGCGCTCTCCCGGGGTTAGAGAGGAAATGCCAGCACCCATGGCAGCTGTGTGAGCCATTTCTCCAGCACAGAAGTGTCTGAAACTGGGACTCACTCCTGCTCCTTCAGCCCCCGCCCCAGCTGTGCCAGAGACAAGCATGACTCCTCTGAGCCAGGCTAGCGGCTCTGGGTGCCAGAGAACAGACGTGTTCAGCAGGATTGTTATTGGCATTAACGCCCTAGCCAGGGGCCTTCCAGAGCCGGCTGGAATGCAGCTAGCAGGACTCAGGGACCTTCAATTTAGATTCATCTCCCAGCATGAGCTGTACCATGGACTCCTCTCCCACGCTCGTCCTCAGCCCTCCTCCCTTTGCCTGGTCACACTGTGAGCTCCTCGGGGCCAGGGCTGCCTCTCACTGCGTCTCTGCAGCGCCCGGTATGATGGGGGCCTGGCTCTGCTGGATCCTCTAGGCACTGCTGTGATGCAGCCAGTCAGTCATTAGAGTGGAGATCAGTCTCTGTGGCCCCAGCTGCTTTTCATTCACATCCTTTTGCCCAGCTCATGACCCAACTAGCTGAGTTTCTATTGCTCTTACCTGAGTTTCCACAGGTCTTGAGACATTCGTCCACATTGGGAAACCTGTTCCCATTGCCCCGGCAGCCGCCATAAATGAACTGCTCACACCTCTGGGTGGCCGAGTTGTAGAAGTAGCTGGGCATGTAGGCTTCACACGGGCCGGGATCCGCAGGGAGACTGCAGATCGCGTTCGCTATGGGGCAAAGACAGACGGGTTAGGAAGGAAGGGGGAACCCTGCAAAGGATCTCAGCTGCCTGATTCGAAACTAACGGGCCCCAGTCTCAAGGGTCGATGGAAGCTGCAGTGCCTGTGGCGGGAGATGGGGCTAAACAAGGCCCTTGTTGCTAATGCGTGAGCGCTGTGAGCATCTCTGGGGCATGGGGGACAGAGCCAGGAGGCTTCACTGGGGCGAAATGGGGGAGGCCCGGGGACAGCCCCATGCCCGGGGGCGAGAGACACGGGCTGGCAGCAGGCCCAGGGATGCTGCAAGGGGCTGTCACGTGGGGGATACGGGGCAGGAGCTGCTGAGAGCGAATAGGGTGGGGGCAGGCTCAGGGCTGGGGGCAGGCAGGAGGGAAGCGCTGGCTGCCGGGCTGGGTGGGGAGCCAGGGGCAGGGAACCCTCACCTTGACGGAGCTGCCCAGAGGCAGGCGGCAGCTCAGCCCAGAGGGCGAGGAGCCCAAGGAGGAGGAGGAGGCCTGATTTCATGGTGCTGATGCGCCAGGATGCCCAGCGCCGAGCTGCACCGGCTTATATACCATCGTGCCAGCCCGGCACTGCCGTCACAGGAGGGGACATTGCACAAGAGAGCCGCCCCTGGTGTCTGCAGCAGGGAAGCAGCAGGGCCCTGCAAGAGTTGGGAAACGTCCCTGGGTGAGGAAGGTGGAAATGTAATAACAGGCTGCAGAGGTGACTTCATGTTTCCAGGCGGCTCCACGCCCTGCCTGGGGCAAACAGCTGAGCCCAGAGGCCACTGATCACTGGGCCTCCCTGGAGCGAACCTCTCGTGAAGCCCACCTAGCGCCAGCCCCGGGAGCTGTGCAGGACAGGACGCTCTCAGATCATGGCAAAGAGCTGGTTCCCCAGAGCCAGATCTGTCATTCTCCCAACACACACGCGTCTTCACTCGCCTCCAGCCCTCCCTCTTCCCTCTGCTGCTTCCCGTGAGGAGCTGCTGGGCCCAGGCCTGCCACTGTCATTCCTAACGCTGGGCACACCGGCCTGGCAGCTCCCCATGGCCCACAAAGCAGGACTCATGCGCCCTCCCCTCCCCAGAGCTGGCTGCAGGGACAGCTCCAGAACCCGCCCCTGCCCCTGGCACTCTGCCCCCGTGGGCTGGGGGCTAAGGGAGGGGTCGCTACGTCCTTCTCGCTCTCGCACCGGGTCTCTGACGCTCCCTCGGGGGCAGGGATAAGCCCCCCAATGGCCTGGGCTACCGCGTGTGTGTCCTGTGCTCTGGATCCCGCCCCCTCCATCTCTGTCCCCCCCGCACCGCGGGTGCCCTCAGCTGATGTCTAACGCCGGGACTTGCACGTCTCTGTGCTGCTGACCCTCGTCTCTGGGGTGTGACTGGATGAGGGGCGTGGGGCAGGGGCGTGGGGCGGTCTTGGGGATCCCACCCTGTGCCTGGGGCCCGTGGACTCCCGAGCCGCTCATGTGCCCAGCCCCAGCCCCACTCACATCCTGCCTCCAGCCCAGCCCGACTCCTGCTCTCCCCTTAGCTCTGCCCCTCTGACCCAGCAGCTCCACCTCACATGGGACCCCATGCTCCTCACTCCCTCATTGGCCTGGCTGCCCTGTCAATCAGCCTGACCTGGAGCACTGGCCTCTCCCCATTGGCCCTGGGGACTGTCAGCCTCAGAGTCCTGATTTCCCATTGGTCCTCCCCCTTTCCTTTTCTCTCACCACACCCCACTCACGGGGAATGTCCTTGGCCAGTCAGGTGCAGCTGTGTGAGTTCCCCTCCCGCCTCAGGCAGAAGGCACCTGGCTTGCTTTGCCATCTGAGCACTTGCTCTGGCTGGTCGCCCTGCCAGCCACGGTCCCTCTCTTCTGGCTGCCGTGCCAGCCGCTCATTCCACTCCCACCGGCCGCCTGTTTGCTGCTTCTGCAGGCTGACTGTTCGCCCTTCCCGCCAGCTGACTGTCAGTTATCTACTGTGGCCACCTCTCTGCTGTGACCTCTGCAGAGTGATTTTCAGCTTTTCCCAGGCTGGGCAGAAACACTGTCCCACCACCAGTGATTTCAGCTCTCATTTAAACACTTACAATAACAAAGGCTTCTAATGGAGCCTATTTAGCTCTGTCTTTGAACAGTGGGAAGAAACCAGGTTAACCCAGATGGGGGACCCTTGGGGAGAGTCCACACCGCCTGGCTGGGACACCATCCCCACCCCTCTTACTCTCACAGGGCTCTGGCATTCACGCCCCTGGCTTAACGAGGTCCTTTCAGTTGAGGTGATCCCCTCATTTGGGACAGGTTAAGCACAGTCCTGGTCGCCTTTATTCATGCAATAAAGACAACAACACTGACAACATTTCACTACCTACCCCTGCATTCAGTACTAAAGTGATTTGTAACCCAGCACCAGTCAAAGTTGATCACTTTGAGCAACAGGGCTCTAGCTGATGTCGGGTGTGGCTGGGGTCCGGAGCAGGAACCCCAGAGAAAGTCTTTCCCCTGGGATTCAGAGGCAGGTCCCACGGGTCTGGTCGCTCCGGTGGGGATGGAAAAGCAAGCCGGAGTGTGGGAAGGGAGCAGGGTCCATCGGCTCACACCCCCGGCCTCCGGCAGCAGGCCCCTCTCCTGCCCAAAGGGACAGTCCTACGGCCCCAGCGTCTGCGGGGAGTCTCAGGGTGGCAGAGCCAGGCTGCCACTGCGGGGCGAAGCCGTGCTCATGCAGCCCCAGGGCACCGTCTGCAGCTCGCTGCGCTGGGGAGATGCTACGAGAGGTGGGGCTACAGAGGGAACATGCTCCTCTTGTAGCGAAGGTCCTGTGGGGCCGGGGACTGCGATCCTCGGGATCTGGTGTCTCCAGCACACAAACAGCTGCTATCTGGAGCCAGGGACTATGGGGCAGCTCACGCTCTAGTGACACTGTCCAGTGCCTGCCACCCCCCAGGAGACCCCCTTTCACCAGGGACATGAGCCTGGGGCACAGGCTCCAGCTGCAGGGGGGTTGTCCCGGGGGACATGCAGGGACAGTGAGGCCCAAGCCAGGAAATCACAGGGAGGCCAGCTGAGCTGAGCTCTTTATTACACAAGCCACGTGCGGGGCGAGATCAGGCCCACGGGCGACTGGGGGTGGGTGTCAGGTGGGGACTGGATTGGCGGATCCTGTCCCATCCCCCCACAGGCCCTGCTGTCACGCTCTCGGCTCGTCCCGGTCTCTCTCTCTGGTCGGCCCTGTGGAAGAAGGGACAGTCGGTCAGGCCAGGGGCTGCTCCTGAGGCTGGGGGGCAGGGAGGGAGGTGACAGCAGCAAGGACCTGCAATCCCGGACCGCCTCATGCGCAGGGCTGGGCACAGAGATCCCGGCACGCAGGGGGCCCCTCGGTGTCAGGTGCAGGCAGAGCGGTTCTGCCTGGGGGGGGGGGGTCGGGGGCACGGCGGATGCGGCTGCTCCCGGCCCTTCCCAGGCAATCGCCGTCCTTGCAGCAGGGCTGAGGGCACGGGGCTGGGTGACCTCGGGAGCCACCACTGGGCAAACTCCCTGGCACAGAGCAGCCCCGGGGAGGAGGCAGGAGACCCAGCCAGCCGATATCACCCCTGAGCAGCCCTCTCCCCATCTCCACGCCAGCCTCCCGCAGCCCTTCGCCTCGTCCCCAGAGAGCTGGGAGCACCGTGGGGGGAGAGGGCAATCTGCACTCCCAGCTTCCACGCAGACCCCAGGCCTGGGGGGAGCTGGGTCACTCGGAGCAGGTCTGTGATGCTGGGGCCCTGCCCCTGTCTGCGTCACCCCGATTCCTCCCAGCGCTCAGAGATGGGGGCAGGGAGCCCTTGTGCCTGGTGATCAGAACGGCCCCGTGCAGCGGGAGGCAGGACTCGCTCGGCAGAGCCCCGGCACTACGCTGAACCTCACCTGCCGCGGGGGTTTGGCAAGTCCGGCCGCACAGGGCCGGGTTTACAAAGACGCCAGTGGCTCCAGGGAGCCTGGCCCATGCTCAGAAGGGGCCCCGGCCTGCTCTGCTTGCACTGCGCCCCGAGAGCCCACCGGCTCCCCCCGCCCACCACTGGCTCCTCTCCACCTGCCTGCTGGCTGGCCAAGGGCTCCTCTCCTCCCCCGGCCCCATTCCCCTGCTCCCCCAGCCCTCTGGCCAGACCCCAGTGCACCTCCGGCTCTGGCAGTCTCTGCTTCCCACCACCTGAGGGGCCCTGCCTGTCTCCCAGAGCTGAGCCACCTGGGATGGTGCAGGAGCCTGGCCAGTCTCAGCCAGTTGGGGGTGGGGGGGGGACAGTGCTGGGGGCTTGTCTGGGCCCCTCCAGTAAAGTGGGTCCTGAGGGAGCCCGGCTGGGGCAGGCTCTGGCCTTGCTGATTGCGCCACTCCCGAGGGGCCGAAGCAATTCCCTGCCCCAGGCCCAGCGCTGGGGGCGCTGCCGGCTCAGCCTGGCAGACACAGTCGCCTCCCAGCAGGGCCGGTGAGTGCGGCTGGGAGGGAGTGGGTCTCTGGGAGGCCTGGGGGGTGGGGTGCTGGGCTGTGAGCGGGGGGGAAGATGTGTGTGTTGGGGCACTAGGGAGTGGGGGCTCTATGTGGAGTGCTGGGCTGTGGGGGGGGGCTGTGAGCAGGGGGGCACTGGGCAGGGGTGATGTTCTGCAGGGCGCTGGGCATTTGCAAAGGGTCTGGGGGGGGTTCTGGCCATAGGGAGTCATGGGGGTTTTGGGGGGGGGCTGTGTGCGTGGCATGGGCCATGCTGGCGGCACAGGGCTGGGCAGGCCACTGTGCATCTGACAATTGCCGGTTAGTAAATAGTCCCCTGCACTGGGCTGGGTGAAGCGGGGCCGCCCCTGCCATGCCATGCCCCTGGCCAGCCCCTCGCCCCGGGGACAGACCCCCCCCACCCCGTGCCATGCTCCATTGCCCCCATTGGGGCCCACAAATATGTTTGGCGCCAGGCCCACAAAAGGTTAATCCGGCCCTGCGGCCACACCCAACACTGCAGCACTTTTCTGCTGCAGGGCACTCGTCATCACTGAAGCAGAGCAGAGCACAGATCCCCATGGTGTCTGGGGGAACACGCGGCAGAACCCGGGTTTCTCTGGAAGACAGAACGGTCCCACGGCACTGAGCCACCTGGCTGATAACAAAGCCCAACAGCTCCATGTGGGGCTGAGCGGGGTCCTCAGAGAAACGCACCAGCCCTGGAGACAGCAGTGAGAGATTAGATACCAGATGGAAAACTGCCCCCAGGCCTGCGCTCAGGGCACCCCTGGCCTCTGCCCTAGAGCTAGGGGTCCCCGTCCAGTCCCTCTCCAGTCCCCGTCTCTCTGTAGTTCTCTGTGAATCCTGCACAGAGCTCGTGTCTCACATGCTGGGCTGATGGGAGATCCTGGCTGTGCCGCGCCCAGCCCCTTTGGGGGCCATAACAGTAACAGCGTTTCCAATGGGTGCAGAGTGGCCGGCGGGAGGGCCAAGGGCTCGTCCCAGCTGCGCTCTCACCCCTGAAAGAGGCACCTCCCTGGGTAGCCGTTTGTTCCGTTTGACAACAGGAGAAGGGGAGCAGTTGCTTCAGCAGCTGAACGCCCAACGGCCTCAGGAAGGGGCCGGTCAGTTCCTGTTCCAACGCGAAATGTAGCAACAGGACAGCAGCTGCGCAACGTGGCAACTACCTGCTCAGGTCAGAGCTTTATACCCCACCCCCCGACCCTAACAAGGCCAGGGTGGGCTGACACTGGCAATCCGAGTCCCTGCGTCTCAGGGGAACGGTGACAGACACAGCGCTGGAACAGGGCCGGATTAATCTTTTGTGGGCCCCTATGTAGTCACTGTGCGCTCCGAGGGTGGGCCTGGTGGGGCAGTGCCAGTGGTGCCATAGCATACCCGATACTGAACCTCAGAGACATTTTTCATTTTGATCACACACCCCTCCATGACTGTACGCATTGCCACACACAGCTCCCTCAGCCCCCGGTTCTTCTCACTGAGCTGTACCCATGAGGGTTCACCAGTGTCCACAGTGAGCAGAACTTTCACAGTGATCAAGGAAACTCCCCACAGATTTATCTCCTTCCTCATTCAGACCTTCTCTAGCCATGTCTCCAGTACCCCCCACGTCACCAGTCACGGCATGTGGTGCTAGCCTCAGCTCAGAGTTCTAAAGCCAGCAGACACCTGATCAGTTCTGACAGATCCCCCGCTCAGCCCCCATCCTGCCATGTGAGCCAGCCACCTGCAAACACCATCTCCCCACAGTCAGGCCTTAGCCCTTGGGAATCTGAAGCCACCAGCCTCTCTCCCTCTGCTCCCATCTACATGCTAGTCTGCTACCTGGTCACCACCACCTCTCCCCATGCTTGTTTCCTTTCTACTTTGGACATGCTCCCACCCAGCTGGAAGCTCCCTCTGCCAGCCTGACCTGCTCCCTCCGTCCCTGCTCCCCTTGACGTTCCTGTCCTACTGGTGACCTCTGTTCCTTGAGGTTAACTCCAGCGTCTGTATCTGCTCTAGCTTAATGGCCCCAGTAGTCACAGAGCCACTTGCAGCTTCTCTGGCTACAGCCATGGGGCCAGTTCCCAGAGGCCAGCCTTAGCCAGCTGCAGCTACTAGCCGCAGGAGGGGTGGCAATGCCAGGGCTGAGCGTGCTTGAACCTTGCAACGGCAGCACCAGGGACTCTAAATCCTCAGCCCTGGCCCTAGGCAGCTGCAGACTCTGGAGTTAGGCACTTCCCTCCCCTAGGCCATGGCTTTAAATACCTGAGACTCCCATCACCTGCAGCAGAGGCCACCAATTCCCACGCCCCCCTCAGCCAGCACCTAGTCGTGCAGAAAGTGCAGCCTGGATGATTTTGGCGGCTGGGGTGCCAGGAGGTTCCCATCCCTGAGCAGCAGCCCTGCAACAAGCTCACATGCCCCCCCTCTGCTGTGAGACCAGGACCCTGTGAAGACAGTGGAGTTACCCCGTGTATAACCAGCTCTGTCCAAAGCCTGTTGAAGTGAGTGGGAGGCTTTTCATTGTCTTTAACGGGCTGTGTATAGACGCAAAGGCCCCATTCTAGACTCCAGGAGCAAAGTGCCTGCTGTGCGGCACTGGTTTACTAGTGTAACAGGAAGGTCTCACATCACCTAGTGAATAAGCAACACCTCCTACAGCACCTAATGCTTTCTGAGACGCCTCCCACCCAATTACTAAATGTGAACCTGCTTCGCTTACAAGGGCTGAACAGATCAGGTGGGATGGTCACAAAATCAAGGCACTTCTGCATTCAGCAGGAATTTGGGATGTGCACAGAACACAGACAGGACTGGTTCCCGCATGGTTACAGAACTGCAGTAAAGTGGAACAATTTTCAGCTTGTGTGATTGGAGGATATCTGGATCCATATTCTAAGACTGTCCTACATAAATGAGGAAAAGTTGAGGAGTGTTTATTATTCTTTTGTTCCACTCTTTGTTTCTGTGGGGAATTTGCCAATGCAATATCACTGTCTTCCTTTTAAACAAACAAAACTAAAAAAAAATGGCAATGGCTGTTGAAAATAGCAATTCCAGCCCTAGTTAGCACTGGGAAGACCCCAGCATTTGTTGCTCACTTTTATCCTACTTTTTCTACAGCAAATGACAGTGAATCCGCATATTTGATTTGGGAGAAATGCAGTAACAGTTGCCCACATTGAGCTTGAGCACTCCTGAATTTTGAGGTGTTCAGATCTGGAAGGCAGGTGCTAGATTTCCTTTCTGAATATTAGATACACCTGGAAAGGAAAAAGTCAATTTCTATTTTCATGGCTCAGAAGTGGAAATCCTCCTGTGCTGTATCTGAAGCTGCCCAGGTCCTTTAGCAGAGCCTCCCCTCCCTTACTTACCATTATAACTTCTGGTGGGACCCACGTACCTCCCTTGCCAGGCTTCAGATAGAGGGGGGCACTGTCTATTTAGTCCACCTGGTTCCTTCTTTGGGGGCTGCCAGGCGAGGTGACACCAGCATCCCTAAGCCAGTCTGGGGAAGTCTTCTGAGGGTGATATCGGGGCCAAAGCCTTCGACTCCTTGGGCACACTTGTTCCCCATTCACACGGCCACCCTGCTCTAGCAGCCAGCTCCCCAGCCACAGCAAGCTGCAGCACATGGAGTCTCACAGCTTCCCCCTCCCTTTCCTGTTGATAGCAGCCAAGGGAATGCTGGGAAATGTAGTTCCTTCCCTACTCCAGGGCAGGCCCTCTAGGCAGGGAGCTGGCCAGGGAACTACAGCTCCCAGGACCCCGTGGGGTCTCAGCTCCCATGCTGGATCCAGGCTGCTCTGAGGCTCTGTTTCTGCAGAGGGGGGGAAGCGAGTGTTACGGGCCCCTTCTGAGCTTGGGCCCGGCCCTATGGTGCCACTGGCGCCATGGTAAATCCGGTACAGCACTGGAATCAGTCTGGCTCACCTGTGCGTTCGTGGTGTTAACACAGGGGGTGGGATGACAGGAATCTGTTTAGTGTTTATTGAATGCTGGTGTGTTGCCGCCTGCATTCATCTCGCTTACAGCATCCGTATCCCATAGTGTACGGTAATATTTGAGCAGTCATATGGTGAGTCCCTGTGACTGTGTAACTCGCCAGAGGGGAGAAAGCCGTGAATTAGTGTGAATGGCTGATCTCCTGCAGAAGCTGTTATGTCCTGCCAACAGGAACGGGCCATTGACACCAGACGGACTATTGTGGGGCATTAAAGAGGACAAACGATGTTTGTTGTTTTGCCCTCCCTGCCCCCGTGAGGATGAGTCGGGCTAGTGGATTCCTCCCATCACTGAGTTTGCAGCTGAGATCACAAGGACAGATGGGGATAAAGCCCCCAAACAGAAGGAACTGATGCTCACTAGGCTGCTTGGACTCTGGGGTGGGCAGGTTTCTAGGCACAAGCATTAATGCTCTGGGGGATGTCGAGGACTTGGTCACGAGGGCATGAGAGCCGTGCGCACATCCGAACCCCATGAAAACCCGTTTCTTAATGGTCACTTCATTTACATATTGGTTGAAGAACGTTTAGGGCCGGATTTTCAGAAACTAAGGTTAGGCAGATAAAACGTATGTGCAACTGCAAACCCCGTTTGCTAACAGTTACAGACTGTGTATGCAAACTCTCAGTCCACACGTGCATACGACTGCTCATGGCCATTTCATGCAGGGCTCCTTCACGGTACAGCCAGGGCTGGTTGTTTATGATACTTATGGCACAGATTCATACGCTGAACATTTTTTTCGTGATGGTCTCCCCTGCCCTGACCTCCCACAGCAGGACTAGAATCCAGCCCCCAGAACGAGCAAGCTATTTTTATTTAGTCCCGTTTCCCACCCTGGACTCCTGGGGACCAGTCCCACCAGCAGATGTGTTAATTCTCAGGCTGTCCCAGCTCGCTGAGCTGCCCAGCCCAGGTGAGCGGGTTCACGCGCTTGGTCCCCTTACCGCGTTTCCTGCAGGCCCGCTGGCACTCCTGGAGAGTTCTAAAGTTGTTCCCGTTGCCCTGGCAGCCGCCGTAGATGAATATTTTGCACGTCCTGCTGGCCGGGTGGTAGAAGAAGCGACGGATGTACATCTTGCAAGGGCCCGTCTCAGGCGGGAGTCGGCAAATGTCACCTGGAGAGAGGCGATGGGTTATAAGAAGGGCAGAGATCTGCAAGGGAGCTTAGGTAGTGAACCCAGACTGGAGGGGAAGTGGGGATGCCTGGAGTGAAAATTACAGCTGCAGGCATATTATACTGACACAGGAAGAGAAGGGAGTTACCTCATAAGTGGAGAACCAGTGTTGACAGGGCCAATTCAATCAGGGTGGATGTGGTCCACTGCCAATAACTGATGAACTATGGACTGCACCCTCAGCAACAACAGTGATAATGTAGGATGACGCTAAAGAGCGTCTGCACACCCGGCTTGTAACAAATAACGCCGGAAGGTGGCTGCTGCTTCGGCTCTCTGGACCCCAGGATCCCTGAGCCAAAGGCAACCTGGGCTCGTGGGCGCTCTCCCAGGGTTAGAGAGGAAATGCCCAGCACCCATGGCAGCTGTGTGAGCCATTTCTCCAGCACAGAAGTGTCTGAAACTGGGACTCACTCCTGCTCCTTCAGCCCCCGCCCCAGCTGTGCCAGAGATGAGCATGACTCCTCTGAGCCGGGCCAGCAGGTCTGCGGTTCTGGGTGCCAGAGAACAGACGTGTTCAGCAGGATTGTTATTGGCATTAACGCCCTAGCCAGGGGCCTTCCAGAGCCGGCTGGAATGCAGCTACCAGGACTCAGGGACCTTCCATTTAGATTCATCTCCCAGCATGAGCTGTACCATGGACTCCTCTCCCACGCTCGTCCTCAGCCCTCCTCCCTTTGCCTGGTCACACTGTGAGCTCCTCGGGGCCAGGGCTGCCTCTCACTGCATCTCTGCAGCGCCCGGCATGATGGGGGCCTGGCTCTGCTGGATCCTCTAGGCACTGCTGTGATGCAGCCAGTCAGTCATTAGAGTGGAGATCAGTCTCTGTGGCCCCAGCTGCTTTTCATTCACATCCTTTTGCCCAGCTCATGACCCAACTAGCTGAGTTTCTATTGCTCTTACCTGAGCTTCCACAGGTCTTGAGACATTCGTCCACATTGGGAAACCTGTTCCCATTGCCCCGGCAGCCGCCATAAATGAACTGCTCACACCTCTTGGTGGTCGAGTTGTAGAAGTAGCTGGGCATGTAGGCTAAACACGGGCCGGGATCCGCAGGGAGACTGCAGATCGCGTTCGCTATGGGGCAAAGACAGACGGGTTAGGAAGGAAGGGGGAACCCTGCAAAGGATCTCAGCTGCCTGATTCGAAACTAACGGGCCCAGTCTCAAGGGTCGATGGAAGCTGCAGTGCCTGGGGCGGGAGATGGGGCTAAACGAGGCCCTTGTTGCTAACGTGTGAGCGCTGTGAGCGTCTCTGGGGCATGGGGGACAGAGCCAGGAGGCTTCACTGGGGCGAAATGGGGGAGGCCCGGGGACAGCCCCACGCCCGGGGGTGAGAGACACGGGTTGGCAGCAGGCCCAGGGATGCTGCGAGGGGCTCTCACGTGGGGGATACGGGGCAGGAGCTGCTGAGAGCGAACGGGGCTAGGCAGGCTCAGGGCTGGGGGCAGGCAGGAGGGAAGCGCTGGCTGCCGGGCTGGGTGGGGAGCCAGGGGCAGGGAGCCCTCACCTTGACGGAGCTGCCCAGAGGCAGGCGGCAGCTCAGCCCAGAGGGCGAGGAGGCCCAGGAGGAGGAGGAGGCCTGATTTCATGGTGCTGCTGTGCCAGGATGCCCAGCGCCGAGCTGCACCGGCTTATATACCATCGTGCCAGCCCGGCACTGCCGTCACAGGAGGGGACATTGCACAAGAGAGCCGCCCCCGATGTCTGCCCCTCCCAAAGGGAACAGGGAAGCAGCAGGGCCCTGCAAGAGTTGGGAAACGTCCCTGGGTGAGGAAGGTGGCAATGTAATAACAGGCTGCAGAGGTGACTTCATGTTTCCAGGCGGCTCCACGCCCTGCCTGGGGCAAACAGCTGAGCCCAGAGGCCACTGATCACTGGGCCTCTCTGGAGCGAACCTCTCGTGAAGCTCACCCAGCGCCGGCCCCGGGAGCTGTACGGGACAGGACGCTCTCAGCTCATGGCAAAGAGCTGGTTCCCCAGAGCCAGATCTGTCATTCTCCCAACACACACGCGTCTTCATTCGCCTCCAGCCCTCCCTCTTCCCTCTGCTGCTTCCCGTGAGGAGCTGCTGGGCCCAGGCCTGCCACTGTCATTCCTAACGCTGGGCACACCGGCCTGGCAGCTCCCCATGGCCCACAAAGCAGGACTCATGCGCCCTCCCCTCCCCAGAGCTGGCGGCAGGGACAGCTCCAGAACCCGCCCCTGCCCCCCGCACTCTGCCCCCGTGGGCTGGGGGCTAAGGGAGGGGTCGCGACGTCCTTCTCGCTCTCGCACCGGGTCTCTGACGCGCCTTCGGGGGCAGGGATAAGCCCCCCAATGGCCTGGGCTACCGCGTGTGTGTCCTGTGCTCTGGATCCCGCCCCCTCCATCTCTGTCCCCCCCGCACCGCGGGTGCCCTCAGCTGATGTCTAACGCCGGGACTTGCACGTCTCTGTGCTGCTGCTGACCCTCGTCTCTGGGGTGTGACTGGAGCAGGGGCGTGGGGAGGGCTTGGGGCTCCCACCCTGGGCCTGGAGCCCCTGGACTCCCGAGCTGCTCATGTGCCCAGCCCCGGCCCCAGCCCCACGCACATCCTGCCTCCAGCCCAGCCCGGCTCCTGCTCTCCCCTTAGCTCTGCCCCTGCAGCCCCACCTCACACCGGACCCCATGCTCCTCACTCCCTCATTGGCCTGGCTGCCCTGTCAATCAGCCTGACCTGGAGCACTGGCCTCTCCCCATTGGCCCTGGGGACTGTCAGCCTCAGAGTCCTGATTTCCCATTGGTCCTCCCCCTTTCCTTTTCTCTCACCACACCCCACTCACGGGGAATGTCCTCGGCCAGTCAGGTGCAGCTGTGTGAGTTCCCCTCCCGCCTCAGGCAGAAGGCACCTGGCTTGCTCTGCCATCTGAGCACTTGCTCTGGCTGGTCGCCCTGCCAGCCACGGTCCCTCTCTTCTGGCTGCCATGCCAGCCGCTCATTCCACTCCCACCGGCCGCCTGTGTGCTGCTTCTGCAGGCTGACTGTTCGCCGTTCCCGCCAGCTGACTGTCAGTTATCTACTGTGGCCACCTCTCTGCTGTGACCTCTGCAGTCAGTCTCTAAGGGTACGGCTACACTTACAGCTGTGCAGCGCTGGGAGTTACAGCTGTCTTCATACAGCTGTGTAGGGAAAGCGCTGGAGTGTGGCCACACTCACAGCTACCAGCGCTGCAGTGTGGCCACATTTGCAGCATTTGCAGCGCTGTTGGGAGTGGTGCATTATGGGCAGCCATCCCAGCGTTCAAGTGGCTGCAACGTGCTTTTCAAAAGAGGGGGGGTGGGGTGGAGTGTGACAGGGAGCGGGGGAGAGAGAGAGAGAGAGTGGATTTTTGGAGCTGACGCATAGTGTTGGCTCCCTGCCTTGCAAAATCTGAACATTTCCTCGACCCCTCATTCACTCTTAACTGCAAATAGCCTGCAGACGAGATAAGCAGCTGCTCCAACAGACTCCCTTTTTCCCCCTCCCACCTCCCACCCCCACCCCTGTTTTTCTCCTCAAGCAAACACTCATCCCCCTGCCTGCCTCATTCACAGCAAGGCAGTGGGTTATCTCAATTGATTGTTCACAGTCAGTTACAGATTGATCACAGCAAACAAGAGCTGTGTTTGTTTTTTAGATAAGCAGCTCCCGGACCCCCGAGATCACAACAAAACAAAGAGAGTAATTTAGTTAAAAGCATTCTGGGATATCTCCTAATACCGTGGAGGCCAATAACAGCGCTGGTGTGTGGCCACACTTTACGAGCAGTGCTGCATCACCAGCGCTGCACTCATTATACCCCAAGCAGACTAGGTGTACAGCCAGCGCTGCAGCCAGGGAGTTGCAGCGCTGGATGTGCCTTGCAGGTGTGGACAGTTACTAAGTTGCAGTGCTGGAAAGCCTCCACCAGTGCTGCAACTCTCCAGTGTAGCCAAGCCCTTAGTGATTTTCAGCTTTTAGTAGGCTGGGCAGAATCACTGTCCCACCACCAGTGATTTCAGCTCTCATTTAAACACTTACAATAACAAAAGCTCCTAATGGAGCCTATTTAGCTCTGTCTTTGAACAGTGGGAAGAAACCAGGTTAACCCAGATGGGGGACCCTTGGGGAGAGTCCACACCGCCTGGCTGGGACACCATCCCCACCCCTCTTACTCTCACAGGGCTCTGGCATTCATGCCCCTGGCTTAACGAGGTCCTTTCAGTTGAGGTGATCCCCTCATTTGGGACAGGTTAAGCACAGTCCTGGTTACCTTTACTCATGCAATAAAGACAACAACACTGACAACATTTCACTACCTACCCCTGCATTCAGTACTAAAGTGATTGGTAACCCAGCACCAGTCAAAGTTGATCACTTTGAGCAACAGGGCTCTAGCTCATGTTGGGTGTGGCTGGGGTCCGGAGCAGGAACCCCAGAGAAAGTCTTTCCCCTGGGATTCAGAGGCGGGCCCCACGGGCCGGGGTCTGGTCGCTCCGGTGGGGATGGGAAAGCAAGCTGGAGTGTGGGAAGGGAGCAGGGTCCATCGGCTCACACCCCCGGCCTCCGGCAGCAGGCCCCTCTCCTGCCCAAAGGGACAGTCCTACGGCCCCAGCGTCTGCGGGGAGTCTCAGGGTGGCAGAGCCAGGCTGCCACTGCGGGGCGAAGCCGTGCTCATGCAGCCCCAGGGCACCGTCTGCAGCTCGCTGCGCTGGGGAGATGCTATGAGAGGTGGGGCTACAGAGGGAACATGCTCCTCTTGTAGCGAAGGTCCTGTGGGGCGGGGGACTGCGATCCTCGGGATCTGGTGTCTCCAGCACACGAACAGCTGCTCTCTGCAGCCAGGGCCTATGGGGCAGCTCACGCTCTAGTGACACTGTCCAGTGCCTGCCACCCCCCAGGAGACCCCCTTTCACCAGGGACATGAGCCTGGGGCACAGGCTCCAGCTGCAGGGGGGTTGTCCCGGGGGACATGCAGGGACAGTGAGGCCCAAGCCAGAAAATCACAGGGAGGCCAGCTGAGCTGAGCTCTTTATTACACAAGCCACGTGCGGGGCGAGATCAGGCCCACGGGCGACTGGGGGTGGGTGTCAGGTGGGGACCGGATTGGCGGATCCTGTCCCATCCCCCCACAGGCCCTGCTGTCACGCTCTCGGCTTGTCCCGGTCTCTCTCTCTGGTCGGCCCTGTGGAAGAAGGGACAGTCGGTCAGGCCAGGGGCTGCTCCTGAGGCTGGGGGGCAGGGAGGGAGGTGACAGCAGCAAGGACCTGCAATCCTGGACTGCCTCATGCGCAGGGCTGGGCACAGAGATCCCGGCACGCAGGGGTCCCCCTCGGTGTCACGTGCAGGCAGAGCGGTTCTGCCTTGGGGGGGGGCACAGCGGCTGCGGCTGCACCCGGCCCTTCCCCGGCAGTCGCCGTCCTTGCAGCAGGGCTGAGGGCACGGGGCTGGGTGACCTCGGGAGCCACCGCTGGGCAAACCCCCTGGCACAGAGCAGCCCCGGGGAGGAGGCAGGAGACCCAGCCGGCCGATATCACCCCTGAGCAGCCCTCTCCCCATCTCCACGCCAGCCTCCCGCAGCCCTTCGCCTCGTCCCCAGAGAGCTGGGAGCACCGTGGGGGGAGAGGGCAATCTGCACTCCCAGCTTCCACGCAGACCCCAGGTCTGGGGGGAGCTGGGTCACTCGGAGCAGGTCTGTGATAGACTCATAGACTTTAAGGTCAGAAGGGACCATTATGATCATGTAGTCTGACCTCCTGCACAACGCAGGCCACAGAATCTCACCCACCCGCTCCTGTAACAAACCCCTAACCTATGTCTGAGTTATTGAAGTCCCCAAATTGCGGTTTGAAGACCTCAAGCTGCAGAGAATCCTCCAGGCCCTGGCCCTGTCTGCGTGACCCCAAATCCTCCCAGCGCTCAGAGATGGGGGCAGGGAGCCCTTGTGCCTGGTGATCAGAACGGCCCCGTGCAGCGGGAGGCAGGACTCGCTCTGCAGAGCCCCGGCACTACGCTGAACCTCACCTGCCGCGGGGGCTTGGCAAGTCCGGCCGCACCCATTACTGCAGCACTTTTCTGCTCCAGGACAGTCGTCATCATCATTGCATCCCAGAATGCAGAGCCCTCCGGTTGTCTTGGGGCAGAACCCGGGTTTCTCTGGAAGACAGAACGGTCCCATGGCAGTGAGACACCTGGCTGATAACAAAGCCCCCAGGCCTGCGCTCAGGGCACCCCTGGCCTCTGCCCTAGAGCTAGGGGTCCCCGTCCAGTCCCTGTCTCACCGAGAGCTCTGCGTAGGGAGGAGCAGCCTTCCAGCCGAGAAACCTCCACTTCCAGCTTCAGCCAGGCTCTCCCGGGCCGAGCCCCGCCCAGCTCTAGGGGTGAGGGGAGGAATTCTGTCCCAGGGGTGCCAGCGAGGGAAGGGTGGATAAACACGGCGCTAAGGGATGCAAAGGGAGCGGCCGAGGGGCAGGACCACCCGCAGGAGCGAACATCCCTGTGGTTCTCTGTGAATCCTGCACAGAGCTCGTGTCTCACATGCTGGGCTGATGGGAGATCCTGGCTGTGCCGCGCCCAGCACCTTTGGGGGCCATAACAGTAACAGCGTTTCCAACGGGTGCAGAGTGGCCGGCGGGAGGGCCAAGGGCTCGTCACAGCTGCGCTCTCACCCCTGCAAAGAGGCACCTCCCTGGGTAGCCGTTTGTTCCGTTTGACAACAGGAGAAGGGGAGCAGTTGCTGAGTCACCCAACGGCCTTAGAAAATGACGTGTTCGTTCCTGTTCCAAAGGGAAATGTAGGAACAGGCTGGCGCCTTTGCAATGTGACAAGCACCTGCTCTGGTCAGGACTTTACACCACCCCAGCCACGGCCTTGCTGAGGGGAGGGAGAGCTCAGTGGGTTGAGCACTGGCCTGCTAAACCCAGGTTGTGAGTTCAATCCTTGAGGGGGCCACCTAGGGACCTGGGGCAAAATCAGTCCTTGGTCCTGCTAGCGAAGGCGGGGGCTGGACTCGATGACCTCCCGGGGTCCCTTCCAGCTCTGTGAGATAGGTCTAGCTTAGCCCCATCCCTCTGTCACTCTCTTACCTGCACTTCCGCAGGTCCTGAGACATTCGTCGATGGAGGCAAACCTGTTCCCATTGCCCTCGCAGCCGCCGTAGGTGAACGCCTCACACTTCTTGGTGACCAAGTTGTAGAAGTAGCGGGTCACGTAGGAAAAACATGAGCCAGAGTCCACAGGGAGTTTGCAAACATCATTAACTGCAAAGGAGGAAAGGGGGAAATCTGCAAAGGAACTGAGCCTCGCACTGCAAGCGAACAAGGGCCCGGGCTCTGGAGTGGGTGAGAAGGGTGGGAGCTGAGGCTAACCAAGGCCTTGACCCAAATGCCCGAGAGCTGCGGGTGTATCAGAGCCGCATGTGAAACCCAGGCACAAGAATTACGCCAGTTCAGCTATTCGTGGAAGCACCGTGGGCCAGGTTTTCATGAACGTTAGGCAGCCAAATGGGCAGACAAAATGCACGTGCAATTTCCCAAGCAAATTAGGTGCATAAATTCGCATGATGAACATTCTAGGAATTGGGATTTATCTACAAAATTGACATTTTTTTTCTGCTGTCTTTATATAATTCATGTTAAACAATTTTGTCTAGACCTGAACTACAGTCTCACTATAACTCGGAAAAACGGTAACACTGATTGACGTTATTTAGCCACAAGCAATACTGAACTCTCAGTGCCGAGGCAGTGCGCCCCGTCATGCTGCTTGAAGGGATCCTGCAGCTCTGGAATCCTCGGAGCCAGGGAAGGGCCTGGAGGCTGGAGCAGGAGTTTGCCTGGGGATGCACTGCAGGACCTTGTGCCTGGTATGTACAATCCCATCGCCTTTCACTGCTGATCCACCGGGCACTGACTACTGGCGGGGCCTGAGTGCGTTGCCAGCTCTCACGATTTTGTCGTGCTGTGACCAAGTGGGAATGTTCTTGATGTGGGGAGCAGGGCAGGGCAGGGGAAGGTGAAGGGCCTGCAGTTACACCTGCCAGTGCCCAGTAAGCGAGGGGCCGGGCTCATCCCAGGGCTCAGCTGCATTCGGGATCAGGTTCGGACAGTCTAGTTCTGCTGTGTATGGAATCTCTGAGCCAAAGGCAAAGCTGGGCTCCTGGGCGCTCTCAGGGGTTAACGAGGAAATGCCCAGCACCCATGGCCGCTGTGTGAGCCGTTTCTCCAGCACTAAGTGTCCTGCCCCGTGAGCCCCCACCCCAGCAGTGCCAAAGATGAGCATGACTCGTCTGAGCCAGGCCAGCAGGTCTGCGGTCCTGGGGGAAAGGCTATAGACGTGTTCAGCAGGATTGTTCTTGTCATTAACTCCCTAGCCTCCTCTGTACAGCCCCTAGCACAACGAGGCCCTGGTCTATGCAGGCACTGCTGTGATGTAGCTAATCAGTCATTATAGTGGTGATCAACCCATGTGGCTTTCACGTCTCAATTATCTGGCAGCTCCCGACCCAACTAGCTGAGTTTCTCTCACTCTCTTACCTGGTCGCACACAGGTCTCAAGACATTCGTCTTTGGTGGCAAACCTGTTCCCATTGCCCTGGCAGCCACCGTACCTGAACTTCTCACATTTCTTGGTGACCGAGTTGTAGAAGTAGCGGGTCACGTAGGCCTGACATGGGCCAGGCTGCATAGGGAGCTGGCAGATATTTGTATCTACAGAATAACGACAGACGGGTTAGGAGGAACAGGGGCGGGGGAACTCTGTGAAAGATCTCAGCCTCCTATTCAACACCAACAAGGCCACAGGCTCCATGAGGGGTGAAAGAGGCAGCAACTAGGGTCTGACCTGAGACTAAAAGAGACCTTGTCCCTAGTGCTAGAAAGCGTATGTATCAGCTGTACCGAGCCCCATGCACTATCAATGCTCAGGAATGACATCATTAACTTTGGCATGCGTCTGACGAAGTAGGGATTCACCCATGAAAGCTTATGCTCCAATACATCTGTTAGTCTATAAGGTGCCACAGGACTCTTTGTCCTGAGTAGGGAGGGAAATAGACTTCTAGGATGAATGCTGGCACAACTGATTCAGAGAGCTTTAAACTAGGCATTTGGGGGAGATGTCCAGGTAATCTCCACGCCAGAATTTAACATGAGAGGGAAGAAAACAAAGTAAGAGAGGATACAGCCGTGGGCAGAAGAATGGACATAAGAGGAAGGGTACTGTAGATACCAGTCTAATAGGTGATACTGGCAGTAGAATGTCTGTGCCTAACCGGGTAAAGAATGTCAGTGAAGCCAAACGGCAAAAATTAAGCTGTTTGTACACTAATGCGAGGAGCCTAGGAAACAAAATGGAGGAACTAGAGCTACTGGTGCAGGAAGTGAAACCGGATATTATAGGGATAACAGAAACATGGTGGAATAGTAGCCATGACTGGAGTACAGGTGTTGAAGGCTATGAGCTGTTTAGCAAAGACAGAAATAAAGGCAAAGGTGGTGGAGTAGCACTATATATCAATGATGAGGTTAACTGTAAAGAAATAAGAAGGGATGGAATGGATAAGACAGAGTCTGTTTGGGCAAAAATCACATTGAGGAAGACAGCTACTAGAGCCTCCCCTGCGATAGTGCTTGGGATGTGCTACAGACCGCCGGGATCTGATTTGGAGATGGATAGAGACCTCTTTAATGTTTTTAATGAAGTAAATACTAATGGGAATTGTGTGATCATGGGAGACTTTAACTTCCCAGATATAGACTGGAGGACAAGTGCTAGTAAGAATAATAGGGCTCAGATTTTTCTGGATGTGACAGCTGATGGATTCCTTCACCAAGTAGTTGAAGAACCAACAAGAGGGGATGCCATTTTAGATTTGGTTTTGGTGAGTAGTGAGGACCTCATAGAAGAAATGGTTGTAGGGGCAACCTTGGTTCGAGTGATCATGAGCTAATTCAGTTCAAACTAGATGGAAGGATAAACAAAAATAGATCTGGGACTAGGGTTTTTTATTTCAAAAGGGCTAACTTTAAAGAATTAAGAAAATTAGTTAGGGAAGTGGATTGGACTGAAGAACCTGTGGATCTAAAGGTGGAAGAGGCCTGGAATTACTTCAAGTCAAAGTTGCAGAAACTATCAGAAGCCTGCATCCCAAGAAAAGGGGAAAAAATCATAGGCAGGAGTTGTAGACCAAGCTGGATGAGCAAGCATCTCAGAGAGGTGATTAAGAAAAAGCAGAAAGTCTACAAGGAGTGGAAGATGGGAGGGATTAGCAAGGAAAGCTACCTTATTGAGGTCAGAACATGTAGGGATAAAGTGAGAAAGGCCAAAAGCCATGTAGAGTTGGACCTTGCAAAGGGAATTAAAACCAATAGTAAAAGGTTCTATAGCCATATAAATAAGAAGAAAACAAAATAGAAGAAGTGGGACCGCTAAACACTGAGGATGGAGTGGAGGTTAAGGATAATCTAGGCATGGCCCAATATCTAAACAAATACTTTGCCTCTGTCTGGTGAGTCTTGCCCACATGCTCAGGGTTTAACTGATCGCCATATTTTGGGTTGGGAAGGAATTTTCCTCCAGGGCAGATTGGCAGAGGCCCTGGGGGGTTTTCGCCTTCCTCTGCAGCGTGGGGCACGGGTCACTGGAGGATTCTCTGCACGTTGAGGTATTTAAACCACAATTTGAGGACTTCAGTAAATCAGACATAGGTTAGGGGTTTGTTACAGGAGTGGGTGGGTGAGATTCTGTGGCCTGCATTGTGCAGGAGGTCAGACTAGATGATCATAATGATCCCTTCTGACCTTAAAGTCTATGAGTCGCTTTTTATCATTAACATTATTACTGCAGAAGGTTTCGGGCCAGGTTTTCAGAAGCATTGGGCAGACAAAGGGGCAGACAAAATGCATGTGCCATTTCAAATTAGGTGCCTAGATTGGCATGCTGAACATTCTGGGAATTGGCATCCAATTGCAAAAATCACTGATCTTTCTTTTGCTGATCTAATGTTATTTCTCTTAAGTGATTTTGTCCAGATCTTAACAAATAGTCCCCCTATAACTGGAATAAAATGTAATGCTGATCAACATCAATGAGCTAAAAGCGAAACTGAAAGCTCAGTGCAGAGGCAGTGAGATCTGTCATGCTGGTTGAAGGGACGATACAGCTTTGAAATGACAGGCATCCGATGCAGTGGGTTTTAGCCCACGAAAGCTCATGCTCAAATAAATTTGTTAGTCTCTAAGGTGCCACAAGGACTCCTCGTTCTTTGAAATCCTGACGTCCTGAGCCAGGGAGGCTGTGGCTGGAGCTTTGTCTGGGGATGCACAGGAGGATCTTGTCCCCAGTATTGACAAAACCTTTTCACTGCTGATCAGACTGACATGGAATGACACCAGCCCAGTAACTCTCAGGAGAGTCCCCAGCTGGGGTGGCTGCTGGGTCACTGGGGAACCCTGACTGTATCTTAGTGACATCATCACACACCCCATGCTGGGTAATGAACCAGAGCAAGACGGTTCAGTTTTGGGCTGCAAGGCTGGGGGCTTGGCAGATTTCCTGGTGCCTTTCTCTGTGTGATTCGTGAGCAGCTCTGGGAGCATTCATGCGATAGAGCTGGGTGCAGGGCTCCGCATGCTGTTGTGCGGAGTGATCACAGCCCCTGGAGGGGTTTGCTGCTTGTCACTCGCAAAGCCTTGGGAGAGTCAGCCCAGGGTGGAGAGTTAGGGGGCCCCAGCAGAACCCCAGTTCCAGGTTGTACCCCAGGGATCACGTTACAAGGACCCCTGAGCAAAGGCAAAGGTCGTGGGCGCTCTCAGGGGTTAACCAGGAAATGCCCGGCACCCATGGCAGCTGTGTGAGCCATTTCTCCAGTGTCCTGCCCCTTGAGCCCCCGCCCCAGCTGGGCCAGAGACGAGCTTGACTCCTCTGAGCCAGACCAACAGGTCTGCGGTCCTGGGTGCCAGGCTACAGACGTGTTCAGCAGGATTGTTATTGGCATTAACGCCCTAGCCAGGGGCCTTCCAGAGCCGGCTGGAATGCAGAGACTCGGGGGACCTTCAGCTGAGTTCCAGCTCCCGTCATGAGCAGGACTCCTCTCACAGTACCCATCCTCAGCCCTCCCACCCTTGGTCTAGTCAGACTGAGCTCCTCGGGGCCAGGGCTGCCACCATGTGCAGTGCTCAGCACGTTGGGAGATGATCTCTGGTGGGTCCTCTAGGCATTGCTATGATACAGCTAATAATGGAGATCCGTTCCTGTGGCCCCAGCGTCTTTGATTAACATCTCTGCGCCTCGGCAACTCACAGTCCAACTAGCTGAGTTGGTCTCGCTCTCTTACCTGGGCTGCCACAGGTCTTGAGACATTCATTTTTAGTGGCAAACCTGTTCCCATTGCCCTCGCAGCCGCCATACACGAACTCCTCGCAGCTGTCGGTGACCGAGTTGTAGAAGTAGCGGGTCATGTAGGAAAAACATGAGCCGGCATCCACAGGGAGCTTGCAGATCTCTTGAACTACAGAAGAAAGACAGATGGGTTAGGAGGACAGGGGGGCCCTCTGCAAAGAATCTCAACTTCCTCATTCAAAACTAACAGGCTCTTGGGCTCCAGGCTGGTTGTGAGGTGCAGCAGCTGGAGTAGGAGATGGGGCTAAAAGAAGACCTTGACCCCAGCACATGAGAGCTCTCTGGGTGTATCTGGTGTATCAGCACCCTGTCAAACCCATGCTCAAGAATTATGTCATTTAAATGATGAGCTGAAGAACATTTAGGGCCAGGATTTCAGAAACATCAGGCAGACAAATGGGCAAGCAAAATGCATGTGCAAGTTTTCATGCAAATTAGGTGCAAATGGTAGGAGGGAAAACAGCAGAATAAAGATAATGGAATTCAAGAAATCACACCTTAGCAAACTCCGCGAATTGATAGGTAAGATCCCAGGTGAAGCAAGTCTAAGGGGGAAAAAGAGTTCAGGGAGTTAGCTGTTTTTTATTAAGATCACAAGCGCAAACTATCTCAAAGTATAGGAAAGGTAGGAAGTCTGGTAAAAGACCACCCTGGCTTAACCAGGAGATCTTCAACGACCTGACACTCAAAACAGAGCCATACGAAGAGGGGAAACTAGCTCAAATTATGAAGGATGAATCTCAAAACAACAACACAAGCATGCAGGGACAAAATTAGAAAGGTCCCGGCATAAAATGAGATCAGACTAGCTAGGGACATAAAGGGTAACAAGGAAACATTTTACAAATTCATTAGACGCAAGAGGAAGACCAAGGACAGGGGAGGCCCATTACTCAATGAGGAGAGAAAGACAATAACAGAAAACATAGCAATGACAGAAGCATTCAATGTCTTTTTTCTTTCAGTTTTCCCCAAAAAGGTTAGCAGCGATCGGGTAACTGATATAGTGAACATCAGCGTAAATGGGGCAGGCTCTGAGGCTGAAATAGGGAAAGAACAAGTTAAGAATTACTTAGACAAGTTAGATGCCTTCAGGTTGGCAGGGCCTGACAAAATACATCCTAGAATACTTAAGGAACTGACTCAAGAGATTTATGAGCCATTAGCATTTATCTTTGACAACTCATGGCTAAGGCTACGATTTTGTCACGGAGGTCGCGAAAATCACGAAATCTGTGACTTCCAAAGACCTCCGTGAGGCTTCACTCCCGGCAGCTGGAAGCTGCAGGGTCCCATCGCCTCCCGCAGCGGCAGAGAGCTGCAAGATGCCCCTGCCACCTGAGGCAGCAGCCCCCCAAGCTCTGAGCTGCCATGAGTAGCAGGGGTACCCCGCAGCTCCCTGGCCACCATGGGGGAGGGTGGGGCAAGGGCATCCTGGAGCTCTGAGGCCTCACAGGTGGTGAGGGCCCCAGAGCTCCCAGCCACCCCACAGCTGCCCAGCCCCTTCCCATTTTATCAGGGATATTTTTAGTAAAAGTCAGGGACAGGTCATGGACTTCCATGAATTGTTTATTGTCCATGACCTGTCCCTGACTTTTATTAAAAATATCCACAACAAAATCTTAGCCTTGCTCATGGAGGATCAGAGAGATCCCAGAGGACTGGAAAAGGGCAAGTATAGTACCTAGTCATGAAAAGGGGAATAAAGACGACCCAGGGGATTCTAGACCAATCAGCTTAACTTCAGTACCCAGAAAGATAATGGAGCAAATAAGCAAACAATCAATTGGTGAGCAGCTAGAAGATAATAAGGGGATAAGTGACAGTCAATATAGATTTGTCAAAACAAATCATGTCAAGCCAACCTAGTACCCTTCTGTGACAAGGTAACAAGACGTGTGGATGAGGGAACTGGTAGACTTGATGCATTTTGACTTTGGTAAGGCTTTTTGATACTATCTCACACAACCTTCTCAGAAACAACCAGAGAAATATAGCCTAGACAACCCTATTATAAGGTAGTGCACAACTGGCTGGAAAACCCTACTCAGAGAGTAGTTATCAAGCGTTCACAGACAGGCTGGAAGGACATATCGAGCGGGGTCCTGCAGGAATCTCTCCTGGGTCTGGTTCTGTTTGCTATCTTCATAAATGATTTGGATAAATGTATCAAGACTCCTCAGAAAGTTTGCAGATGATACTAAGCTGGGAGTGGTTGCAGTGATTTGAAAGACAGGATTAAAATTCAGAATTATCTTTACTAACTGGAGAAATGGTCTGAAATAAATAGGATGAAATTCAATGAGGACAAATGCAAAGTACTGCACTTAGGAAAGAACAATCAGTTGCACGCATACAAAATGGGAAATGACTGCCTAGGAAGGAGCACTGCGGAAAGGGATCTGGGGGTTATAGTTAAGGCTGTGAGTCTGTCACGGAGGTCATGGAAAGTCACGGATTCCATGACCTCTGTGACTTCTGCAGTGGCTAATGCAGCCGGCCCAAGGGCTGCCTGACCAGCTCAGGCAGCCCCTGGGCCATCCACACCAGCCGCTGCTGGGGCAGTCTCAGGCCACCACGCTCCACATCCTCCAGCAGCAGCAGGAGTTTGGGTGTGGGAGGGGGCTCAGGGTGGGGCAGGGGGTTGGGGAGCAGGGGGTGGGTATGGGCTCCAGGCAGCGCTTACCTCAGGGCAGCTCCCTGGAATTGGCAACACATCCCTCAGCTCCTAGGCAGAGGCGCAGCCAGGCCCCGGGTCACTCGCCCTCCCCACGAGCACCCAAATTTAGTCAGGGGTATATTGGACAAGTCATGGACAAATCATGGGCTGTGAATTTTTGTTTACTGCCTGTGACCTGTCCATAACTTTTACTAAAAATATCCGTGACTAAAATGTAGACTTAGTTATAGTGGATCACAAACTAAATATGAGTCAGCAGTGAACACTGTTGCAAAAAATACCGAACATCATTCTGGGATGCATTAGCAGGAGTGTTGTGAGCAAGACACAAGACGTAATTATTTCAATTTGTTCAGCTCTGATAAGGCCTCTGCCAGAGTATTGCATCCAGTTCTGGGCACCACACTCTGGAACAGATGTGGACAAATTGGAGAGAATCCAGAGAAGAGCAACAAAAATGATTAAAGGTCTAGAAAACATGACCTATGAGGGAAGATTGGAAACGCTGGGTTTGTTTAGTCTGGAAAAGAGAAGACTGAGAGGGGACATGATAACAGTTTAAGTACATAAAAGGTTGTTACGAGGAGAAGGGAGAAAAATTATTTTTCTTAACCTCTGAGGATAGGACAGGAAGCAATGGGCTTAAATTGCAGCAAGGGCGGTTTAGGCTGGACATTACGAAAAACTTCCTAACTGTCAGGGTGGTTAAGCACTGGAACAAATTGCCTAGGGAGGTTGTGGAATCTCCATCACTGGAGGTGTTTAAGAGCAGGTTAGACAAACGCCTGCCTGGACCATCCCAGGTATTCGAAGATTTATTGAAAATCACCCCTGTGGCTCCAGCATCTTTGCATTAATGTGCCTCTGAGAGGCCTGGGCAGATCACAGCCCAACCGAGTTTCCATCATCACGGTACCTGGGCGTCCACATGTCTGGAAACATTCGTCTTTGGTGGCAAACCTGTTCTCGTTGCCCTGGCAGCCACCGTACCTGAACTCCTCACACTTCTTGGTGGCTGAGTTGTAGAAGTACCAGGTCGTGTAGGCCTTACACGGGCCAGGCTGCACAGGGAGCTGGCAGATATCTACATCTACAGAATAAAGAGGGAGAAGTTAGGAGGAAAAGGGGGAACTCTGCAAAGGAGCTCAGCCTCCTAATTGGAAACTAACTGGGCCCAGTCTTGTGGGGGTCGGGGGGATGCGAGGTGCAGCAGCGCGGTGGGAGTTGGGGCTACCAGAGAACTTTGTCCCCAGTGCATGAGAGCTGTGTGTATATCAGGACGCCATGTGAAACCCAGTCTCAGGAAGTACAGGCTGTAGACATGCTCAGCAGGATTGTTATTGTCATTATGTCCCTAGCAGGGGCTTCCAGACAGGCTGGAATGCAGCTACCTGGATTCGGGGGACATTCAAGTGAGTTCACGCCCCTCATGAGCTGCACCATGGACTCCTCTCAAAGTACCCATCCTCAGCCCCTCCTCCCCTTTGTCTAGTCAGACCGCGAGCTCTGTGTGTCTGTGCAGCGCCTGGAACGCCGGGGTCCTGATCTCTGTCGGAGCCTCTAGGCACTGCTGTGATGCAGCCAATCAGCCATTACAATGGAGATCAGTCCCTGCAGCCCCAGCATCATTGCATTAATGTCTCTCTCACCTGGGCAGCTCACAGCCCAACCAGCTGAGTTTCTATTGCTCTTACCTGAGCTTCCACAGGTCTGGAGACATTCGTCCATATTGGGAAACCTGTTCCCATTGCCCTGGCAGCCGCCATAAACAAACTCCTCACACCTCTTGGTGACCGAGTTGTAGAAGTAGCTGGACACGTAGGTAAAACATGGGCCGGGTTCCATAGGGAGCTTGCAGATCTCTTTAGTTCCAGAAGAAAGACAGACAGGTTAGGATAGATGGGAAATCGGTGAAGCGTCTCAGCCTTCACATTACAGACTAACAGGGCACCAGTCTCCAGGGTGGGTGTGAAGTGGCTGCAGGGGTGGGAGATGGGATAAACGAGGGCCTTGTCATTAATGCATGGAAGCTGTGAGTGTATTTGGTGGATCAGAGACGCATGTAAAACCCCTTCTGAAGCATTATACCATTTAAACTAGTAGCTTAAGAACAGTTAGGGCCTGATTTTCAGAAAAGTCGGGCAGACAAATAGGCTGACAAAATGCATATGCAGTTTTCCATGGAAAACTAGGAGCATAAGTCAGCATGCTGAAAATTCTCAGAAATGGGACCTGTCTGCAAAACGTACTTACAATTTTTTCTGCTGTTTTAATTCAATTTCTTTGTAGCTCTTTTATCTAGATCATAACAAAAATTCACCTAAAACTATGATAAACTATAACATTGATTGACATCTTTTAGCTACAAGCAAAACTGAAATCTCAGTGCAGAGGCAGTGAGACCCCCTCATGCTGGTCGACAGGATGGTGCAGCTCTGAAGTCCTGATCCAGGAAAAGGCCTGGAGGCTGAAGTGGGAGCTTGGCCTGGGGATGGACTGCAGGAGTATGGACAATACCATCACTTTCACGGCTGATCAGATGGACACGGAGTGACACCAGCCAGTAACTCTCAGGAGAGTCCCCGGCTGGGGTGGCTGCTGGGTGACTAGGGAACCCTGAATGTATCTTAGTGACATCATCACGCACCCCAAGCTGCATCACGCTAAAGAGCATCTGCACACCCGGCTTGTAATAAATAACGCCGGAAGGTGGCTGCTGCTTCGGCTCTCTGGACCCCAGGATCCCTGAGCCAACGGCAACCTGGGCTCGTGGGCGCTCTCCCGGGGTTAGAGAGGAAATGCCCAGCACCCATGGCAGCTGTGTGAGCCATTTCTCCAGCACAGAAGTGTCTGAAACTGGGACTCACTCCTGCTCCTTCAGCCCCCGCCCCAGCTGTGCCAGAGACAAGCATGACTCCTCTGAGCCAGGCTAGCGGTTCTGGGTGCCAGAGAACAGACGTATTCAGCAGGATTGTTATTGTCATTAACGCCCTAGCCAGGGGCCTTCCAGAGCCGGCTGGAATGCAGCTACCAGGTCTCAGGGACCTTCCATTTAGTTTCATCTCCCAGCATGAGCTGTACCATGGACTCCTCTCCCACGCTCGTCCTCAGCCCTCCTCCCTTTGCCTGGTCACACTGTGAGCTCCTCGGAGCCAGGGCTGCCTCTCACTGCGTCTCTGCAGCGCCCGGCATGATGGGGTCCTGGCTCTGCTGGATCCTCTAGGCACTGCTGTGATGCAGCCAGTCACTCATTAGAGTGGAGATCAGTCTCTGTGGCCCCAGCTGCTTTTCATTAACGTCTCTATTACCTGGGCAGCTGATGACCCTACTACCTGAGTTTCCGTCATTCTCTTACCAGGCTGTCCACATGCCTTGAGACATTCCTCTTTAGTGGCAAACCTGTTCTCGTTGCCCTGGCAGCCACCGTACCTGAACTCCTCACATTTCTTGGTGGCCGAGTTGTAGAAGTAGTGGGTCATGTAGGCTTGACACGGGCCAGGCTCCACAGGGAGCTGGCAGATATCTTTAGCTACAGAATAAAGAGAAACAAGTGAGGAGGAACAGGTGGACTCTGCGAAGGAGCTCAGTCTCCTCTTTGAAAGCTAGTAAAGTCTTTCGCCCCAGGCTAGCAGTGATGTGCAGCAGCTGGAGAGGAGATGACCTGGTCCTTAGTGCATGAGAAAGTGCATGTGCGCATCTGCTGTATCAACCCCATGTAAAACCCATTCTCAAGAATTACACCATTTCAACTATTAACGGAAGAACAGTTAGGGCCAAATTTTCAGACATGTTATGCAAACAAATGGGCAGACAAAATGCACGAGCACTTTTCCATACAAATTAGGCACATTAACTGGCATGCTGAACATTCTGGGATTGGGATCCACTGCAAAAATTACTGATTTTTTTCTGCTGTTTTAATATTGCATCTTTATGATCATTTTGTCTAGGTGTCAATTACAATCTCACCTATAGCTGGAATAAACTGTAATGCTGATCAACGTCATTTAGCTACAAGCAAAACTGAAATCTCAGTGCAGAGGCAGTGAGACCCCCTCATGCTGGTCGACAGGATGGTGTAGCTCTGAAATCCTGATGTCCTGAGCCAGGGAAAGCCCTGGAGGCTGAAGTGGGAGCTTGGCCTGGGGATGGACTGCAGGAGTATGGACAATACCATCACTTTCACGGCTGATCAGATGGACACGGAGTGACACCAGTCAGTAACTCTCAGGACAGTCCCCAGCTGGGGTGGCTGCTGGGTGACTGGGGAACCCTGAATGTATCTTAGTGACATCATCAGGCACCCCAAGCTGCATCACGCTAAAGATCATCTGCACACCCGGCTTGTAATAAATAACGCCGGAAGGTGGCTGCTGCTTCGGCTCTCTGGACCCCAGGATCCCTGAGCCAACGGCAACCTGGGCTCGTGGGCGCTCTCCCGGGGTTAGAGAGGAAATGCCAGCACCCATGGCAGCTGTGTGAGCCATTTCTCCAGCACAGAAGTGTCTGAAACTGGGACTCACTCCTGCTCCTTCAGCACCCGCCCCAGCTGTGCCAGAGATGAGCATGACTCCTCTGAGCCGGGCCAGCAGGTCTGCGGTTCTGGGTGCCAGAGAACAGACGTGTTCAGCAGGATTGTTATTGTCATTAACGCCCTAGCCAGGGGCCTTCCAGAGCCGGCTGGAATGCAGCTACCAGGACTCAGGGACCTTCCATTTAGATTCATCTCCCAGCATGAGCTGTACCATGGACTCCTCTCCCACGCTCGTCCTCAGCCCTCCTCCCTTTGCCTGGTCACACTGTGAGCTCCTCGGGGCCAGGGCTGCCTCTCACTGCGTCTCTGCAGCGCCCGGCATGAGGGGGGCCTGGCTCTGCTGGATCCTCTAGGCCAGTGGTTCTCAAAGCCAGTCCACTGCTTGTTCAGGGAAAGCCCCTGGCGGGATGGGACGGTTTGTTTACCTGCCACATCCTCAGGTTCGGCCGATCGTGGCTCCCACTGGCCGCGGTTCACCACTCCAGGCCAATGGGGGCTGCGGGAAGGGGCGGCCAGCACATCCCTTGGCCCGCGCCACTTCCCGCAGCCTCCATTGACCTGGAGCAGCGAACTGCGGCCAGTGGGAGCCGCAATCGGCCAGACCTGCGGACGCAGCTGGTAAACAAGCCGGCCCGGCCCGCCAGGGGCTTTCCCTGAACAAGTAGCTGCCCGGCTTTGAGAACCGCTCATCTAGGCACTGCTGTGATGCAACCAGTCAGTCATTAGAGTGGGGATCAGCCTCCGTGGCCCCAGCTGCTTTTCATTCACACCCTTTGACCTCGGCAGCTCGTAACCCAACTAGCTGAGTTTCTTTTGCAGTCTTACCTGAGCTTCCACAGGTCTTGAGGCACCTGAACATAGTGTCAAACCTGTTCCCATTGCCCCCGCAGCCGCCATAAACGAACTCCTCACACCTCTGGGTGGCCGAGTTGTAGAAGTAGTTGCGGCTGTAGGTGAAACACGGGCCGGAATCCGCAGGGAGATTGCAGATCGCGTTCGCTACGGGGCAAAGACAGACGGGTTAGGAAGGAAGGGGGAGCCCTGCAAAGGATCTCAGCTGCCTGATTCGAAACTAACGGGCCCAGTCTCAAGGGTCGATGGAAGCTGCAGTGCCTGGGGCGGGAGATGGGGCTAAACAAGGCCCTTGTTGCTAATGCATGAGAGCTGTGAGCGTCTCTGGGGGTATCAGAACCCCTGTGCAAAACCCATCCTTGAGGATTATGTCATTTAAATTAGTAGTTGAAGAACGTTCAGAACTAGAGAGGCCTCTCCCCAAACTGAACAGACTGGTAGGGAGTAGCCCAGGGCAGCAGAGTCTGGAGAAGTTTTTGGAGAAGTTAAACAGAGAAGTGAGCAGACAAATCATATGCCCAGTTGCACACCTAAACTGAATGCACAGTTACTGAGCATGTATGTAAACTGTCTACCTACACATGCATGCTCATGGTCTTTGGACTGCTTGAGGTCAGTTACATGCCCAGTTTTCCTGTTTGCAGGTACTGTCATGGCAGTTTTACTTGAAAATATATTGCACAGATTTGGATGGTGTCACGGAGTGTGGGGGGAGACTAGGCCTGGCACCCCCGACTTCCTGCGATTCACCACAACTCTCAGCCAGCCAGTAAAACAGAAGATTTATTTAGACGACAGGAACACAGTCCAAGACAGGTCTTGCCAGTACAGACAACAGGACCCCCTTTAGTTAGGTCCATCTGGGGGGGCCAGGGAGGCCCGAGTCCCGTCTGGGTTCCCCTCCATTTCCCCAGCCAGCTCCAAACTGAAACTCCCTCCAGCCTCTCACTCAGCCTCCCCCCCCCCCGTCTCCTCCCCCAGCCTTTGTGTCCTTTGTCCAGTTTCCCAGGCAGAGGTGTTACCTGGTCTCCAACCCCCCTCCTGGGTTCTCAGGTTACATGCTCAGGTCTCCTCCCTTCCCCAAGGCAGGCCGCCCAGCACAACTCCCCTGCCACCTTCCCAGGTCAATACTCCCCACTCAGCATTCACAGAACCCAGCCAGAACATTCCCACTTCCTCACAGATGGGGAACATTTTTATAAATGAATTTCGTTATCATTTCCCCAGCCCTGAGGCTCCCAAGGCAGGACTAGAATTCAGCTCCCAGAACTAATGAGCTGTTTTCACTTAGTGTCATTCCCACCTAAATCTGGGCTTCTCCCAGAGCTCCTGGTGATCAGGCCTGGTGACAGTGGCGCTGTGTTAATTAGATGGACTATGTAGGCCAAAAGTGGTAACATAACCCAGCCCCTGGCCAACATTAAACAGTGTTAATCAAGGTCTGGGGCTTGGAATACAGAGACCTCAGCCTGCTCAGCAATGGGGCAATCACCACAGTAAAAATCTTTTTAACTTTTTATTAAAGATACAGAAAAGTAGGGAAAACAGCTGAAGCCTTTGAAACGCTAAGCATTAAATAAGGCTTTCGTTTTAACCCCATCCCTAGGGCCCTGTCCCTTTAGCTGGAGAGAGTTTCAGAAGGAAAACCCTCCTTCTCTGGCCTCTCTTAGCTGGTAGTGAAGACGCACCAACTGTCCCTCTGCAGGAAAGAGAAGACGTTAGCTGAGATAGGATGGAGCTGTTGTTGTTGTTAAAGTCTGAGCCCATTTTATCCCAGGTGGTGATTGGGATTCACCTGGCGCTGATTGGGAGGCGATGTCATCTGGGTCCCTCTCTCTTTAGGCCGTTCTGGTCAGGCCATCTCTCATGGTGAGGGTGACAAAGACCTGAGACCCCAGGAAATGGGGTGGGAGGATGGCAGTCATGATGGTGAAGCTCGTTCCGGTAGTCTCTGTCTCTTCTTCCATCTTCCCCCCAAAGTCTTTTTCTTAAGAACATAAGAATGATCATACTGGGTGTAACAGGCAGCTTGGAGGGCTGAGCTGCCTAGTGGTTAGAGCATGTAGTCCTCAGTCCCCCCACTTGGTTGAGGAGCCTCAGTCTTGAAGGCCAAGAGGGGTAGGGGGATCTGGGCCCTCCCTCTGCACCGTGTCCCAGCTTAGGACCTTATATATGTCAACCCTTGAATAGGGGGCCCTTCCAGCAGGGAGTCAGAATCTGCTGCCCTGGCCTGCTCCCTGCCAGTCTGTTCAGGTTGGGGGAGAGGCCGCTCTAGCCCAGTTTGCTGGTCAGCTGGCTTCCCAGAGGGTCCCATTTTGGGTGGTGCCTTACCACAGTCCTAGGCTCCTTCGGACAGGGCTGTCGCAAGCTGGTGGGGGTGAGCCCCACGATGTCTCTGGGGTCTGCCCAGGTGCTGGAGGCTCCTTGACTATTTCCCTTGGCTGCGGAGTCAGTGCTTCCACCCAGCTGGCTGCCCTGGCCGACCAGCTGGTGATCCTGCCTCTTTGCAGGTCAGCCCCAAACTGGGCCAGGCTCTCTCCTGTTCTCCCACCCCCAGGCCTGGCATTCACTGCATGTATAATGGAGCTGGCTAGCTGGGCCCAAAGGCTCTCCAAAGGCTGACAGTTTCTCTGCTTCATCACACTGGGTCAGACCTACAGTCCATCTAGCTCAGTATCCGATCTTCTGACGGTGGCCAGTGCCAGGTGCTTCAGTGGGTCTGAGCAGAACAGGGAATCATCAAGTGATCCCTCCCCTGTCGTCTAGTCCCAGCTTCTACCAGTCAGATGTTTAGGGACACCCGGAGCATGGGGTAGCATCCCTCACTGGCTAATAGCCGTTGATGGACCTACCTTCCAGGAACTTATCTTATTCTTTTTTGAACCCTGTTATATTTTGGCCTCCACAACATCTTCTGGCAACAAGTTCCACAGGCGGACGGTGCGTTGTGTGAAGAAACACCTCCTTATGTTTGTTTTAAACCTGCTGCCTATTCATTTCATTGGCGGGCCCCTGGCTCTTGAGTTATGTTAAGGGCTAAGTAACACTTTCTTGTTCACTTTCTTAGGACCGACAAAGGGAGCGCAGAGGGTGGAATAGCCCATTCCCTCATTATTTTGTCCACCAATTAGGTCTAATATCGGACACACCAATTTCCGATTCCACATCTTCTGTTTTTACCAAGCATGATTTAAACACAGTCCTTGAACCACGTCAATTGGGCCTTTTATCTAGATTAATTCTGTCGGTTTCCTTTTCATACCTTCCCCATCAGCATTTGTTGCTCTGCAGTATTGCTACATCTGAACGAGGCCAGAGCAGAGCTGTCCAAATGGCATGGGGGCAGGGCTGAGCAGCAGAGGAGGAAGATCCTGGAGGGATAGTTTGGGTGGGGCAGGCAGGGGAGGCCGTGGTAGCACAGGGCCCGACAGAACAGCCCATGCAGGCCATTTCCCAGGCCGGGGCGGGGGTGGTCCCTGCAGCACAGCGGGCAGGACAGCAATTGCCAGGGCCTGGGCTGCTGTCTGGGCAGCCGGGAGAGGTGAGCAGTCGACCGACCCCCAGCCTGGGCACGGCCAGAGGCTTGGTGAGAGTCTTGCCCTTCGCTCCCCTGTGGGAGCCCCCGCTCCTGGGCGATCTCACTGGTCCTGGCAGGAGTTCAGCTCACCCCCTGCGGGATCCGAGGGGGGTGTCAGAGCCATGGGCATGGGGGGCTCACCAGGGAGAGCCTAGAGGGTAGAACGGCACCAGGAGCAGCCAGAGGGCTGTACAGAGCCAGGGGGGCTCGGTGTCCTGGAGCGGGAGGGAAGAGCGAAAGGCCGGGGACAGAGCCAGGAGGCTTCACTGGGGCAAAATGGGGGAGGCCCGGGGACAGCCCCACGCCCGGGGGCAAGAGACACGGGCTGGCAGCAGGCCCAGTGACACTGTGAGGGGCTGTCACGTGGGGGATATGGGGCAGGACTCGCTGAGAGCGAACGGGGCTAGGCAGGCTCAGGGCAGGCAGGAGGGAAGCGCTGGCTGCTGGGCTGGGTTGGGAGCCAGGGGCAGGGAGCCCTCACCTTGACGGAGCTGCCCAGAGGCAGGCGGCAGCTCAGCCCAGAGGGCGAGGAGCCCCAGGAGGAGGAGGAGGCCTGATTTCATGGTGCTCATGCGCCAGGATGCCCAGCGCCGAGCTGCACCGGCTTATATACCATCGTGCCAGCCCGGCACTGCCGTCACAGGAGGGGACATTGCACAAGAGAGCCGCCCCCGGTGTCTGCCCCTCCCAAAGGGAACAGGGAAGCAGCAGGGCCCTGCAAGAGTTGGGAAACGTCCCTGGGTGAGGAAGGTGGCAATGTAATAACAGGCTGCAGAGGTGACTTCATGTTTCCAGGCGGCTCCACGCCCCGACTGGGGCATCGGGACAAACAGCTGAGCCCAGAGGCCACTGATCACTGGGCCTCCCTGGAGCGAACCTCTCGTGAAGCTCACCCAGCGCCGGCCCCGGGAGCTGTGCGGGACGGGACGCTCTCAGCTCATGGCAAAGAGCTGGTTCCCCAGAGCCAGATCTGTCATTCTCCCAACACACACGTGTCTTCATTCGCCTCCAGCCCTCCCTCTTCCCTCCGCTGCTTCCCGTGAGGAGCTGCTGGGCCCAGGCCTGCCACTGTCATTCCTAACGCTGGGCACACCGGCCTGGCAGCTCCCCATGGCCCAGAAAGCAGGACTCATGCGCCCTCCTCTCCCCAGAGCTGGCAGCAGGGACAGCTCCAGACAGGACTGCCCAGGTATCACTGGTTCTCAGCATCAGCTAGTGCTAAAAGGCACTAAAGCTCATTAAAAGGGTTGGACAAATATTTTCCATCAACACTTTTTCTGGATTGAAAACTAGGGGTTTTTAAAAAGCAGGAAAAAAAATCACGGACAATGTCTGCTTTCCTTCAAAATTTGTTGTGTTTTTTTTAATTGAAAAGCTGAAATTAGTCTGACAAACCTGAATATGGTTTGGGGTTTCAGAAGTGTGTGGCCAAATATTTGCTGCTTGCTGTGTTCGATTGTTTAAAGAAACAATAAAAAAATTCTGCTTAAAAAGATCCAAAACTTTTGAACCCTCTCAGCTTGTGACCAAACGCCTGAGCCCATCCGGTCAGAGATTTTTCCTGGTTTCTGATACTCTGTTGACTTCCTTGACTCATATCTGTCTCCATAACTTTGGTTTCATTTAGCTTAGAACATAAGAACAGCCATACTAAATCAGACCAAAGGTCCATCCAGACCAGTACCCTGTCTACTGACAAGTATCAGAGGGGTAGCCATGTTTGCTGCTTTTACAGATCCAGACTAAGAGTCCTGTGGCACCTTACAGACTAACAGATGTTTTGGAGCATGAGCTTTCGTGGGTGAATACCCACTTCGTCAGATGCATGTATTCACCCACGAAAGCTCATGCTCCAAAACATCTGTTAGTCTATAAGGTGCGACAGGACTCTTTGCTGTCTACTGACAGTGGCCAATGCCAAGTGCCCCAGAGGGAGTGAACCTAACAGGCAATGATCAAGTGATCTCTCTCCTGCCATCCAGCTCCACCCTCTGACAAACAGAGGCTAGGGACACCATTCCTTACCCATCCTGGCTAATAGCCATTAATGGACTTAACCTCCATGCATTTATCTGTTTCCTAGAGACTGGCGCCATGGGGTCCCTCACAAACTGGAGACGGTTACTGTGGGTTTTTCTTTACTATATCTTATGTACATACTCTACAAACTGAGCATTTGAGCTTGTTCCATAATCTGGGACGAGCCTATGTTGTGAAAACGGAAATGCTCAAAATAGCCTATGCATGTGAATGAACACAGGGTGCTAAAATTAAATTAACCTAGGGGGTCAGGACCCCTCAGGGGGTCACAAGGTTATTACTGGGGGTCGCGAGCTGTCAGCCTCCACCTCAAACCCCGCTTTGCCTCCAGCATTTATAATAGTGTTAAATATATAAAAAAGTGTTTTTAATTTATAAGGGGAGTGTCACACTCAGAGGTTTGCTATGTGAAAGGGGTCACCAGTATAAAATTTGAGAACCACTGAATTAACCCCTCTGGAGCCTCAGGGAGTGCAGGGGATGGGGGTCTCCCCTGGTAGGGTTGGGAAGGATATTGCTCTTCTCATGTGATCCCTCCGCCAGTGGCTAATTTTAAATGAAGCTCCCCTCCTCTGCCATGAATCTCCCTATGGCACTGAAATTAAATACAGACTATAACTTGGCATTTGAGAAGTGAAAGGGATGGGAGCCCTAATGGAAAAGCTCACAGCTCGGCTCTTCTGCAAGCCTCAAACTGCTGAATGAGCTTTAGGGTGGGGAAGGCTGTGCCTCCCAAACAGCCTGGCCCTGCCCCCTATCCGACCCCCACCCACTTCCTGACCCCCGACTGCCCGCCCCCCCTCAGAATCCCCGACCCAGCCTGCTTCTTGTCCCCTCACCATCCCCAGAGACCCCACCACCCTGGAACCCCACCCCTGCTCCCTGACTCCCCTGCCCCTATCCAACCCCACTGAGCCCTGACAGACCCCGGAACACCCTCGATCCAACCCCCGTTCCTGCCCCTGACTGCCCTGCCCCCTCAGAACCCCGACCCATCCTGCTCCTTGTCCCCTCACCGTCCCCAGAGACCCCCACCACCCTGGAACCCCACCCTGCTCCCTGTCCCCTGACTGCCCTGCCCCTATCCACCCCCCGCTGAGCCCTGACAGACCCCGGAACGCCCACGATCCAACCCCTCCCCGTTCCCTGCCCCTGCCCCTCCCTGGGACTCCTGCCCCTTAGCCACCCTCACCCGCAGCCTCAGCGCCTCCAGCCCCGCCCCTCGACAGCTGCAGCGCGGCTCCGGCGGGGCCCCGGAGCCCCGCCCCGCTCCGAGCCACGTGTCAGGGGGCGGGGCTGGGAGCTCCAGGCTGAGCTCAGCTCGGCTCCCTCCGCTCGGCCCGGAGCTCGCAGCCCCGCCCCCTGACACGCGGCTCGGAGCGGGGTGGGGCTCCGGGGCTCCGCCCCCTGACACGCGGCTCTGAGCGGGGCGGGGCTCCGGGGCTCCGCCCCTGACACGTGGCTCAGAGCGGGGGAGGGGGGGTCTCAGGGCCACGCTGCCGCTGTCCCGCGAGGCTCCTGGAGGCGCTGAGGCTCCGGAGAGGGGCAGGGGCGGAGGTGGAGGCGGGGTCGGGCTGGAGTCTCAGCCATTTTCCGGGGGGCCCCTGCGGCCTCTGGGCGGCGCTGGCTCCAGAACCCGCCCCTGCCCCCCACACTCTGCCCCCGGGGGCTGGGGGCTAAGGGAGGGGTCGCGACGTCCTTCTCGCTCTCGCACCAGGTCTCTGACGCTCCCTCGGGGGCAGGGATAAGCCCCCCAATGGCCTGGGCTACCGCGTGTGTGTGTCCTGTGCTCTGGATCCCGCCCCCTCCATCTCTGTCCCCCCCGCACCGCGGGTGCCCTCAGCTGATGTCTAACGCCGGGACTTGCACGTCTCTGTGCTGCTGCTGACCCTCGTCTCTGGGGTGTGACTGGAGCAGGGGCGTGGGGAGGGCTTGGGGCTCCCACCCTGGGCCTGGGGCCCCTGGACTCCCGAGCTGCTCATGCGCCTGGCCCCAGCCCCACTCACATCCTGCCTCCAGCCCAGCCCGGCTCCTGCTCTCCCCTTAGCTCTGCCCCTGCAGCCCCACCTCACACCGGACCCCATGCTCCTCACTCCCTCATTGGCCTGGCTGCCCTGTCAATCAGCCTGACCTGGAGCGTTGGTCTCTCCCCATTGACCCTGGGGACTGTCAGCCTCAGAGTTCTGATTTTCCATTGGCCCTCCCCCTTTCTATTGGTACTGGGAGAGGGGAACCAACTCCCCGACCCCGAGTTTCAGTGGGGGACCAGCAGCCCCTGACACCAAGATGCTGCAGGCGGGTGTTTGACTTACTGGTTGCAGCATTTCCCCAAATTACCACTGGGTTTTCTCCTTTTTATAAAAGCTTCTTTTGTGAGACAGGGCAGTGGGGTAGGGCTGCCTCCTGCAAGCCCCCGCCCCCTGGGTGATTCATCACCTCCCAGAGAGGCGACTCCATCAGAGCCAGGGCACCCCCAGCTCTCCTTTAACATGCTGGGGCACTTTGAACATCCGCCTGCCAGGAGCCCCTGCAGCCTGTGTGTGCGTGTCCTCTGCCTGTCTGCAGCAGGGACACCCTGGCTCCCCCAGGAACATTGCCAGCGTGGGCAGGGCCCCCACTGCTGAAATACAAGGGACATGCCTTGATTCAAGGGTCGGGGCATTTCTGAAACCCTCAGGCCCTGAGTCAGGGAACGGCCTGGAGGCTGGAGCGGGAGTTTGCCTGAGGATGCACTGCAGGACCTTGTCCGTAGTATTGACAATCCCATCGCCTTTCACGGCTGATCAGATGGACACGGAGTGACACCAGCCAGTAACTCTCAGGAGAGTCCCCGGCTGGGGTGGCTGCTGGGTGACTGGGGAACCCTGAATGTATCTTAGTGACATCATCACGCACCCCAAGCTGCATCACGCTAAAGAGCGTCTGCACACCCGGCTTGTAATAAATAACGCCGGAAGGTGGCTGCTGCTTCGGCTCTCTGGACACCGGGATCCCTGAGCCAAAGGCAACCTGGGCTCGTGGGCGCTCTCCCGGGGTTAGAGAGGAAATGCCCAGCACCCATGGCAGCTGTGTGAGCCATTTCTCCTGTGTCCTGCCCCTTGAGCCCCCGCCCCAGCTGCGCCCCAGACGAACAGGACCCCTCTGAGCCCCGGCAGGAGGTCCACGGTCCTGGGTACCAGCCTACAGAGGAGTTCGGTAGGACTGGTATTGCCATTAACTCCCAGCCATCGGCTTCCACTGCAGAGAGGCCCCGGGCAGAGGGCAGCCCCCGCCACTCTCTGCCTCGCCCTACAAACATGGAGGCTGTTCTCTAGGGCTATTCCCAGGCAATGGCCGCGCTGGTGAGTCAGGCTACGTCCCCATCGCCGCTTGTTCTACTCCCACCGGCCGCCTGTGTGCTGCTTCTGCAGGCTGACTGTTCGCTGTTCCCACCAGCTGACTGTCAGTTATCTACTGTGGCCACCTCTCTGCTGTGACCTCTGCAGGTCAGTCTCTTAGTGATTTTCAGCTTTTCCCAGGCTGGGCAGAAACACTGTCCCACCACCAGTGATTTCAGCTCTCATTTAAACACTTAAAATAACAAAGGCTCCTAATGGAGCCTATTTAGCTCTGTCTTTGAACAGTGGGAAGAAACAGGTTAAACCAGACAGGGGACTCTCACTACCTACCCCTACATTCACCCAGCACCAGTCAAAGTTGATCACTTTGAGCAACAGGCCTCTAGCTGCTGGATATCATGGTAGAGTTGGTGTGTTCATGTAAATACAGCAAAGAATCCTGTGGCACCTTATAGACTAACAGACGTTTTGGAGCATGAGCTTCATGCACTTCGTCGGATGCATGTATTCACCCACGAAAGCTCATGCTCCAAAATGTCTGTTAGTTTATAAGGTGCCACAGGACTCTTTGCTGTCTACTGACAGTGGCCAATGCCACTTGCTCCGGAAGTCTCTCCCCCTCCCAGCTAGCTGTCAGGGAAGAACTCCTTCAGACCCTGCTTACACACGCTTGCACCTTTCCATGGCAGCCTGGGGGCCTCTGCTCCCGCTGTCCATCACATTGTTGTTTGTGAAGCATGGCCACTTCACTCCCCCTGTGCTGGGGGAGCCAGTTAGGAATGTGTCTGACCCACCCCCCAAGCTCAGACCAGACCCACAGGTCTCTGCCTGGCTCCCATCTCAGATCTCAGCACCTGTCGGGTGTGGCTGGGGTCTGGAGCAGGAACCCCAGAGAAAGTCTTTCCCCTGGGATTCAGAGGCGGGCCCCACGGGCCGGGGTCTGGTCGCTCCGGTGGGGATGGGAAAGCAAGCCGGAGTGTGGGAAGGGAGCAGGGTCCATCGGCTCACACCCCCGGCCTCCGGCAGCAGGCCCCTCTCCTGCCCAAAAGGACAGTCCTACGGCCCCAGCTTCTGCGGGGAGTCTCAGGGTGGCAGAGCCAGGCTGCCACTGCGGGGCGAAGCCGTGCTCATGCAGCCCCAGGGCACCGTCTGCAGCTCGCTGCGCTGGGGAGATGCTACGAGAGGTGGGGCTACAGAGGGAACATGCTCCTCTTGTAGCGAAGGTCCTGTGGGGCGGGGGACTGCGATCCTCGGGATCTGGTGTCTCCAGCACACGAACAGCTGCTCTCTGCAGCCAGGGACTATGGGGCAGCTCACGCTCTAGTGACACTGTCCAGTGCCTGCCACCCCCCAGGAGACCCCCTTTCACCAGGGACATGAGCCTGGGGCACAGGCTCCAGCTGCAGGGGGGTTGTCCCGGGGGACATGCAGGGACAGTGAGGCCCAAGCCAGGAAATCACAGGGAGGCCAGCTGAGCTGAGCTCTTTATTACACAAGCCACGTGCGGGGCGAGATCAGGCCCACGGGCGACTGGGGGTGGGTGTCAGGTGGGGACCGGATTGGAGGATCCTGTCCCATCCCCCCACAGGCCCTGCTGTCACGCTCTCGGCTCGTCCCGGTCTCTCTCTCTGGTCGGCCCTGTGGAAGAAGGGACAGTCGGTCAGGCCAGGGGCTGCTCCTGAGGCTGGGGGGCAGGGAGGGAGATGACAGCAGCAAGGACCTGCAATCCTGGACTGCCTCATGCGCAGGGCTGGGCACAGAGATCCCGGCATGCAGGGGGCCCCCTCGGTGTCACGTGCAGGCAGAGCGGTTCTGCCTTGGGGGGGGGGGGGTCGGGGGCACGGCGGATGTGGCTGCACCCGGCCCTTCCCCGGCAGTCGCCGTCCTTGCAGCAGGGCTGAGGGCACGGGGCTGGGTGACCTCGGGAGCCACCACTGGGCAAACTCCCTGGCACAGAGCAGCCCCGGGGAGGAGGCAGGAGACCCAGCCGGCCGATATCACCCCTGAGCAGCCCTGTCCCCATCTCCACGCCAGCCTCCCGCAGCCCTTCGCCTCGTCCCCAGAGAGCTGGGAGCACCGTGGGGGGAGAGGGCAATCTGCACTCCCAGCTTCCACGCAGACCCCAGGTCTGGGGGGAGCTGGGTCACTCGGAGCAGGTCTGTGACTAGAGTGACCTTTTCAAAAGGTGTGCGTGGCATGGGCCATGCTGGCGGCACAGGGCTGGGCAGGCCACTGGGCATCTGACAATTGCCGGTTAGTAAATAGTCCCCTGCACTGGGCTGGGTTAAGCGGGGCCGCCCCTGCCATGCCGTGCCCCTGGCCAGCCCCTCGCCCCGGGGACAGACCGGAGAAATGCACCAGCCCTGGAGACAGCAGTGAGAGATTAGATACCAGATGGAAAACTGCCCCCAGGCCTGCGCTCAGGGCACCCCTGGCCTCTGCCCTAGAGCTAAGGGTCCCCGTCCAGTCCCTCTCCAGTCCCCGTCTCACCCAGAGCTCAGCGTAGGGAGGGGCGGCCTTCCAGCGGAGAAACCTCCACTTCCAGCTTCAGCCAGGCTCTCCCGGGCTGAGCCCCGCCCAGCTCTAGGGGTGAGGGGAGGAATTCTGTCCCAGGGGTGCCAGCGAGGGAAGGGTGGATAAACACGGCGCTAAGGGATGCAAAGGGAGCGGCCGAGGGGCAGGACCGCCCGCAGGAGCGAACATCCCTGTGGTTCTCTGTGAATCCTGCACAGAGCTCGTGTCTCACATGCTGGGCTGATGGGAGATCCTGGCTGTGCCGCGCCCAGCCCCTTTGGGGGCCATAACAGTAACAGCGTTTCCAACGGGTGCAGAGTGGCCGGCGGGAGGGCCAAGGGCTCGTCACAGCTGCGCTCTCACCCCTGCAAAGAGGCACCTCCCTGGGTAGCCGTTTGTTCCGTTTGACAACAGGAGAAGGGGAGCAGTTGCTTCAGCAGCTGAACGCCCAACGGCCTCAGGAAGGGGCCGGTCAGTTCCTGTTCCAACGCGAAATGTAGCAACAGGACAGCAGCTGCGCAACGTGGCAACTACCTGCTCAGGCCAGAGCTTTATACCCCCACCCCCGACCCTAACAAGGCCAGGGTGGGCTGACACTGGCAATCCAAGTCCCCGCGTCTCAGGGGAGCGGTGACAGACACAGCGCTGGAATCAGTCTGGCTCACCTGTGCGTTAGTGGTGTTAACACAGGGGGTGGGATGACAGGAATCTGTTTAATGTTTATTGAATGCTGGTGTGTTGCCGCCTGCATTCATCTCGCTTATAGCATCCGTATCCCATAGTGTACGGTAATATTTGAGCAGTCATATGGTGAGTCCCTGTGACTGTGTAACTCACCAGAGGGGAGAAAGCCGTGAATTAGTGTGAATGGCTGATCTCCTGCAGAAGCTGTTATGTCCTGCCAGCGGGAACGGGCCATTGACACCAGACGGACTATTGTGGGGCATTAAAGAGGACAAACGATGTTTGTTGTTTTGCCCTCCCTGCCCCTGTGAGGATGAGTCATGCTAGTGGATTCCTCCCATCACTGAGTTTGCAGCTGAGATCACAAGGACGGATGGGGCTAGAACCCCCAAACAGCAGGAACTGATGCTCACTAGGCTGCTTGGACTCTGGGGTGGGCAGGTTTCTAGGCATAAGCAAGAGATTCACAGCTGCTCAGCCAGGGTTAGTCCTGAAGGGCATAGAGCGCTTGCTCATGATAGAAGCTTCTATTTCCTGATGAAAGTTGAGATAGTGACTCATTTGTGTTTCTATGTTTACCTGCACTAACCTTGTAAATAACTCTCTAGGTTCCTTTTCCTAGTTAATAAATCTTTAGATAGTTTATTGTAGGATTGGCTAGAGGCCTTCTCTCTGGTGTGAGATCTGAGGTGCGACTGACCTAGGTAAGTGACTGGCCCTTTGGGGCTGGGAGTCAGCTGAATATTGCTGTGATAAGGAACCAGGTATCACAAAGGTGCACTCACCTGGGCGGCGAGACAGACCGGCGTACCCAAGGGGCCTGTCTGGGAGGCCCTGGTTAGGCTGTTATGGTGCCTGAGGAGTTCACGCTTAATAACTGGTTGGTGACACCAAGGTAGAGAACTCACAGCCAGTTTCTGTCAGTGAAACTCATGTGGCTCAGGGGTGTGTTTCTTCACACTTCTGAATAACATACGGCAAAAGTGGTAGTGTAGACACAGCCTCCCGGCTCCTCCACAGGTCCGGAGACATTCGGCTCCAGTGCCCAATTGTTCCCACTGCCCTGGCAGCCGCCATAAAGGAACTCGTCACACGTCTTGGTGACTGAGCTGTAGAAGTAGCTGCGACCGCAGGCTGAACGTGGGCCGGGCTGCACAGGGAGCTTGCAGGTCTCTCTAGCTACAGAGCCCGGAGAGACGGTTCGGAGAAAAGGGAGAACTCCCCGAAGGCTCTCAGCCTCCACGTTCAAATCTAACTGGGACCCAGTCTCCAGCTGGGGTGGGAGATGGGGCTAAAGGGGGCTTGGTCACGAGGGCGGGAGAGCCGTGTGCGCATCCGAACCCCATCAAAACCCGTTTCTTAATGGTCACTTCATTTACATATTGGTTGAAGAACGTTTAGGGCCGGATTTTCAGAAACTAAGGTTAGGCAGGTAAAACCTATGTGCAACTGCAAACCCCGTTTGCTAACAGTTACAGACTGTGTATGCAAACTCTCAGTCCACACGTGCATATGACTGCTCATGGCCATTTCATGCAGGGCTCCTTCACGGTACAGCCAGGGCTGGTTGTTTATGATACTTATGGCACAGATTCATACGCTGAACATTTTTTAACTGATTTTTGTGATGGTCTCCCCTGCCCTGACCTCCCACAGCAGGACTAGAATCCAGCCCCCAGAACGAGCAAGCTATTTTTATTTAGTCCCGTTTCCCACCCTGGACTCCTGGGATCAGTCCCGGTGGCAGATGTGTTAATTCTCAGGCTGTCCCAGCTCGCTGAGCTGCCCAGCCCAGGCGAGCGGGTTCACGCGCTTGGTCCCCTTACCGCGTTTCCTGCAGGCCCGCTGGCACTCCTGGAGAGTTCTAAAGTTGTTCCCGTTGCCCTGGCAGCCGCCGTAGATGAACCTTTTGCACGTCCTGGAGGCCGGGTGGTAGAAGAAGCGAGGGATGTATCGCTTGCAAGGGCCTGTCTTAGGCGGGAGTCGGCAAATGTCACCTGGAGAGAGGCGATGGGTTATAAGAAGGGCAGAGATCTGCAAGAGAGCTCAGGTAGTGAACCCAGACTGGAGGGGAAGTGGGGATGTCTCTGGCCCACAGGATGCCTGGCAAGTGCTGTGGGCCTGAGGGCTCCTCATGCCCCTCTCTTTGCTGCTAGTACCTGTTACAGGAGCCAGACAGCCGAGGCCACAGCCAGTAAAGCAGCATTTCTGCCTGTTGGGACAGACCCTGTCGTCGCTGCACTTATTCTCACATGGAGCGAACGTCTGCAGCACTGTCCTCTTGGGGCAGGTGCCGGGTTTGGCTGGAAAAGGGAAACAAGAACAGCTCATGTCTCTGCGGGGAACAAACCCCAAACCCACAGGCCTGCACCACGGACCTGAGCCAGGCCCAAGATCTGACCTCTGGCCAAGGCTTTTCCTTGGAGTCCTGGTCTGCGCCTCTCCAGGACTGGTCTCTGCTGCTTCCAGCCAGACCCTCCCATCCCATGCTCAGCCGCAGGCCCATGGGCCCTACACCCTCTCCAGCCAGTCCTCTGCCTGTCCCAGCTCTGTCACTTAGGCCCCCTTCCTCCCTGGCCCAGTCTCAGCCCCAGCCCCAGATGCGTAGCCGTGCGAATTACACAGAATGTCCTGGGGGCTCATCTAATAGACAGGACCAAGCACCCCTCCCTTTGACACCCCCGCTCCCAGGTCCGGCGTTACCTGGCACTGCCCGTGTGCACTGCACATGGCATCCCAGGCTGCAGCACTTGTTGCCAGCTCCACATTCGCTGTCATTGCTGCATTGCACAAGGCAGATTGTCACCATGTCGGAGTTGAACTTCGGGCAGTACCCTGGGTTTACTGGGGAACAGAACAGCGAGAGAGCAGGCTCAGCATTGTCTGGACTAGTGACAATGGAAACCGCAGCCTGTGCTCCCCTGAGCACTGAGCAGGCTGATCCCCCACCCAGCCAGATCACTGGCCTTGCACACACGGCCCCATCAGTGCTAGCTAATGTCTCTGCCTGTAGGGCTCCAGGGGAGCCTGGAAACGCAGGACTGGGAGGGATCTGAGAGGTTCAGATCAAACTCAGGGTGGAAATGGGCAGCTGCCCCTGGACTGGGTAGGAAGCAGCAGACATGGTCGATTTATCCCCGTAACACCTGAGCGCCACCGTTGTAATCAGGATACCCCGAGATCCCACCAGGAACCTCGTACTCCGTGTCACTCCTGCACACAAGGGAGACCCAGCTCGGCCTGAGTTCTGACCATCCCTTGGCTGCGGGGGGGCCAGGCCCATGCCCGTTGGGGTGGGGTTGGGCCCTGGAAGCAGGATTCATGGGGCTATCGTGGCTGCAGGTGTCCAGACTTTCTCAGGGGGCTGGGGCCACCTTGTTACATTAAAATAAGGAGCCCAAAGGGGTGGGTGTGGCCACGGGGTCCCCAGCCCTTGGCTCTAGACTCCCAGCAGCAATGCAGGGCTGGGGAGGAGACAGGGATAGATGAACGTTTTGTGGGCCCATGGGGCAATGGAACATGGCACCGGGGGGGGGCAGCGTCGGTCCCCAGAGCAAGGGCCCAGCCAGGGGCAATGGGGCACGGCATGGCAGGGGCTGCCCCGCTCTGCCCAGCCCAGTGCAGGGCACTGTTTACAAACTGGCCAGATGCACAGTGGCGCACCTGGCCCCGCGCTGCCAGCGTGCCCCTTCCCCTCGGGGGCGGGCCTGTGCCATGCCACACATCCCCCCTCACCCAACACTGGAACACTCCCCCCCCCAATTCCCTATGACCAGAGGGCCCCCCCGGATCCGCTATGCCCAGCGCCCCCCCAGACCCTGCCACAAATGCACAGCGCCACCTCTGCCCAGCACCCCCCATAGAACCCCCACTAGGGCCCCAACACACACATCTCCCCCCTCAAGCCCAGCACCCCCCCAGGTCTCCCAGAGACCCTCTCCCCCATGCCCTGCCTCCTGGCTGCACTCACCGGCCCTGCTGGGAGGTGACTGTGCTGCCGGGCTGGTCCCAGGGCGGGAAATCGCTCCAGCCCCTCGAAAGTGGCGCAATCAGCCCCACTTGCCTGGAGGGGCCCAGCCAAGCCCCCGGCACTGTCTCCCCCCCGCACACACTTGGCTGAGACTGGCCAGGCTTCTGCATCAGTCCCAGGCACTCAGCTCCAGGGAGCGAAACAGGCGGTGGGAAGCAGAGACTGCCCAGAGCCAGAGCTGCACTGGGGTCCGGCCAGGGGGCAGAGGGCAGAGAGGAGCCCTTGGCTGGTGGGGTCTCAGGGTACAGTGCAAGCAGAGCATGGGCCCGGCGCCATGGTAAACCCAGCACTGGGTGGAGAAGGAGAACCCCTCACCTCCTATGGGGAGTTTGCACTCCGTCCCGCAGCCGTTACTGCAGCAGCGCTCAGATCCGGGGCAGTCATCGTCCGTGGAGCAAAAGTTATTGCAGTTCGCAGCCCCCGCCTTGATGGGAGCAGGGCACTCGCCTGTTTTCTCTGGAAACAAATGGGAAGAGAACCAGGGTTACAGAGCATGGGGCAGACCAGGGCCGGCCTCTCCAAAGAGCCCTGGAAAACTTCCAGTTTCAGGGCCTGTTTTCAACTGTGTCACTGGAGACACAGGCCTCAGGGAGGGGGCTGGCAGGAGGATCCAATGGGCCTGCTTTGAGATGGGCCCAGGAATTAACGATGAACCCCATCCTGCGCCAGTCCCACCTGGGGGAGCACACAGCAAGCCCCCACCAACGCAGGGCCCTTACATGACAGAAACGAGTGTAAAGTCAGAGCAAACAAGACAAGGGAACCAAAACAGAGAGAAGGCCCCTCTCCGGGGTGAATCCTCTTTGCTGTGCTCTCCACCCCGTTCCCCTGCAGGGTCTGTTGTGATTCCACGGATCGGCTGGGGCAATTCCCACTGGAATCACCACCGGGCAGCAGTTTCTATTCGGTAAATATTCCTGTGGGTGTGCCAAGACCCTGGCCTATGACACAGCATCGTATAACACAGGTCAAGCCCCGCATCCCGCCCAACAGCTCAGTGATGAGGGGGTTGGAACCAAGGGCACCCAGAGGCGCCATCCCCTCCTTCTGCCTTTGTTCTGCAAAGGCAGAACCAGCCCAGAGGTCTGGCTCTCAGGCTTTGACATGTCACAGGTACGGCAAGAGCTGGGAGAGCTTCCCGCTGGCAGCAGGGCCGGGAGGCAGCTCCGGGACTTAGGCTCTGGCTACACGAGAGAGCTCACAGCTGTCCCAATGCAGCTGCACCAGAGTCTCTAGTGGAGCCCCTCTAGGCCGACGGGAGTCGCTCTCCCACCCTAACAAGCGGCGGTAGCCGTGTCAGCGGGAGAAGCGCCCCATTGCCTGTCCACACCATCGCTTAGATCGGTGTAACTTATCTCGCTCGGGAGTGGCTTAGTCACACCCCTGAGCAACGTAAGTTCTACTGGATAAGTGGTGGTGTAGACTAGTGTGTCTCAACCAGGAGTACGTGAACCCCTGGGGTACGCAGAGCTCTTCCGGGGGTACGTCACCTCAGCGAGAGATTTGCCTGGTTACCAACAGGCTCCATACACAGCACTAGTGAAGTTGGAACAAACTAAAATTTCATAGCGACAATGACCTGTTGTGCAGCTCTAACTCCATACACTGAAATGTAAGCACCAGATTTACATTCCAGTTGACTTACTTTGTAACTGTCTGGTCCCAGTGAGAAACTCAGCCATTGTTCAGTGCCAGTGGCTGTGACCCGTTTGTAGTTCTATGTCTGGTTTTACAAGCGAGGCGTTTTTAAGTGAGGGGAAACTTGGGGAACACAAGAGAGATCAGCCCCTGAAAGGGCTACAGGCGCCCAGAACGGCGGAGAGGCCGTGGTGTAGGCACAGGCTTAGTATCAATCTGTGTTACTCACACCCTGCCACGGGCATATGCAGCCCCGGGCAATGACTGAGCTGCACCAAACAACGGCTGGCGCCTGCCCTGACCCATTTCCGCACGCCCAGGTACCCGTGTTGACAGCAGAACGCTGTGCTGCACAGGACATGCTGGAGCCGAGCAACGAGTGAAAAGTGGCTTCACCAACACGTGTTCACCAGTATTTGCCCTTGAAGTGTTGCGGCAGCTGCTGGGCATCAGGAAAATGTTAGTGACTCTCATACATTACACACGCTTCAGCACCAGTGATGGCGCGTCTGATGCTCCACCCCAGACTGGGCAAGACTTGACATTCCTCATTCCCTGCATCCAAACGCTTCAGGCATTAGCTCAGGGGCAGAAACAACATGATGTGACTTAGGCCTGGTCTACACTACGGGCGGGGGGGGTCGTCGAACTAAGGTACGCGACTTCAGCTACGCGAATAGCGTAGCTAAAGTCGAACTACCTTAGGGTATGGCTACACTTACAAATCTGCAGCGCTGGTAGTTGCAGCGCTGGTCGTCCAGCTGTGCAGGGCCAGCTCTGGTGTGTGGCCACACTCACAGCTACCAGCGCTGCAGTGTGGCCACATTTGCAGCATTTGCAGCGCTGTTGGGAGTGATGAATTATGGGCAGCTATCCCAGCGTTCAAGTGGCAGCAACGTGCTTTTCAAAAGAGGGGTGTGTGGGGCAGTGTGACAGGGACCGGGGGGGAGAGAGAGAGTGGAGTTTTGGAACCGACACTGTGCAAAATCAGAAAAATTTCCCACCCCCTTACTGTTAACTGCAAACAGCCTGCATCCAACATACTCCCTTTCCCCCCTCTGCCCCCTCCAGCCGTTTCTCTCAAGCAAAGCAAACACTCAACCCCTGTGAATGAGACAGGCAGGGGGTTATCTCATTTCATTGTTGACAGTAGTTACAGTTTGATGACAGCAAACAGGAGCTGTGTTTGAAGCAGCTCCCGGTGCACGGAGCTCCGAGTTGACAACAAAACCCAACCCCTTATTCTTTAACTGCAAAAGCCTGCAGACCAGATAAGCAGCTGCCGACTCCCTTTCTCACTGCTGGTCAAGCAAAAAGCAAACACTCAACCCCTGTGAATCACGCAGGGAGGAGGATACAGATTGATCACAGCAAACAGGAGCTGTGTTTCTTTAGATAAGCAGCTCCGGTAGAGCAGCTCCGGTAGCAACAGGAGTTCACAACAAAACAAAGAGAGGCTGCATAACAAAACAAAGGGAGTAATTTAGTTAAAAGCATTCTGGGATATCTCCTTATACCCTGGAGGCCAATAACAGCGCTGGTGTGTGGCCACACTTGATGACCAGCGCTGCAGCACCAGCTCTGCAATCCTTATTCCCCATGCTGAGCCAGGTGTACGGCCAGCGCTGCAGCCAGGGAGTTGCAGCGCTGGATGTGCCCTGCAGGTGTGGACACTTACTAACTGCAGCGCTGGAAAGCCTCCACCAGCGCTGCAACTCACAAGTGTAGCCATACCCTTAGTTCGAATTTCCTACCTGTCCAGACGCCGCGGGATAGAACTCCGCGGCTCCCCCGTCGACTCCGCCACCGCTGTTCGCGGTGGTGGAGTTCCGGAGTCGACGGGAGCGCGTTTGGAGTTCGAACTATCGCGTCTAGATTAGACGCGATAGTTCGAACTCCGAGAAGTCGAACTCTCCGCGTCGACCTGGCGGGTAAGTATGGACCTACCCTTAGGGAGCCAGTCACATGGGAAGAAAAATGAACAGGGCCATTTAAAGGAGACAGTTCACAACCACCCCAGCGTCTCTCCCCATGGGTTTCTCCCACTGTCTGGTGAATCCATCGAATAACAAACAAACATGCTCTAGAGCCTTGATAACGAGTCAGCGCGGCTCAGCTGGCAACGAACAAGACAAGCGCCGGACAGCCTGGGGGCTCCAGGGCAGAGGGGCCCGGGGAGGCTGCGTGCAGGGAGGGAGTGTTTATGGGGTTTTGGCAGTGGGGAGGGAAGGTGCTGGGTGCATGGGGCCGAGAGGCTGCTTGGGGCATAGGAGGCGGCAAAGGAGCCCAAGGCAGGTTTCAGGGAGAGGCGCGGGCAGAGGAGGGGATGAGGGAGAGGCTGGATTAAAACTGAACGAGGAGCCAGAGCAGAGCTGTCCAAATGGCATGGGGGCAGGGCTGAGCAGCAGAGGCGGAAGATCTTGGGGGGATCGGTTGGGTGGGGCAGGGAGGGGAGGCCGTGGTAGCACAGGGCCCGACAGAACAGCCCACGCAGGCCATCTCCCAGGCTGGGGCCGGGGTGGTCCCTGCAGCACAGTGGGCAGGACACCAATTGCCAGGGCCCGGGCTGCTGTCTGGGCAGCCGGGAGAGGTGAGCAGTCGACCGACCCCCAGCCTGGGCTCGGCCAGAGGCTTGGTGAGTGTCTTGCCCTTCGCTCCGCTGTGGGAGCCCCCGCTCCTGGGCGATCTCACTGGTCCTGGCAGGAGTTCAGCTCACCCCCTGCGGGATCTGGCCAGACTCCAGCTACAGTTCACTGGTCTGCAGCCCCTGGAGCCGCTCCCCAGGTCCTGCCACAGGTCACTGGCGAGAAGCAGCCCTCCAGGGCCCCTTGGTATCAACCTGGCAGTGCCAGTCGGTGCCAGCCAGTATGTGTGCGGGGAGGGGGGGCCTGGCCACTGCGTCAGGCTGGACTCCCCTCCTGCCCGACCTCACTCCCTGCTCCCGAGGAAACGTCTCCCCCTTTCCTGTGGCCACTGGCACCCTTTGAAGCTCCCCGCTGCAGGGGCAGCACGTTCTGCAGGTGGCCGAATTGGGGCTGCCTGAGTGCAGAGAGGCGCCTGCCTTTGGACCTGGCGGGGGTGGGGGTCCCATCGCCGGGGGTGTAATGGAGAAAGACCCGGCAGGATGGGGTGAGGGTCTGGATGGGGGAGGGTGGGGAAGAGAGCTCACACTGACCAATGCATGGCAGGGAGACACCCAAGGGCACATCCCAGAGCCAGGCTGCGACCCGGCCCGGAGGGAGATGGGTCCAAGGGGGGTGTTGGAGCCATGGGCATGGGGGGCTCACCAGGGAGAGCCTAGAGGGTAGAACGGCTCCAGGAGCAGCCAGAGGGCTGGACAGAGCCAGGGGGGCTCGGTGTCCTGGAGCAGGAGGGAAGAGCGAAAGGCCAGGGACAGAGCCAGGAGGCTTCACTGGGGCGAAATGGGGGAGGCCCGGGGACAGCCCCACGCCCGGGGGCGAGAGACACGGGTTGGCAGCAGGCCCAGGGATGCTGCGAGGGGCTCTCACGTGGGGGATACGGGGCAGGAGCTGCTGAGAGCGAACGGGGCTAGGCAGGCTCAGGGCTGGGGGCAGGCAGGAGGGAAGCGCTGGCTGCCGGGCTGGGTGGGGAGCCAGGGGCAGGGAGCCCTCACCTTGTTGGAGCTGCCCAGAGGCAGGCGGCAGCTCAGCCCAGAGGGCGAGGAGGCCCAGGAGGAGGAGGAGGCCTGATTTCATGGTGCTGATGCGCCAGGATGCCCAGCGCCGAGCTGCACCGGCTTATATACCATCGTGCCAGCCCGGCACTGCCGTCACAGGAGGGGACATTGCACAAGAGAGCCGCCCCCGGTGTCTGCCCCTCCCAAAGGGAACAGGGAAGCAGCAGGGCCCTGCAAGAGTTGGGAAACGTCCCTGGATGAGGAAGGTGGAAATGTAATAACAGGCTGCAGAGGTGACTTCATGTTTCCAGGCGGCTCCACGCCCTGCCTGGGGCAAACAGCTGAGCCCAGAGGCCACTGATCACTGGGCCTCCCTGGAGAGAACCTCTCGTGAAGCTCACCCAGCGCCGGCCCCGGGAGCTGTGCGGGACGGGACGCTCTCAGCTCATGGCAAAGAGCTGGTTCCCCAGAGCCAGATCTGTCATTCTCCCAACACACACGCGTCTTCATTCGCCTCCAGCCCTCCCTCTTCCCTCTGCTGCTTCCCGTGAGGAGCTGCTGGGCCCAGGCCTGCCACTGTCATTCCTAACGCTGGGCACACCGGCCTGGCAGCTCCCCATGGCCCAGAAAGCAGGACTCATGAGCCCTCCCCTCCCCAGAGCTGGCTGCAGGGACAGCTCCAGAACCTAAACCTGCTCCTGACATGACTAGAGGAGGGTGCATGGGGAGGTCTTGGGGTTCCCACCACAACCTCCCCATTAGGCTGTGATGAGACCAGCTAAGCAGTACGTACATGTCCCTGTTAGGGTCTGCTGACCCCATATGAGTGGCTCATGCATGTTCCCCTTAGGGTGTGATGACCCCGCTATGAGCAGACCCTCTGGCCCTGACAACAGCCACGGCCCTTATGGCAGCAAGCATCACCCAGCACGGGGTCAAAGCCCCTCCTGGCAGGGGGACGTGGACTGGAGGACCGTGGGAACGTCCATCATGCCATCGCTTTCCCAGAGCAGCACATTTGTGCTTTCCAGGTATTTTTATGAGCTACAGGGACATCACTGGGCAGGGGTGATTTATTAAAACAGGATCATAGAAGCCACAAACAGTGGAGGAATCTGTTCGACATCTTAGATGTCTGTACACAAATACAAGGAGTGCGTGGAATAAACAGGCTGAACTGGAAGGATCAGCACAGAAGCAAAATGATTACTCAGCTGGCATCACTGCGATTTGGGAGGCTAAATCTCATGGCTGGAATATTGGTACAGAGGGGTGTGGTAGTCCATGAGGACAGGCAGGGAAAAGGGGAGAGGCGTTGCGTGATACCTCAAGGATATGTACAGCTGTTTTGTGGTCCAGCAGGAGGTGAGGAGCAGACCAGCTGAAAGTCTCTGGCTCAAACTAGCGCGGCACTGCAGCCTGTGCGCGTTCTCTCCCTCTCCGTCGGGGAGTAGCCCTGGGTCCCTGTGACGCCCTTGGGACTCACCACCGCAGCGCCTCCTACTGGTTGTCTCCGGGAATTAGCTCACTCCAGTGGAGCGCCCTCTCCTGGTGGTGTCCCGCCCATTGCCTCACCCTTGGTTGGCATCTGAACCCACGTCGCTCTCCAGCTCACGGCGTCCTCTTCAGGACCACTGCCCTCCAGCAGTGCCCCTCAGTCCATCCACACCCCCTTCTGGGGGGCGGGGGGCTGATCAGCAGTCTCCCTACACCCCCAGCCACCATGTCCAGCCACACCCCCAAAGTCTAATCCCTCCTGTCAGGGACCTGGCGTAGTCTGTGATGGCCGCTCCCCATGGCCGATGGCTGGGTGCACTGCAAGGGGGGAAGGGGGCACCCAGGCCCGCCCTCGGCAGCCCGGCTGTCCTCCTTCTCTCCCCTCATCTGTCCACTTCCCTGGGCCCCTTGCACCCGCTGGGCCCTTCCCTTCAGGGCCTGCAGCCTGGCAGGCTACGGACTAGAGCTCCCTTCTGCTCCCTGAGCCTGGCCAGCACTGCGCTGTCCACAGTGCAACCCCCCAGCCCTGGAGACAGACTGACTGCGCCTTTCCTGGGCAGCCTTTATATAGGGCCCAGCTGAGCCCTGATTGGCTGTCTCCACTCTTGGCTCCGATTAGCTCTCAGTAAGCCCGTCTCTAATTGGCTGCCTGTCTGCGCAGACGCACTCTCAGGGAGTGGGGCAGCCGCCCCACTACAGCCCCCTCGGCACTTTGCCAGCCCAGTGAGAGGCGGGCGCCTTGGACAGGCTGCTGAGAGCTGCCCTGCCCCGGTCCCCCCTGGGGCCTGCCTTCTGCAGACCTTACGACTGCCTCCGCCATCGCTGGAGTCACTGCACGCGGTCTGTGGAGACAGGCGATTGGATCTTCATTATCCATGGCTCGGCGTGAGCTCTCCTGGGCACAGAGCTGCAGGCACAGCCTGGCCGCGTCACGGCTCTCTGCAGGACTCTCGCTTTCGAGACCCCCGTTCGGTGTAGCTGCGACTCAGAATCCTCCCGGCCCGCTGTGCTGCTAGCAGGCAGCACCCTATGGAGGCTCAGTCAGGATGTTCCAGCTGGGACACTTGTGGGAGGCTCTGGAGCTAAAGAGCAGGTTAAGGAGCTCACTGGACCACTAATGTTGATCTTCAATCGTCTTGGAGCAAAGGGGATGTTCCAGAGGACTGGAAGAAAACTAATGTTGTACCAAATTTTAAAAAGGGTAAACAGGATGACTCAGCTTCTTATAGGCCTGTCAGCCTGACATTGATCCCAGGCAAGATAATGGAGCAGCTGGTACATGATTCAATCAATAAGGAATTAAAGGAGGGCAATGTAATTAGTGCTCGTCATCATGGGTTTACGGAAAATAGATCCTGTCAAATTAACTGGATATCTTTGTTTGAGGAGATAACAAGTTTGGCGGATAAAGGTAATCGTGTAATGTAATATACTTAGACTCCTGTCAAGGGATTTGACTTTATACCACATGACATTTTGTTTAAAAAAACTAGAAGGAGATAAAATTAATCTGGCCCATATTAAATGGATTAAAAGCTGGGTAACTGAACAGTCTCAAAATTTAACTGTAACCAGAGAATCATCCTGCAGCGGGTGTGTCCCCAGTGGGATCCGGTGGGAGCAGGTCTTGACCCTTCACTATTTCACATTTTTATCAATGATCTGGAAGACAGTGTAAATCATCACTGATAAAGTTAGCAGATGACACAGCGACTGGGGCTGCCATCAGTAACAAAGCAGACAGGGCACTGATTCAGAGTGAGCTGGACCACTGGCTAAAGTGGGTGCAAGCAAACGATGTGTGTTTTAATATGGCTAAACATAGGCATCTAGGACCAAAGAAGGACGGCCAGGCTTACAGGGTGGGGGACTCTAGCCTGGGGAGCAGTGCCTCGGAAAAAGACTTGGGGGTTATGGTGGATAATCTGCTGAACATGAGCTTCTAGTGTGATGCTGTGGCCAAAAGAGCCAGTGTGACCCTGGGATGGATAAACTTGGGAATGTCCCGTAAGACTAGAGAGGTTAGTTTAACGTGGAATCTTGAGTCCAGTTCTGGTGCCCACAATTCAAGAAGGAGGTTGATACATTGGCGAGGGGTCAGAGAAGAGCCATGAGAATGATTAAAGGGTTAGAAATCCTGCCTTGTGGTGATAGACTCAAGGAGCTCAATCTATTAAGGGGTTATTTGATGACAGTCTATAAATAACAATACGGGGAACAAATATTCAATAATGGGCTCTTCAGTCTAGCAGAAAAAGGTCTAACACAATCCATCTGAAATTAGACAAATTCAGACTGGAAATAAGGTGCAGATTTTTGACAATGAGACTAATTAACCACTGGAACAATTTACTAAGGATCATGGTAGATTCTCTGTCACCAACAATTTTTACTCCAAGATTGGATGTTCTTCGAAAAGCTCTGCTCCAGGAATTATTTTGGGGTTACACTTGTTACACTTAAAATACGCTGCGTGGCCAAGAGAGGCAGGTAGCACATGACAAACAGCAATTCCTGAAAAACAAGTGGGTGTCACCTTGGGCTGGGATTGGCAATTGCTTCCAGTACACATGCCCAGAGCAAGGGAGGAGGCTGGCTAGAAACTGGTACACGAAACTGTCCCTTTCTGGCCAGAATTGCATGATACTGATAACTAAGTGTGGAAGTTCCATGCCCTGCTTTCTCCACCACTGCGTCTGCCCCTCCATTACCCCCAGGGAGCTGAATTGCTGCTAGCAGCCATTGGAAAGGTCAGGGGAAATGCTCAGTGCAGAGAAGAGAGGGAGCCCACTTTGCAGAGGCAATACAGGCCATGAATTCTACCTGCTACCAGCGAGGTGCTGCTTGGTTTCTTCCTTAAAATTTTTATTTTCCTCTAATCGAATTCCCTGCACAGCTGGCACTGGGGACTGTGGGCTGAGATTTAATTAATTAATTTATTTATTTTATTTATTTTGCACTTCAGCAGTTCAGGCGGCAGCAGTCCGAGCTGCTTTTTTTTTTTTTTGCTTGGGGTGGCAAAAATGTCCACCAGCTGTCCTGCTGGCCACTAACCAAGATGTTTTCAGGGTCCACCACTTAACACAGCTCTCAGTGATTTCAGCCTCATTGCTGGTGCACACTGGGCAATCTGTTGCATCAGAGACACTGTCCCAAAGCAGATCTAATACTTAGACCAGGGGTAGGCAACCTATGGCACGGGTGTCGAACGCTGCACGCGAGCTGATTTTCAGTGGCACTCACACTGCCCGGGTCCTGGCCACCAGTCCAGTGGGCTCTGCATTTTAATTTAATTTTAAATGAAGCTTCTTAAACATCCTGAAACCTTATTTACTTTACATACAACCTCAGTTTAATTATATATTATTGACTTATAGAAAGAGACCTTCTAAAAAGGTTAAAATGTATTACTGGCACGCGGAACCTTCAATTAGAGTGAATAAATGAAGACTCGGCACAGCACTTCTGAAAGGTTGCCGACCCCTGACCTAGGTATCAGTGACTTCAGTTCCACAGCATGTAACAAGACTCTCAATTCAGTCTGAACGAGCTCTGTTATTACACACTGGAGAAAGGAAGAGTTCAGTGGTGTCTGGGGACCCTTCAACAGGGCTAACACTATCAGGTCCAGGTACCTGCCCCATATATACACAAGTCATTCGGCTTTGTAACCCATCTCCCCTGGCTAGTTTAGTTGAGGGTAAGTCCCTCCATCAGGCTATGCCAGGTACAGTTCTACTGCCCTCAGGTCACACAACAAGGACAACAACCGTTTATTACTCCTGCCCCAATAACAAGGAGACTGGGGATCCCACACCAGCCAAACCTGACCATTTGTGCAAGCAATCCCATCATGCTGAGCTCCTAGGCAAGGTGGGTGTGCCCAGCAAACAAGATCAGCCCCTGAAGTCCTTTTCCACAGCTCATCACAAGATGTCAGGGGAGAGTTCATTCAGACTCCACTTACAGGAGGTTCTGGCTCACATCAGTAGGCTCCTAGGGTGAAATAGACTGTGAGCTGGAGGAGCTGGGATGGGGACTTGTTTTTGTTACCATGTCTGTGTTCCTCAGAATGTCTCAGCTCTTCCAGATCCAGCCACAGGTTCCAGATGGAGCCACTCACTGCTTCCTGGGGGTGTTTTTCCATAAGGCTTTGACAAAAGCTGAGGCAACATCGAGGGTCCATGAAACCATGTGCTTTGGATAGCACTCCCGTCCCTATGGCACCGTGGGGCTCCAGGGCTCCCATATTCCCTGTTCACTGCAAGGGCTGCGGCTCACATACAGCCGGTTTGTTGTACACTAAGACGTGTCCCCAGGCCCCAGGCAGTCCCAGGGAATACGGAATGGAAGAAGCCACCTTTTCCCTACTGCTGCCCAGCCCTGTGACAGGCACATCTCAGTCCAACTGGAGAATCTGTGCCAGAGTCTCGCCATGCAGGGCGCCAGCCGTGCTTCCCACCATCTCCCTGCTCCGCCACCCCCACGACACCTTTGGTGCCCCGGCCAAGCCAGTCAGCTCTTCCCCGTCCCCAGCTCAGCAGCCCAACCTGGCCCCCACCGGGATTCACACGCCTGGCCCCACACAAGCGGCTGGGTCCCACTCCCCCTGTGACCCGGGCTCCAGAGAGAGACGCTATGATAACAGCCGTTCCAAGCACCCAGCAACCCGCACTCAGCGGCCCACCCGAGCCGGGCAGGGCCCATGGGAGCTGCTTCCTGCCCCATATTTCAGGGGGTTTCTGGCCCCTCCCTGACACTAGGGGGGGTTGTTCAGTGGCCCTCTGCAAGGGCCAAAGGAAAGGGGATGGGCCAATGAGAAATCAGGACCCTGAGACTGACAGTCCCCAGGGCCAATGGGAAGAGAACAACGCTCCAGATCAGGCTGATTCACAGGGCAGGCAGGCCAATGAGGGAGTCAGGAGGCCAGAGTCCCGTGTGAGGTGGAGCTGCCGGGCCGGAGGGGCAGAGCTAAGGGGAGAGCAGGAGCCTGGATGGGCTGGGAGCGGGGCCAGAGGAGCAGCCCCGGGAGCTGAGATGGAGGCAGGGTGTGAGTGGGGCTGGGGCTTTGTGGAGCCGGATGCGTGAGCGGCTGGGGAGTCCAGGGGCCCCAGGCCCAGCGCAGGGAGGCCCCAGGCACGAGGCCTTGCAGGCCGGGCTGGGAGGGGCTGATGACCCCGATGGGAGTGACGCTGGGGGGATGGGCCCTGCCCCCTAGCGCCTGCAGGTGTGTGGGCACCGCCAGAGCAGGGTGCGAGCCCCGATGTCATGGCGGCACAGCCAGGGCCTGGGCAGGGGTGTGGGCCCTGCGAGGAGCAGGCTGGGAAGGTCCCTGCGCCCCCGAGACGGCCGGGTGTGGTGCCCCAGGCCCACGGACTGGGGTGACATGTTTCCCTCTCACCTTCCCCTGTCCCGTAGTCTCATTAGTTGCAGGTTAACAAATTGTATTTGCTCTGAACTCTGCGGTGAGCAGTGGGGCCGCGAAGCATCCGGTGCAGAGACAGCTCCCCGGAGTGCCGGCCTGTGGGTGAAGGGAGTGGGTGTGAGGACTCACATCCTTACACTAGCCCAGGGGTCGGCAACCTTTCAGAAGCGGTGTGCGGAGTCTTTATTTATTCACTCTAATTGAAGGTTTCGCGTACCAGTCATACATTTTAACGTTTTTAGAAGGTCTCTTTCTAGAAGTCTATAATATATAACTAAACTATTGTTGTGTGTAAAGTAAATAAGGTTTTACAAACAGTTAAGAAGCTTCATTTAAAATTAAATTAAAATGCAGAGCCCCCTGGACCGGTGGCCAGGACCCGGTCAGTGTGAGTGCCACCAAAAATCAGCTCGCGTGCTGCCTTCGGCACGTGTGCCATAGGCTGCCTACCCCTGCACTAGCCCATTTCACCGGGGTAGTGCATACGCCAGGAAAATTCCCCACACTAGCCAGACCCAGACAATGGGAGCTGTGGAGTCGGTGCCTGCGGGCAGGGGAAGCGCACATAGTCCCCGGTTCCCCCAGCACGGGCCACAGTGACGTGCCAGCTGCTTCCTGGAGCAGCATGGGGCCAGGGTTGGCAGGGCGCCTGCCATAGCCCGGCTGCACCACCAGACTTTTAGTGGCCTAAAATCTCCCAGTTTGGCTTCAGTAGCCTCTGGGAGATAGAGCCCGATTCCGGGAGACTCCTGGTGAAACCAGGATGGTTGGCAACCCTACCTGTCTGCTGCCTCAGGGCGCTCACCCCATGTGGAGACCCACAGCAGGTGCGGGGTGGGAACACTATCCAGAGATCACCAGGGCTTCTGTCCTAACGACGCCCTGGTGACAGGAACAGAGAGAATCCTGATTCCTGGTACCCCATGGCCACTGACACTCCCCCAGTGTTCCCTCTAACCTGCCCACCACTGCCACTCATGGCATTGTGCACAATTATCACAAGAAGCTTCAGCTCCAGCTCCAGCCTGGAACCCTTCTGTCAAATGCTTTAGCCAAACCCAATCACTGGGCTCAATCCTGGGGAGGGAGGAATGGAAAGGCCTGTGCCCTGCAGGTCAGACTAGATCATCCCAGGGTTGTAATGGCACAGTTTGCTGCTTTGCTGAACTGAGCAGGCCGTGCCGCTGCCAGCAGTGCCTCCAGAGCGTGAGAACCAGCCTCCGGGCACTGCTAGGAACCAGAGCACAAACCCAAACTGGCTGTGAGTTCTCTACCTTGGTGTCACCAACCAGTTATTAAGCGTGAACTCCTCGGGCACCATAACAGCCTAACCAGGGCCTCCCAGACAGGCCCCTTGGGTACGCCGGTCTGTCTCGCTGCCCAGGTGAGTGCACCTTTGTGATACCTGGTTCCTTATCACAGCAATATTCAGCTGACTCCCAGCCCCAAAGGGCCAGTCACTGGCCTAGGTCAGTCGCACCTCAGATCTCACACCAGAGAGAAGGCCTCTAGCCAATCCTACAATAAACTATCTAAAGATTTATTAACTAGGAAAAGGAACCCAGAGAGTTATTTACAAGGTTAGTGCAGGTAAACATAGAAACACAAATGAGTTACAATCTTAAATTTCAAAAGGTAACTGTGACACACTTCTCTCTGTCCTTTAGGGCTAACCCAGGCTAAACACTGGGGGGAGGTTGGTGGGGGGAACTCTTGCTTATGCCTAGAAACACATTTCCCACCCCAGAGCCCAAGCCGCATAGAGATCATCAGTCCTTCTTGTTAGTGGTTTTCATTCTCTCCTGCCCACATGCCTGCAGCTACAAAGCTCAGCTGATGGGAGGTGTCCACTGCACAACCAACATCTTTTGTCTTCTTGTTGACTCTACGTAGGGAAATTCCAATGTCCCCCAACAGTCTGTCTGGTCTGGATGGACCTTTCCTTTGGAAAGGGTGTAACACCTTCTGCTGACGATCAGCCCCTTTGTCTCGCAGTCCCCAGGCGATGCTCTGGAACTGCTCCCCACCAAACCAGTCAGAACTTTGGGGAGCCTCCTCTCCCTCGGAGCAGACTGTCTTCAGGGCAAGAAGCTCACACGGCTTCACCTCCTGGGTCTCTCCTTGGAGCATTCAGCATATGCCCCTCCGTGCGCTTCCCACAGCGAGTCCGCCCAGGCGGGGTCCTGGGGAAGCCACAGGGTCCTGCACCCCCACTTCACAGGCAGACGTGACTCTCAGCCAGCCAGTAACACAGAGGTTTATTCGATGACAGGAACAGGGTCTAAACCAGAGCGTATAGGTACAGTGAACGGGACCCCTCAGCCAGGTCCATCCTGGGTGGGCAGTGAGCCAGACCCCCACATCTGCACTAACTCCACATCCCCAGCCAGCTCCAAACTGACTCACTCTCCAGCCCTTCCCCTCTGGGCTTTATCCCTTTCCTGGGCCAGGAGGTCACCTGATCTCTTTATTCTCCAACACCTTCAGGTGGCACCTTGCAGAGGAGGGGCCCAGGCCATCAATTCCCAGGAGAGAGAGTGTCAGCCATTCTCTGTGCAGACAGTATCACAGGGTCCTTCTTGGGCTCTGCAACAACCACACACCCTGATCCCTGCACCTAGATACCTAAGAAATGCATAGGGTAAACTGAGGCACCCACCCAGTACTCAGAGAAAACATTAAGAACAGTCCCACTTTGTCACACCTGTGCCCTGCATCTGGCCTGACACTCTGTGGCTCTGTCTACACTTGGAGCTGGGGGCATGATTCCCATGCTAGCTCTCATCCAGCGAGTGCACTACACATGGAGTGCAGCCGGAGTAGCACTGGCAGCGGCAAGCAGGGCATGGGTTTGGCATCCCGAGTACGGATGCCCCCGAACCCAGGGGTACGTCCTCGAGGCAGTTCGCCTCATGCTGCCACTCGCCATGGCCCCACTACTCCGGCTACACACCAGTTCTGAGCTCACTGAGAGCTGACAATTCCCCCTAAGCCCCAAGGGTAGACATAGCCTGTGGATCTGTGAGCTGCCCACACAGGCACCAGCCCACCTACAGGGACAGTTACCCTTGCTTGGGGGGTGAGCCGGGCCCCCCTGAGCTGCTCCACACATGAATGGAGCTGCCGCCCTCTCTGGGGGAGCCCCATCCCACACGGCACAAACAGCTCTGGGCTCTCCGCCTTCCCAGGGTCTTTCTCAACAGCCCGGCCCTGCCCAGATGACAGGGACAGGCCTCCGGGGCTATGGCACAAGCTCTGTTGTGAAATGGCGTCAGGAAGAAGTTACTTCCCTGTTGTTCAACTGTGAGCCAGCCCCTCCCTCCCCCACCCAGCCCCACCTGCGCCAGGGTTTAAATCCCAGCCCGGCTCAGCGCTGGGCACTGGACCCAGCTCCCGGCAGCACCATGAAGTCAGGGGCCACCTTCCTCTTCCTGGGGCTCCTGGCCCTCTGGGCCCAGCTGCCGCCTGCATCTGCTCAAGGTGAGTAGAGAGAGCAGCCGCCTGCCAACCCAGCCCAGGGCAGAGTGGCAGCTTCCCCTCCTGCCCTACGCTGTTCGTAGGTACGACAGGAGCCTCCCCTGGAAGCAGCTGGTACTCCTGGCCTCGGCCCTGCTAGTGCAGCTGGGAGGAGAGGGGCTCAGGGCCGGGCTCAGCTGCCGTTGGGCTCTGTGACTCTCCCTGAAAGCCAGCGGGCTCCCCACCTCTTCGGTGGTGCCAGGTGAGTTCTGCTGGCTGCATGCAGCATGCGGGTGATTGGCCCAGAGAACCCAGCAGTTCTCCCCTCCTGTTCCAGGCTCAGCAGCAGGCTGGGACCCTCGCCCAGGGGGAAGGGACGAGCAGGGAGCGGAGTCTGCATAGCAGACAGAAGCTCTGGGTACCAGGTCTCTAAGTGCGGCGCAGGAAGCCAGTGGGCAGGGGCCTGTCCTAGGCAGAAGCTGTGCAGGGAGGCGGGGACAGAGTCAGGGCAGCTTTAGGACAATACTGCTTGACTGCCATGTGCCTGTTCTGCATTGCAGTGCGACCTGGAGCCTGCCCCAGGCCCCAAGGCCCTGGGATCTGTGTGGAGAGATGCCGGGGGGACAATTCTTGTCCTCCAGGACGGAAGTGCTGCAGCAATGGGTGTGGCCACGTCTGCATGAGACCAGTAACACGACCACCAGGTGAGGTCAGACCCAGGGTCATGTCAGACTCTGCCCTGGACTCGGACCCTCCTGGCACCTTGGGGGGATGTGTCCCTAACCAAGCAGGGAGGAGGGGTCGGGGTCACTCAGCGAAGGGGCAGAACCCCAGTCCCATTAACCAGCCCTGGATGATCCCACTGCCCCCGGGGCTCAGAGTCTCTACTCAGACTGGATGTGGTGGTTTCTTTCCTCTCCCCTATGGTGAGCTCCCAGCTCACGAGGCCGGGGCCAGGCCATGGGGTGTCTCTTCATTCCTAGCCCGGCCCATTTCCCTCCCACTCACAGCCTGGCTCACACCCACCCTGCGTTCTCAGGTGGAGCTGGTAGGGTTGAGCTGGTGTCTCCAGGTAATAGATAAGGGGTGTGACTGCCAGGAGATTGTTCTGTGCTGCAGGGAGACCCGGTGTCTGTCCAAGGCCAAGTGGCTTCCCCTCCTGCCCTGCTCTGTTCGTAGGTAGGATGGGAGCCTCCCCTGGAAGCAGCTGGTACTCCTGGCCTCGGCCCTGCTAGTGCAGCTGGGAGGAGAGGGGCTCAGGTGCCATTGGGCTCTGTGACTCTCTGTGACGATGCGGTTCTGGCGGGACCCAGCCGAGAGTGCCAATTCAGGACCAATTGCTTAAACAGGGCAGTTACAGCCCAAGGCGGGGGTTTTTCCACCTCTAAGGCAAACCAAACCAGACAAAGAGGACTTGGGTCTCACCCCACTGGCTAACCACAAGTCACACAAGCAATTTCCTTGGACACTCCAGTTTCCCAGTATCGCCACCAGTGCCACTCACCCTGGGGATGAACGGTTATGAAAACCATTCTCTCATTCCCAAAGAATCAAGCCCCAGACCCAGGTCAGTATACGCATCAGATCTTACCCACAAATCACGCTGTTGCCAATCCTTTAGAATCTAAAATCTAAAGGTTTATTCATAAAAGGTAAAAGATAGAGATGAGAGCTAGAATTGGTTACATGGAATCAATTACATGCAGTAATGGCAAACGTCTTGGTTCAGGTTTGTAGCAGTGATAGAATAAACTGCAGGTTCAAATCAAGTCTCTGGAGGACATCCCCCGCTGGGATGGGTCAGTCAGTCCTTTGTTCAGAGCTTCAGTTTGTAGCAAAGTCCCTCCAGAGGTATGAAGCAGGACTGAAGACAAGATGGAGATGAGGCATCAGCCTTATATAGGCTTTTCCAGGTGTAAGAACCTCTTTGTCCTTACTGTGGAAAATTACAGCAAAATGGAGTCTGGAGTCACATGGGCAAGTTCCTGCACACCCTGCTGAGTTACAAGGTGTATCTGCCTCCTCTCGATGGGTCAGTTGTGTAGCTGATGGTCCTTAATGGGCCATCAAGCAGGCTGGGCAGAGCTAACACCAACTTGTCTGGGGTGTCACCCAGAAGCAGAGCACAGATTTAAAATACAGACACTATAGAGCCAATATTCATAACTTCAACTACAAAATGACACATACACACAGACAGCATAACCATAACCAGCCACCCATAACCTGGTCTTAGACACCTTATACGACCCCCTTTACATAAGATTTGGTGCCACTACAGGACCTTGGTTGCAACCATGTTCTATATGGTCCCAGATTATATCAATAACGTCACACTCTCCCTGAAAGCCGGCGGGCTCCCCACCTCTTCGGTGGTGCCAGGTGAGTTCTGCTGGCTGCATGCAGCATGCGGGTGATTGGCCCAGAGAACCCAGCAGTTCTCCCCTCCTGTTCCAGGCTCAGCAGCAGGCTGGGGCCCTCGCCCAGGGGGAAGGGACGAGCAGGGAGCGGAGTCTGCATAGTGGACAGAAGCTCTGGGTACCAGGTCTCTAAGTGCGGCGCAGGAAGCCAGTGGGCAGGGGCCTGTCCTAGGCAGAAGCTGTGCAGGGAGGCGGGGACAGAGTCAGGGCAGCTTTAGGACAATACTGCTTGACTGCCATGTGCCTGTTCTGCATTGCAGTGCGACCTGGAGCCTGCCCCAAGCCCCAAGGCCCGGGGCTCTGTTGGGAGAGATGCCGGGGGGACAATTCTTGTCCTCCAGGACAGAAGTGCTGCAGCAATGGGTGTGGCCACGAATGCATGAGACCAGTAACCCGACCACGAGGTGAGGTCAGACCCAGGGTCATGTCAGACTCTGCCCTGGACTCGGACCCTCCTGGCACCTTGGGGGGATGTGTCCCTAACCAAGCAGGGAGGAGGGGTTGGGGTCACTCAGCGAAGGGGCAGAACCCCAGTCCCATTAACCAGCCCTGGATGATCCCACTGCCCCCGGGGCTCAGAGTCTCTACTCAGACTGGATGTGGTGGTTTCTTTCCTCTCCCCTATGGTGAGCTCCCAGCTCACGAGGCCGGGGCCAGGCCATGGGGTGTCTCTTCATTCCTAGCCCAGCCCATTTCCCTCCCACTCACAGCCTGGCTCACACCCACCCTGCGTTCTCAGGTGGAGCTGGTAGGGTTGAGCTGGTGTCTCCAGGTAATAGATAAGGGGTGTGACTGCCAGGAGATTGTTCTGTGCTGCAGGGAGACCCGGTGTCTGTCCAAGGCCAAGTGGCTTCCCCTCCTGCCCTGCTCTGTTCGTAGGTAGGATGGGAGCCTCCCCTGGAAGCAGCTGGTACTCCTGGCCTCGGCCCTGCTAGTGCAGCTGGGAGGAGAGGGGCTCAGGTGCCATTGGGCTCTGTGACTCTCTGTGACGATGCGGTTCTGGCGGGACCCAGCCGAGAGTGCCAATTCAGGACCAATTGCTTAAACAGGGCAGTTACAGCCCTAGGCGGGGGGGTTTCCACCTCTAAGGCAAACCAAACCAGACAAAGAGGACTTGGGTCTCACCCCACTGGCTAACCACAAGTCACACAAGCAATTTCCTTGGACACTCCAGTTTCCCAGTATTGCCACCAGTGCCACTCACCCTGGGGATGAACGGTTATGAAAACCATTCTCTCAATCCCAAAGAATCAAGCCCCAGACCCAGGTCAATATACAAATCAGATCTTACCCACAAATCACGCTGTTGCCAATCCTTTAGAATCTAAAATCTAAAGATTTATTCATAAAAGGTAAAAGAGATGAGAGCTAGAATTGGTTACATGGAATCAATTACATGCAGTAATGGCAAACGTCTTGGTTCAGGTTTGTAGCAGTGATAGAATAAACTGCAGGTTCAAATCAAGTCTCTGGAGGACATCCCCCGCTGGGATGGGTCAGTCAGTCCTTTGTTCAGAGCTTCAGTTTGTAGCAAAGTCCCTCCAGAGGTATGAAGCAGGACTGAAGACAAGATGGAGATGAGGCATCAGCCTTATATAGGCTTTTCCAGGTGTAAGAACCTCTTTGTTCTTACTGTGGAAAATTACAGCAAAATGGAGTCTGGAGTCACATGGGCAAGTCCCTGCACACCCTGCTGAGTTACAAGGTGTATCTGCCTCCTCTCCATGGGTCAGTTGTGTAGCTGATGGTCCTTAATGGGCCATCAAGCAGGCTGGGCAGAGCTAACACCAACTTGTCTGGGGTGTCACCCAGAAGCAGAGCACAGATTTAAAATACAGACACTATAGAGCCAATATTCATAACTTCAACTACAAAATGACACATACACACAGACAGCATAACCATAACCAGCAACCCATAACCTGGTCTTAGACACCTTATACGACCCCCTTTACATAAGATTTGGTGCCACTACAGAACCTTGGTTGCAACCATGTTCTATATGGTCCCAGATTATATCAATAACGTCACACTCTCCCCGAAAGCCAGCGGGCTCCCCACCTCTTCGGTGGTGCCAGGTGAGTTCTGCTGGCTGCATGCAGCATGCGGGTGATTGGCCCAGAGAACCCAGCAGTTCTCCCCTCCTGTTCCAGGCTCAGCAGCAGGCTGGGGCCCTCGCCCAGGGGGAAGGGACGAGCAGGGAGCGGAGGCTGCATAGTGGACAGAAGCTCTGGGTACCAGGTCTCTACATGCAGCGCAGGAAGCCAGTGGGCAGGGGCCTGTCCTAGGCAGAAGCTGTGCAGGGAGGCGGGGACAGAGTCAGGGCAGCTTTAGGACAATACTGCTTGACTGCCATGTGCCTGTTCTGCATTGCAGTGCGACCTGGAGCCTGCCCCAGGCCCCAAGGCCCTGGGATCTGTGTGGAGTTATGCCAGGGGGACGATTCTTGTCCTCCAGGACAGAAGTGCTGCAGCAATGGGTGTGGCCACGTCTGTACAAGAGTAATTTGAGGTAAGATTAGGGGAATCGCTGTGCTCAGAGCCCTTCCCCAGGCTCGGACACTGGGGATGTGCCAATCACAGGACCCCCACGTCCACCTCAAGAGCTAATGGATAGTGGGAGGAGTCAGGCTCATTCGGTGAGAAACCAGGACCTGCCAATTTGCCCAGGGCTCGGTGTCTTAGCCCAAGCCAGAAGTGGATTCCTCTCTCCTGGCTGGGCCCATCCGTGGGCAGTTACAGGCAGTAGCGTGGATGGGGGTGTTCCTAGTGAGACCAGCTGGGCTCTGCTTGCACCAGCTGTGGGTTCCCCAGGCCAGCAGGTGCTCACAGCCACTCGCGCTCTCTCGTGGTGAGCCTGGAATCCAGAGCGTCTCTAATGAGCAGCAGCAGCGCAGAGATGAGAAGCAGCTCCCGGGCACAGTGAGCCCGTCACTCAGCACCTCCAGTGACAAGCATGAAAGGGGGGGCACGTTAGGAGTTTTCCGAGGGGTGGTTAGATTTTAAAGCTGAAATCTAACAAACTAGGCTTGCCAATAGGATCCGTGTGATGGGCAGAATTTGCACAGGCTCTAGTAGGAGTGAGTCCAGGGAGTGTTTCCTTACTAGCTTCAATTCAATGTTTAACTTGAGCAGGATTTCTCACACCGGGCCACTGGGTTATTCTGAACCACCCGACAATCTCTTACTTCCCCAGACCGGCAGCCGTTTGCCATCACAGCTTCACCAGTCACGTGTGGGCACAAAGTTCTGCTCAACACAAATACAGTCGTGCAAGCAAGTGTCACAGCCTGGGCCTGCGGCTCGGCAGGTGCACCAAAGAGCAGTTCAAATCACTGCGATTTCTTATTGCATTGACACTCGACTGCCAGTTCGTTAGGATCTAAGTCATGTGTCACCCAGCCAGTGTTTCTCCAAGGACTAAGGATGCACTTGTCTTTAAGGCCCCTGCTAATGGAATGAATGGGTCCAAAAGGGGCAAGTTTAGAATATCGAAAGCAATTGCTTAAAGCTGTGGTTCAAATCGCCACGGCCAGTTTGCTTGGAGCGCGTGCAGACAGCGTTAGTCAACATCCACCACGATACTGGAGCTCTCACTGGGGAGCACAGGCCTAGGGCTCGTCTGCATGTGAAATGCTCCAGCCGCACAGCTGCCTCCACCGAGGGGAGGGGTCTCCCGTGGCCCGAGAGGCCGGAGCTAGGTCGCCGGAGGGATTCTCCCAGTGACCTGGCGCTGTCTGCACCGGGATCAGGCCACTTAGCTACACTGCTCAGGGTGTGGGGTTTTCACACCCCGCGCCACGGAGCTGACCTGACTTTTGAGTGTAGCCCAGGCTTTGGCAAGAAACCCGCAGTTCTGATGTCACAGAGTATAAGGGAAACACAATCTCAGTCTCACCTCTTACTCTCTTAACCTGGGCTGGGAGAAAAGTCCTTCGCATGCAGCTGCTCCAGGCAGCTGCTGGGCCCACTAGGGTTTCTGTCCCGAGCCCAGCGGTGACCTCAGCTTGACACACCCTGACTGCAGGGCTTGTTGGGGGAGGGGAGGCCAGGCCTGCTCTGATGTCCAGTGCCCACTTGCCATCTGGGTGATCAGATTTCAGCTCTTGCCAATTCTCTGCTGCTTCCCACCGCACCCACGAGATGGCTCTGGTGTAGAACAGATTGCTTCAGTCCTTTTCTCAGCAGAGGCTTTTGAGGTTTGGTTCATTTCAGGGGCTGTAGTTCAGAATTAGCCCATGTTATTCACCAAAATTTCCCCCTTTTTAAGCAATTTCCTTTAATAATTCAAAGTTGTACCTTAGTTCGGTGATTGGATCGTTCGGGTCCCTTTGCGAGCTATCCAGTGCCTCTGGCTTCTAGAGTGCAGCCAGCCTCTGCCATGAAAACAAGCAAAATCCATTAGCGGCTTCTAAATGTGGCGGATGCTCTCCACAGGGGCGGCTCTAGACACCAGCGCACCAAGCAGGCGCTTGGGGCGGCCGTTTCCCGGGGGGCGGCATTTGGCTCCGGTTGAGCTCCCGCCGTCATGCCTGCGGCAGGTCCACCGGAGCCCGGAACGAGCGGACCTGCCGCAGGCATGACTGCGGCGGGTCCCGTCTTCCCGCGGCTCCAGTTGAGCTCCCGCAGGCATGACTGCGGCAGGTCCGCTGGTCCCGGGCTCCGGTGGACCTGCCGGCAGGAGCTCAACCGGAGCCGCGGGAAGAGGGGACCCGCCGCGGGACCGGGGAAGGGCGGCGCAGCGCTCCGCGCTGCTTGGGGCAGCGTGATTTGTAGAGCCGCCCCTGGCTCTCCAGGTGCCGTCTGAGTGCAGATTCGGTTTCACAATTCAGGGTTTACAATAGAACAAGGGACAATCTACAGAGAGAGTTTGATTCAAAGGGCAGACAGGTGTGCGGTGTCTCGTAGCCTCTTAGATGTGATTTAGAAGGAAAACAACTGTCTCGTGTAAAAGCTGGGGAGAAAATCCGTGGTTTGGGTTTCTGGGGAGCCCAGGCAGCGAACCCCCAGGGAATGCCACTGAACACAGACTGTGTCACATCTCCTAACTCAGACCTGCTGGATGGTCGGATGCCGCAGCAATGGGCGTGGAACGGAGCAGAACGGCGTGGGGGCTGGGACCATTCTATGGAACTCGGGCTCTAACTCATGTCCCCTCCGTCTCTCCAGGGCTTGCGCTCCCTCCCCAGGCCTGGACCCCTCTGCATGCCATGGCTTCACAACCTGCCTGGCGTCGGAGCCGGGCTGAGGAGTCCTTCCACTACGGATCTGCTACAAGGGCTGGGGAGGATGCTCCATTCCCCAGTCGCTCTTCTCTTCTGGTAACTAACTCCCCCAGCACCCCCTGCCCTCCATTAACTGCTTCGGGGGGTGCCCTGCTGAGGGACTGCTTTGTGTCCTGAATTTGGGGGCCCTGGCCAGGGACACAGGGGCTGTTGCTGCAGCCTTGGGGTGTGTTCCTCTCTGGCCAGCTCAGCTCAGGCCGCTGTGTTTTGCAGAGAACCTTTTCTCTCTTAATAAACGTGTGATGCATTAACCCACTTCTGCTTTATCACCCCCGGCTCGCAGCCGTGGCGGTGCCCCGCACACCTCTCGCAGCTCCCAGGACCCCCGGTCATGAGACCCCCAGGCTGAGCCAGGCCAGGCCTGTGCTGACCCGCAGCTCTCAAAGGGAGACAATTCACTCAGCGAGAAACGTGCTCCGGGGCTGGCCCTGATCTGAGACCAGCCCCAGGGCCCCCAGAGCTAACCAGGGCTCAATCCGACTCCAGTCCCTTGTAGAACAAGGGTGTCTCTCCCCCTCCTGCTCGTTCCAGGGCTCCAGCACGCCCCCTTGCGGCAGAGGTAGCCAGGCAGCAACTCGGTCTCAGGTTCCCCCACGGCCCTTTGGCCTATCCAGCCTTAGAGTCCCTGGCCCTCTGGCCAGGCCGCTTCATAGGGGTCAGTCCCGTCCAGGGCCACAGCGTTATTTACCCAAGTCCAGCAGAGATGCCGAAACAACCAACCCTTTGGCTGGTCACCACCTGATCGCAGGGGGCCTCCACTGTTGCAGACCACCCAGCTGTCTAGCCTCAGCTGGCTCCACAGCCCAGGGGCTGGCACGCTCCTCCCCTCGCCCAAGGGCTCAGGCAGGCTCCAGCTCCCCAGAGCCCCTGTCTCCAGGCAGGCTGCCAGCTCACTGTGCTCCATGCGTCTTCCTCCCTCCAACTTTAAATGCTGCAGCCAGGCCTAACCGCCCCACCAGTACACCCAGGGAGCAGCACCTGAGCTCTTCCAGACCAGGACAGAGTTATGCACCCCTTACGGGCAAGCAGCACCAGGGGATCTGGGTGCCCATACAAGGAGAACCCCCTGCAAGCAGCTGGCAGTTAAGCGAACCACACGCTACGTTCTAAAGACCAAGCCATTCCGTGCCAACATGCTCACTCCTCCAGCCGGGCATGACTGGACTGCGGTCGCTGTGTCAACCCACCCCGCCACCGTGCAGCCTGCAGCAGCGCCGCCTCCCCTGGGTCCCAGAATGGCCGTCAAGGCTGCCTGGGATACTGACGGGATTGCACGCATGTGAACTGGCAGCTGACACTAAGAGCTGCGTGGGGCACTGCAAGCCCCAGTGAGGAGAGCAGGAGAGAAGCAGGAAACGAGGGTGGGACCTGGACAAATGCAGCTAATGCATCCAGGGAAAATAACGCTGATGGCAAATCTGTAATGGGAGGGCAAACCCGGCCTGCAGCACTGGGCGGCGAGTGCACGGTGCGGGGGTATCAGCCTCAGGGCACTTGCCCAGAGGGTTCCCTTCGCGGATGGGTCCAGGCTCATTTGCTGGTGTCCTGCATCGGCCAGTTGGACTCCCCCTCCCCCAGCCAGAGACACCCCAACCAGCAGCCTCCTGCCTGCTCTCTGCCTCTGGACACAGCCCCACCTGAGAGGCAATACGGGCTTTGCACAAATGCTCAGCAGCCACAGACATTGCCACAGCCGTCCCAACACCAGGCCAGGGGCTGCCAGGAGCCCAGGGGCGGCTCTAGCGATTTTGCCACCCCAAGCACGGCGGCACGCCGCAGGGGGCACTCTGCTGGTCGCCGGTCCCGCGGCTCCAGTGGACCTCCCACAGGCATGTCTGCGGATGCTCCACCAAAGCCGCAGGACCAGCGGACCCTCCGCAGGGACGCCTGCGGGAGGTCCACCGGAGCTGCCTGCCGCCCTCCCGGCGACCGGCAGAGCGCCCCCCACGGCATGCTGCCCCAAGCACGCGCTTGGCGTGCTGGGGTCTGGAGGCGGCCCTGCAGGATCCCCCAGCTGGCAGAGAAGCACCTTCCCTCTTGTTCTGCGCATGGGGCTGCTAAATAGGGCTCGGTGCTTGGTCTGAAGAACCAGCCCAGGCGCAGCAGGTCCCAGTGTCCTGGCAATGCCGGAGGGGGTGAGCAAGCCCAGCTGTGGGGTCAAATCCCCCGGGCCCCAGAAGCCCCATCAGCCTACAGGAGACGTCCCCTCACCTGACTGACAGCCTCAGAACCCAGCAAGAGTCAGAGTGGCCCCTCCCAAGCCACGGGAGCCATGTGCTGAGTCCGGTGCAGGGGGCGAGCTCCTGCATCGGTCCCTGAGCCAACCGTGGCTCCGGTGCAGGGAAGGGTTATAAAGATGTTTGCGTCTCACTACAACTCAGCTGGCTTGGAGGGGACTGGGCCGGGAGCCCGTGGAGCAGGGGGCTGGGTGGCCTGGCGCGCCTGGATCCTACTCCCCACTCTGCTCTGTCCTGCCCTGCCTCACACAGGGGCCTCGGGCGAGACCCTTCCCCTCTGAGCGCCTCAGTTTCCCCAAGAGAACATTCCATGCCAGGGTGACTGCCCGGGCAATGGTTGCACAGCTCCTCGTTAGTGCTCATAAGGAGCTTTGAACATGAAAAGAGCCAATTACTTGTAACCCTTCTGCCCCTCTGAGTTGGCAGCAACAAGGGCTGGGTTCAGTATCCAGGGGTTCCGTTTCAATAACACAATGCAAAACCGGCTCGAGCCCCCACCCAGTGACCTGGGACAATTACCTACCACCCCCCCGGGTGCCTCCAGGAGGCAATACTTCCCCACTCGCAAGCACAGAGTCCGAGTGTAGCAAAATCCTTTTAATAAAGGAGGGAAACAATGCGGCATCATGTTGGAGAGACACCACAAACAGGACTATACACAAACCATAAGCAAAAACCCACCTCCAAGTACATTTGGCACTGTCCTTTCCCCCTTAGGGTCTTAAGTCCAATCACCCCAAAGTCCAACAACCCAAGAGTCTCTGTCTCTGGTCAGTGCCACCCCAGAGTTCAAAAGTTTATCTGCCGAGTTTTACCCCCCAGCCTGGGTGGAAATGCGGGGGGCACACACAGGGTGTTAAGGGACACCTTACGTGGGCCAGGGTCAACTGCCCCACTTCTCCGTGGAGTTCTGCTGCAGCCTTCACCACGACTGGCTCCACTCCATCAGCTGTGCCGCTCCTCCAGCCAACCCGTGAACCGCATCAGCCGTCCCCGCGAACCGCTCCACACTGCTCACTGTTCCACGGGCTGCGCCAACGTGCTGCAGACTGCTCCGCTCTGCCAGCTGCTTAGCGATCGATCTTCAGGCTCCCCCACTCAGTGATCTCAGCTCAGTAAGCTTAGCTCTTTTAGTGATTTCAGCTCTTAGTGGTTTCAACTTGTAGTAGAGGAGCCCCAGTGCCACCTTGGCCCAACGTGAATTCAGGTCAGCAGCCTCTAGATGAACTCCTAAAGGATTCAAAATTAGCTCTGCTCTTTAACAGTGGAGAGAGGAGAATGTGCAATTGGTGTTCCAGGCCCTCAAAAGGGGCCCATACCATCAGGTACACACACCAGTCCCCAGCCTCTCTCCCTTCACTGGGTTTTGGAACCCCTGTCCCTTGTCTAGCAAGTCATTTCTGTCATAAAGCAGTCTCATAGTTCCTCATTCACATAATTAAGGTAACAGCACTTTTTTTCCTTTCTGCCCCAATAACAAAGAAATTGGGGATTCCACAGTGTGAAAATAACCATCCCAGGCTGCTGTGTGTTATGCTAAGTGGAGTGGGTTTACCAATGCAAATGCACATTCCTAAAATTCCTTTGCCCACTCCTCATAATGTACCACCAGATGTCAGGGTAGATCTCATCCTGACTCTGCTTACATACTAATGAGGCCTGTGCTCGGTCAGCCATTGCTATCTGAGTGCGGGGGTGGCTGGGCTCAGTACAGAGTGACTCTCCTCATGGGATGTACTGTGCCTGGAACACGAGGAGTCACTGTCCTGGCACAGCACTGGGCTGCTCCCAAGCCTGTGGCCATCCCTGCCTCAGCATCCACCCTTCATGCTGCCCCACCCCAGCACAGCCACCTCCTCTCCGAGTGCTGCCGAGCCAGCCCTGCCAGAGACAACTCACCCATAAAAACATCAGAGCGGCCGGACTGGGTCAGACCCAGGGTCCGTCTAGCCCAGCGTCCTGTCTGCCGTCAGTGGCCAGTGCCAGGTGCCCCAGAGGGAATGAACAGAACAGGGAATCACCAAGTGATCCATCCCCTGTCGCCCATTCCCAGCTTCTGGCAAACAGAGGTTAGGGGCACCATCCCTGCCCAGCCTGGCTAATAGCCATTGATGGACCTGTCCTCCATGAACTGATCGAGTTCTTGTTTGAACCCTCTGGCAAGGAGTTCCACAGGGTGACTGTGCGCTGTGTGAAGAAGAACTTCCTTTTGTTTGTTTTAAACCTGCTACCTATTCATTTCATTTGGTGGCCCCTAGTTCTTATGTTATGAGAAGGAGTAAATAACACTTCCTTATTTACTTTCTCTACACCAGTCGTGATTTTATAGCCTCTATCATATCCCCCCTTAGTCATCCCTTTTCCAAGCTAAACAGTCTTATTAATCTCTCCTCGGCAGCTGTCCCATACCTCTAATCATTTTTGTTGCCCTTTTCTGGACCTTTTCCAATTCCAATATACTGTTTTTGAGATGGGGCGACCACATCTGCACGCAATATTCAACATGTGGGTGTTCCATGGATTTACAGAGAGGCAATGATATTTTCTCTTATGATCTCTCCCTTTCTCAATGATTCCCAACATTCTGTTCGCTTTTTTGACTGCCGCTGCACATTGAGTGGATGTTTTCAGAGAACTATCCACAATGACTCCAAGATCTTTCTGGAGTGGTAACAGCTAATCTAGACCCCATCATTTTATACGTATAGTTGGGATGACGTTTGCCAATGTGCGTTACTTTGCATTGATCAACGTTGAGTTTCATCTGCCATTTTGTTGCCCAGTCACCCAGTTTTGAGAGATCCTTTTGTAGCTCTTCGCAGTCTGCCCGGGACTCAGCTGACTTGAGCAGCTTTGTCCCATTGGTAACAAAGCACAGAGGGACGAGAGCCCTTTGGCGATGCTGCAGAATGGAGACGGTTGCATCCTGCAGCAGAGGCCCCAGGCTGTGGGTTGGCCACGGTTTACCAGCACACGCGTGGGCAGTTCGCACAGGCTGAGGGAGACTTTCACGTGGCTGCCACTTGGCAGAGAGGAGCAGGATGGACCTGAGCTTCAGGCACTTGGCGAGGAGACCAGGCCCATGCTGGGACGAGCCTGGGCACTGGCCTGGCGCATCACACAGGGAAATGCTCTCAGACACACGGAGGCGCCGCTCAGGGAGAGCAGCATCACACCTCCTTCCCTCCAGAGCCTCCCTGTCAAAATGCAGAGGGGCCCTGTCACAGAGTCCCCAGGCTGCTCCCCACCAAGCCAGGCAGGACTTTGGGAGCCTCTTCTCCCTCGGAGCAGCCTGTCTGCAGGGCAAGAAGCTCCCACGGCTTCACCTCCTGGGTCTCTCCTTGGAGCATTCAGCATCCTCTGCCCCTCCGTGCGCTTCCCACAGCGAGTCCGCCCTGGTGGGGTCCTGGGGGGCCACAGGGTCCTGCACCCCCACGTCGCAGTCAGACGTGACTCTCAGCCAGCCAGGAACACAGAGGTTTATTAGGTGACAGGAACACGGTCTAAACCAGAGCTTGTAGGTACAGATCTCAGCTTCAGACCAGTTTCCCACTCAGCAGCGCCCAGTCTCCCCATCAGCTCCATGCAGGGAAATCCCTCTGCATCAAGGTGCTCGGGCCCTGCCTGGCTGAGCTCCCTGATGGCCCCTGTTACTGCCTGAGATGTGGGTCCCGCCCGGCCCTCCTTTGGCGCTAGCACGCAGAGCCTGGAAGGCTGGCTGAGCCCTCGCTCGGGCGGGAGGTGCCCCCATCTCTGATGCTCCCAATTACTGTCCGGAAGGCTCTGGTGCTGCTTTTCCGACAGCACTCACTCCCCAAGCCCCCAGCCACTTGGGCCTTTCAGGGACCTTCCCCCACGTGACTGGTGCATGGGAACCCAGGGGGGATCTCTGCAGGGGCGCCTGGCTTCGAATCACCACAGCAAGTGATGACCCCTCGCAGACCCTGCTCGCTGGCGGCATGGCCGAGCCCGGCTAGAGATGGGAGCGGAGAGTCACAGACCTGCCCCCGCCTGAGCTGCACCCAGTCCTTCGCCCCACCCTGCTCACTGGGCAACAGCCGTGCAGGATGTTCATCCGGCTGCGTCATGGGCGACGCACTCAGGGCTGTTTTGCTGGGGGCCCGCCCTGCCCATTGGATGTTACAGTTCTTGTCTTTTCGGTTTAACGGCCCCCTTGCTCTGGGCGGGCCGTGGCGCTAGGGAGAAGCATGTTTGCTGGCTGACGTGTGAGGACAGCCCGCCCTAGGCAGGGAAGTGGATGGGAGCCTGTCAAATCCACCGCAGCCTCACCTTGGATTGCAGGGGAAGCCCGTGCCGTGCCTGGGGTGATCCGGAGAGACCCTCCCATTCAGCCCACAGGCTAACATCCTTGCTCTCGCCCCAAAATGTCACACCTCTCCCATCGCCACAGGACCAGAGCAGCACGTCGCAGACCAGGGAATGGTGGGGCCAGCTCCTGCTGCATCCCCGCTTCCATCAGCTGCAATAGCCCCTCGATGAACAGCTGCCCCTCTGTGACACGGTGGGGAGCCAGGGGTTGTCCAGGACAGATGTTCTGGGGTGGTGACTGCTCCCATGTGCACTGGGCAGAATGTGCCTTCGTGTCTGCAGGATGGGGGCTGAGTGCAGGGATCAGACAGACAGACAGACTGAGGTCAAGATGTCCCAGAAAGCACAAGACGGCGTGTGCTCTGCTCAGGCATATCCACTGAGCTGCTGGTGGCCGCGGGACAAGGGGGGGCAGTCAGATTGTGGCCATTCTCAACATACACGACAGAGGAGCCAAATCCAGGTCCCACTGGAGTCAGTGACAAACGTCTGTCACGGCGTCCCTGGGTCTCTCCTTGGAGCATTCAGCATCCTCTGCTCCTCCGTGCGATTCCCACAGTGAGTCCGCCCAGGCGGGGTCCTGGGGAAGCCACAGGGTCCTGCCCCCCCACTTCGCAGTCAGACGTGACTCTCAGCCGGCCAGTAACACAGAGGTTTATTAGATGACAGGAACACGGTCTAAAACAGAGCTTGTATGTACAGAGAACGGGATCCCTCAGCTGGGTCCATCCTGGGGGACGAGGGGGGCAGCGAGCCAGACACCCCCGTCTGCCCTCACTCCACCTCCAAACTGACTCACTCTCCAGCCCCTCCTCTCTGGGCTTTGTCTCTTTCCCAGGCCAGGGGTCACCTGATCTCTTTGTTCATCAACACCTTCAGTTGGCACCTTGCAGAGGAGGGGCCCCGGCCATCAGGGGTGGCTCCAGGCACCAGTGCACCAAGCGTGTGCCTGGGGTGGCAAGCCGCAGGGGGCGGCCTGCTGGTTGCTGTGAGGGCGGCAGTCAGGCAGCTTTCGCTGGCTTGCCCGCGGGAGGTCCGCTGGTCCCACGGCTTCGGCGGTTATTCGGCAGTGGGTACGCCGAAGCCGCGGGACCAGCAGACCCCCCGCAGGCGTGCCGCCGAATCTGCGTTACTAGAGGACGTCCTGCAGAAAAGCCGCCGAAAGCCGCCTGACCACCGTGCTTGGGGTGGCAAAATACATAGAGCCGCCCCTGCTGGCCATTAGTTGCCAGGAGACAGAGTGTCGGCCATTCTCTGTGCAGACAGTATCACAGGGGCCTTCTTGGGCTCTGCAACAATCACACACCCATATCCCCCCACCTAGATACCTAAGAAGTGCAGGGAAACAGGGGAAACTGAGGCACCCACACAGTACTCAGAGAAAACATTAAGAATATCCCCACTTTGTCACAACAGCCCATCAGCCATGGGGTCCAAAGTGTCCCCCACCCCGAGGTGGTTCCCTGCCTCCCGAGAGGGCAACCGTGCTGCCCCCAAAGCCCTCAAAAAAGCTGAGCCGAGCGCCTCCGCTGCAGGGAGAAATGAGCCGGCCAGGCGCCAGAAGCCGCGTCCTGCTCCGTGGGACACAAGGTGCTGCATCTAGCTTTGCCCTTTGCCACGTGAGCAGGGGCACACAGAGACGGTGCCCCCCCCAGCTGGGGAGCAGGCGGCGTGGTGCTTTGATGGAGCTCTTGTTCCTTGATTCCAAACCCTGAGGCTTGGGACAGCTCTTCAAAGGCCTGGCAGGGCTGGTTAACGTCTACGCCGGGACAGCCGGTTTCCAGAGGGGATCAGAGAGACCAAAAGCCTAGGACAGCAGGTGATGATTCTCCAGGGGAACTTACATGACCTGGACTATCTGAAGGTAGCTGTAGCTCCAGATCCGGGGGGCGAATGGCCCCACGGGGAGCTGCTGAGACACCCCGGGGCCTCCCGGAGAGACTCCAGCCAGCTCAGACTGGGTGAAAAGGAATCGAACTGACCCACACAGCCACTCACACCCACAGCCGCCAGGCCCCTACCCACAAGCCTGTGCACTGCTCCAGCTCGGGGACGGTGCTGATCCCGTCCGGTGGCCCACGAACCGACCTGACAGAACACAGCCCCGTCTCGGCACTGATTTGCCCCCTGCTGGCAGTTGGAGCAGAAAGGCCCAGGCACAATTGGCCACGGATGCTTTCTGCCCCTGTGACGAACTGGGAATGTTCTTAATGTTTGCTCTGAATACGGTGTTGGTGCCTCAGTGTCCCCTCTGCAGTTCTTAATATCTAGGTGGTGGGATCAGGGGGTGTGATTGCTGCAGAGGAAGGGGCCAGTGCACCTAAATGCCTGGCACTCTGTCTCCTAGCAACTGATGGCCTGGGCCCCCCCTCTGCAAAGGTGCCGGCTGAAGGTGTTGGAGACAAAGAGGTCAGGTGACCTCCTGGCCCAGGAAAGGAACTGAGCAGAGGAGGGGCTGGAGGGGGTTTCAGTTTGGGGCTGGCTGGGGACGAGGAGTGAAGTGCAGACGTGGGGGTCTGGCTCACTGCCCCCCAGAATGGACCCGGCCGAGGGGTCCGGTTTGCGGTACCGACAAGCTCTGTTTTAGATCCTGTTCCTGTCATCGAATAAACCTCTGTGTTCCTGGCTGGCTGAGAGTCACGTCTGACTGTGCAGTGGAGGGGCAGGACCCTGTGGCTTCCCCAGGACCCCACCTGGGCGGACTCGCTGTGGGAAGCGCACGGAGGGGCAGAGGATGCTGAATGCTCCAAGGAGAGACCCAGGAGGTGAAGCCGTGTGAGCTTCTTGCCCTGGAGACAGGCTGCTCCGAGGGAGAGGAGGCTGCCCAGGGACTCCGTGACAGCCCCTCATCCTCCAGCAAACCCAGGCCGATGCTCCTGGGGAGAGGGCTTGACACAGATGCCTTTAAAGCTAGTAGGTGCGAGAGCATCGTGCTCACGGCTCTTTCCTTGGCAGGTGGTGAACTGGGCAGCGTGGCTGCCATGTCACTCACCAAGCTCCGCTCGAACTCCAGCCTCCTGCTCCCAAGCACAGCCCCCTGCCACCTGAGCTGAAGCAGCCTCTCCACTACATGCTAGCAGTACTGGGCCCATGACACACAGGTGGGCTGCTGTGATTCCACCAGGAGAGGGCGGGGGTGCTGAGCACATATCAACCATGCTGTTACTTACTACATAACAGAGGGCTAGAACGCGTCCCACCTCTGCCAGCTGCCTCAGTGCAGGTCTGCTATAGACACCACCCACTGGGACCTCCTACGATCCCCTGAGAGAGCCCAGGGACAGACACCACTGCAGCCAGGCAGCCAAGGGCGCTCAGGCCAAGCAGAATACCCCCCTGCCATCACGCCACGCAGGGGCGGCTCTAGAAATTAGGCTGCCCCAGGCAGCGCGGTGTGCTGCGCCGCCCTTCCTCGGTCCCGCGGCGGGTCCCCTCTTCCCGCGGCTCCGGTTGAGCTCCCGCGGCAGGTCCACCGGAGCCCCGGGACGAGCGGACCTGCCGCAGGCATGACTGCGGGAGCTCCACCGGAGCCGCGGGAACAGCGAACCTCCCGCGGGCACGGCTGCGGACGGTTCGCGGGTCCGGCGGCCCCGCTTGAGCTGCCGCAGTCATGCCTGCGGGAGGTCCAGCCGAGCCGCGGGACGAGCCCCCCTCCGCAGTCATGCCTGCGGCAGGTCCGTCGTCGCGGCTCGGTGGACCTCCCGCAGGCATGACTGCGGCAGGTCCACCGGCCCAGCCTGCCGCCCCCTAGATTTGGCCGCCCTAGGCAACAGCTTGCTTTGCTGGTGCCTAGAGCCGCCCCTGACGCCACGCCAGCACCAGGTGCCTGCAGATCTCCAGAGCACCCAGGCTCCATTTCCTCCCACAGTTGCTGCTTCCCTAGGGGGATGCAGTGGCTGTACATGCCTGTGGCTGGCAGCCCTGCCACAGAACGGTGCAAGGGGGCAGAAGGAGCTGGCTGAACATATGCACAGATACCCAGATTTTCACAAGGTGCCCATGCAAAAATGTGTGTGCATCATTTGCACGTGCAATCACAGTAAGCATGCACAAAGTGGGGGAGTGGTGCCTGTATAGAATGGCTGGCTAAGAGCCTGTGTGTCTGCACCCACCCAGCCTGTACGTGCAGTCATGGCAAATGTGCGTGCAAAGCCGGGGCAGGGCTCTGGGCCCAAACTGTCAAGGCCCAGGCCCAGGCAGCCTCCCTGAGCATGTGCGACACGACGGCCCAGTCTCAGACGCTGCCTGGGCCAGGAGCAGAGAGTGCCAGCACTAGTGTGTAGTGGCACTGCCCGCTGAGCGGCTCTGGGCTCCCTGACTAGCCTGGCTCAAGGCTCTGCTCTTGCCCAGCCCCCGTGTTAACCTGGTGAGGGGCAGGCGCTTTGGGACAGCGAGGAGCCAGTGAGGCTCCCTCAAAGGGCCCCAGCGTTTCCCAGGGGCTGGCGCTGGGCTGTCTCGGGCAGCGCTCGGACACGCGTTTCTTTACTGACGAGAATGGGTGGCTGGGTTACTCCAGCCCCCCCCCCCCCCCGCACCCCCGCAGACGCCCTGGTGCGGCTGGAACGGTGCCGTGGTAAATGATTTCTCGGATCATGACACTGCCTGGGGCAGGGCCGGGCCGGGCCAGCCCTGGCCTCTGGCCGACAGTGAAATGAAAGGCCACGTCTCAGCCCCCAAACGCCTCCTGCTCACCCAGCCGGGCCCCGGCGAGTATAAATCCGGCCGGGCTCAGCGCTGGGCACTCACACCAGCGGCACCATGAAGCCAGGGACCATCCTCCTCCTCCTCCTCGCGGGGCTCCTGGCCCTCTGGGCCGAGCTGCCGCCTGCGGCTGGACAACGCAGGCCCCGGCCCCAGGGTGAGTGCAGCCAGCAGCAGCCCAGCCCACTCCCCCTGTGACCCGCACGCCTGGCAGAGAAGCCCGGGGCTGGCCCTGGGAGCTCAGGGCGGGAGGTGGTGACAGGGCTCCCTGCCGTGTGTGTGTCGCTGTGAGGGGCTGGGCGCGCACACTGGTTAGTGCTCTGGGAGCAGATGAGGGGGCAGCGCTATACCCTGAGTGCGGGGGCCTGGCCCTGCTGCAGCCAGGCAGAGTCACTGCCCTGACCAGCGCTCTTGTCTTCCTGGTGATGCTGTGTCTGAGTCTGACACTCCCCCGTCCTCTGGCTCCCAGCACAGAGGCTGGGCCAGGGTGCCCAGGAGCAGCGGGGAGACGGGTCAGGTGATGGTGACTGGGCTCGGGGACGGGGGCAGGAACTAGCGAGGGGGTGTAGGGAAGTGGTGGTGCCCCAGGTGGAGAGCGGTGGCCAGGCACCCAGGGCGTGGAGCCGTGGATTCCACCTGCTGCCCTGCTGGCAGCCATCGGCAACGCGGTGCGGCGGCCGGGGTCTCCCTGAGGCGGGGGAGCGCGGAACGCAAAGCCCAGCATGGGGAGCAGCTCCCCGGCCCTTCAGCCCCAGTACTCCACTGAACGAGCCCCCGGTCCCGCTGGCCCCCTCAGCGGGGTTTGCGAGCAGCCCCTTCCTGGCCCTAGGACAGCGCCAGGCAGCCTTGGGGCTGGGGCTAGGGGCTGGCCTTTCTGTCAAAGGCGGGGGTCGAGCCTGTCCACACCCAGGAGCGTATCTGGCTCTGGGCAGGGCCCTCCATTCTCCCCACATCTCAGAGCCTCCCCTGCTGGGAGCAGGGGCAGCTCTAGCCATTTCGCCGCCCCCAAGCACGGCGGCACACTGCGGGGGGCGCTCTGCCGGTCGCCGGTCCCGCGGCTCCAGTGGACCTCCTGCAGACGTGCCTGCGGGAGGTCCACCAGAGCCGCCTGCCGCCCTCCCGGCGACCAGCAGAGCGCCCCCCGCGGCATGCCACCCCAAGCACGCACTTGGCGTGCTGGGCCCTGGAGCCGCCCCTGCTGGGAGAGTGAAAGGAAAGGACCAGAGACGGGAGCAAAAACCAAAACAAAACAAGCTAAGGGCGTCCCCCCTCCCACTGCTGAGAAATGCTGCGGAACAGGGGAGAGGTCGCCTTGGGTCACCTCCCTGGGAGCCGTAGCAATTAGACAAGCCACAGCTTGTAATCATTTACCGCTCTCCCTGCACAGGTGTGTGTGTGTGTGTGTGTGTACGCACATGGGGCTGTGTGTGTGTTGGGGGGGTTGCAGTGGCTAACCTCACTGCTACTCGCAAGGAACCAGACTTGCCTACAGAGCCCTGTCCCCGTAAATCCAGGGGTGCACCCAGGGATGGCAACGGGCCACCTCCTGTCCAGGCCTGTGGAGCCCGAACAACCTCACTGTGTCATCATGCCAGCCCTGCTGTGGGGGGAGCCCCTTGTGGCAGGAGCGGGCCAGCTAGCCCTCTGCTTCCCGCGCAGGGGCGGCTCTACATATTCCGCCGCCCCAAGCACTCATGCGCGGGAGGCGCCCTGGAGCCCCGGGAGCAGCGGACCTCCCGCGGGCTTGACTGGTGAGGGTCTGCTAGTCGCTCGGCTGGACCTCCCGCAGCTGCGGACTGTTCGCTGGTCCGGCGGCTCCGGTTGAGCTGCCGCAGTCATGCCTGCGGGAGGTTCACTGGAGCCGCGGGAGGAGCGCCCCCTCCGCAGTCATGCCTGCGGCAGGTCCGGTCGTCCCGGGGCTCCGGTGGACCTCCCGCAGGCGTGACTGCGGCAGGTCCGCCGGCCCAATCTGCCGCCCCTGCCAGCAAGTGCCGCCCCACGCGCGTGCTTGTTGCGCTGGGGTCTGGAGCCGGCCCTGCTCCCGCGGGCGCTCATGGGAGCTGGCGTGTGCCCGTCGGTAACATCTCACCAGGAGCACCATGCGGGCTGGGACTGGGTCTGCCAGCTGTCCGCAGACACCAAGCTCCTTTGGGCTCCTGGGTCCAGCGCCCCTCAGAGCTGCTGGGTCTGGAGCTGCACCGTGGTGAGAGCCAGGCCACGGAGAGCTACAGGCACTTGGGGAGCTCGGCTGGCAGCCTGGCTTCTGAGGAGCAGCCTCCCCACCTGCCCTGCTCATGTACAAAGCGATGCAGGAAAGAGGAGACAACACCCTGACCAGGAAGCACCCTGGCCCTGCTGTGACGCCCGGCCCTGCGGGCGGAATGTGAGCCTCTTGGGAAATGTCACACACAGAAAGAGAGTCAGACTCTTTCCCGCTCCCAGGTATAAATGCCACGGCTCTGAACCGAATCCAAGCATGAGTCCGGGCTCCTTTCTCGGAGCTGATGCCAGCAAGTTAATTCCCCCTCAGGCACGCCGGCTGGCTGCAGGCGGCTCCAACCAGAACAGGTCTTTCAGCAGTTAATCTCCCAGGGGTCATGGTGTAACCTTGGGCTCGGTGCAAACCTGCCAGTGACTCTGGTGACGGTGAGGGGGAAATGGCGCTCCCAGCTGGGAACCGACCCCTTCAACTCGCCGGGCAGGAGAATGGAAAGGTTATCTGGTGTCTCTAGGTGCAGCCAATTCTCCATCGGTGCCTCAGGACAGCTCTAGAGAGCGAAGCCGTTCTGTCCAGCCGGCCGCTAATCCATCTCCCGGCACAGGGGTCACAGAAAGCAGGGGCCTCACTGCAGCCTGCTCTCCGGTTTACCTGTCACCTTCTGCCGTGGAGCACGTCTCTGGCTCCTGGCTGCCTTGAGCCTACGATGGCTTGTTATAAAGGTCTGGGTGGGTTCGGGTCGCCATCCCGCCAAGGCCAGCTAGCCATCAACAGGAGCCATAGGGCGTCAGCAGCTGGGTCCAGAGCTGCTAACTGGGGGTGGCTCCCCTTACCGCCCTGGGTGGTTTCAGCTATCCCCAACCCAGCCCTTATCCCTGTGAGCAGCCTGGTACCTCGTACATATGCTCTGATGTCAGCACAGTGATCTCTGCCTGACACCTCCGGAACAGATGAACCAACAACCAAGGTCCCCCTTACTTACAAGGGGAAACAGAGGGAACCCTGTAACAGGAAGAGGAAGATGGATTTGCTGTGGATACATCAGTACCATCAGACAACGCCCAGAGCACTGCTCTCCAGCTGGCTGTGCCTGGAGTCATGAGTCCAGGTTACTCCACACTCATGGGCTTTGTAAGGTGGAGGAACCTGCGTACCTGGAGGAGGCATCGCAGGCCTGAGGGTGCTTGAGTGCGGCGAGGTGATGAGGGGCCGATTTGCCCGGGGCAAACCTCTCTGCAACAGCAACAGGCGTTACTCACAGGCGTTACCCCTCCTCGGTGCCTCTGCTCCACTGTGCAGCACATGGGCCCCATCAGGTACCAGTGCCACCCACGTGAACCATTGTTGTCTCCTTGTTTCCTTGTGCTCTCCCCGGCTCTGGCTGGCCCGGCCATGGTCTCCTGTCCCATACGGAGGCGCTCAGCCTGTGTTTGAACAGCACGGGCACACTGGGGCACTGTGGTAACAGAAACAGCAGCAACGCTGGGTCTCTAATTGCCTCCATAGCATGGAAAGCCTCCAGGCCGCAGGGAAGAGAAGCGCCAGGACGCAATGCGCCACCCCAGGCAAACTGGTAAAGACGACGTGTCGGTAGCTGACAGGACCCACCGCTCTGGAGGGCCGAGGGGAGGGACGTGGTTTAGCGGGCGCTGGCCAGTAGCTGGAACACTGGCTGCTCCCAACAGCCAAGGGGAAGCAGAGGGGCCGACTCTTTGGAGCTCAGCTACCAGTACGGCTCCAAGTGCTTCTTGAGCCGACAGGTGCGTCCCGCGGGCTGAGCTGGGCAGAGCCAATTGGCTCAGATCCCCTTGGAGACACGTTGAGGTTCTGCTGTTGATCTCCCAGCCCATGGGCCTCACAGGGCCAGCTCTGACTCTCCTGCCAAGGCAGACGGGACAGTGGGTTCTCCTTCGCCGGGGCAGTCTGATTAGGGCTAGGGGTGCAGCCCCCTTGCTCAGCGGGGATCTTTGTGGCAGCCTTCAGCCCTGCCAAAGTCAAGTCCCCCAAGCCCTTCGAACAGGCCTGGGTCCGCCATGGGCAGGGGTTTGCTGCTGGCAACTCATAACCGGTCAGTTCCTGTGTCCCATGTGTGGGGAGCACACAGGGTCCTCGGCAGGCCAAACAATGGACTCTCCCAGGATTTCCTGGCTGCGGTGGAAGAGGAAGCACCATTTAGCATGTTGCCTGGTATTGTCTGATATCTGTATGATCATAGGACCTCGGAGCCCCCATCATGGACCGCAGTCCTGCGGTGCTAGGGGCTGTACAAACAGAACACAAGCTGCTCCCTGCCACGAGAGCTGACAACCTGCCTGCCACTCGTGGGGATTGTCTCAGGTCACCTTAGGCTTCCCCAAATGCCGCAGGGCGACGTCCATGTCCATACACCAGTCCCTCTGGTGGAAACGGACCCTCCCCACCCCCGCCATCCTCTCCAGCATGGGGATGCAGAGAGCCCGCCCGGAGCTGCTGTGGCGCAGTCCAGTTCCATGTGTTGTTGTGACCGGAGGGGACGTGAACGGGCACCTCTTCAGCGAGAGCGCTTGCTTCTGCTTCACCAGTAGAACCAGAGTCTGCTCCAAGCTAAGAAACCGGAGCACCATCAACGCAGCTCTCTAGCAAGGCTATTGAGTGATAACAGCACCAGCCAATGGAAACCAAAGCTAGAAGTTTACATCATCAAAGCCAACTGTCACTGGCTGCTGTGGGGGACGAGGGCTGGACAGTGTTACCGTGATGCAGTTGAAAGGTGCTGAGGCATCAGTCTTCCCCACGGCCCAAGTCCTGGCGTAAGCAGGGCTGGCTCCAGCTTTTTTGCCACCCCAAGCAAAGGGAGGAAAAAAAAGGACCTCCCTGTTGCCTGGTGCTGACACCTGCTCCGGACACCAGACAAAGACATGTAATCTGTGCGCCTCCGCTCTGCACTCAGCTCCCCAGCTGTGCACTCAGGTGACCGCCGGTAGCTGGCTGGGTATGCAGGTCTCCAGCCTGTGCATGACATAGGTGGGACGGTGTGTGTAGATCAGACACTCAGTTGCACACCTGGGTAATCTGGGACCGTGCCTCTGGAATGGGCCCCGCACACGGATCACCACCTGGCTACTGCCCCTCCCCATGGGGCTATGGGGAAGGATTTATGGGGGTCACTCCCTGCTTTAGCCTCCCCTTCCCCCAGCTCTGACGGCACAGGGGCGAGTTATGTGAAAGTGCCCTCTCCTTGCCCTCTCCGGCGGTGTCAGTCCTGGCTTTGTTATTACGCAAACGCTCCCGCACTCCCGGAGCAGTGTGTGCGAGAGCAAACAGCCTGTTGATTTACGGCTGCTCCACACCTTGCCTCATTGTTGACTCTGGACTTTAAATTACTTGACAATGTGCACAGGGACAGAGCTGCCAAACTTGGTGTGACCTCAGAGCCCCAAGAGCTCGCCTGGAGCCCAGGCGTGTGCCCAAAGCCTGTGCCGTGTCCCTGTGACACGGACACGTCTGCCTGCAGCAGATGCTGCTTCCGTGTCCAATGTGGCCTGGAGCAAGTCAGTCTCTGGCTGTGCCTCAGTTTCCCCACCTGAGACGTGGGGATAAGGAGATGTGGACGTTCACCTGCCATGCTCCATAACATGGGGTGACAACACCCTCCCTCTCCGAGAAGCTGAATTCATTAAGGGCTGTGAAAGGACTCTGCTACTGGGTGGCTACAGGGATGGGTGCAGCATCTGCTACGCCCATCCCAGCGCTCCCAGGCTTTTGGTTCAGCCAAACTGCTCCACTTCCCCTGACCTGGGAGAGTGGGAACTGCGCTCAGCCCTTGGCGGGATCACTGTATGCAAGTGAGCCCGTCCCTGCGCTAGCCCAGGGCCTGCGATCATGTTAGCGCCATTGCGCAGTGCCCCATCATGCCTTTCGCTACTGCAGTCTCAGCAGCAGAGCGGATTCCTCCTGTCCCCTCCCAGACATGAGGCGGGAGCATTGCTAGCACAGGGGCAGCTGCTTTCCAGCCCGGAGGCTGCTGCAGTGGAGCTGTGGTTGAGTGATTTCCACAAGCCGTAGGGAGTTAGTGCACCCCGGGCCCAGCCCAAACCAGGGACGCGTCAGTGCAGGGGGGCGTTGCTAAGGGGGTTGCTAAGGGATCAGTTCTAGGCCCCACGCCATTCAGCATTTTCCTCAGTTACCTCCCTCCCAGGTATTGCAGGGCTGGTTAATCTGGTGGGGGGGAGCCAGGGGCTGGAAGTGAGAGGTTCCAATCAGGTGTAAGGCACAAACTGTTAACAGTGCAGGCAGCGAGCAACCACTGGACCAAACTCCCCAGGGAAACGTGGAGTCTCCTTCTCTTGGTGCTTCTCGTGCAGGCTGGAGCCTTTCTGGGAGGTCTTTAGTCAAACACAGGTGATTGGGCTCAGCACTGGGGGGCCGGGAGAAATTCGGTGGCCTCTGAGCTACAGGAGGTCAGACTGGAAGATCTAAGGGTCTCTTTTGGCCTCAAGGTCTATGACTCTATGAAATCACAGTCCTTGGGTTCCTGTGTCCAACCTGCGGCAGTTTGGGGGGACCCAGGCTGCTCCCGCTGCCCCAGTTCTCAGACACTGAGCCGTCCATCCTGATGGGCCACGAGGGGCACGCTCGGCAATGCACGGAGCACATTCAGCCAGCGATTCTCCCGCTCACCAGGACGCAGCAGCCCCTGAGATGTGCCATGCACAGAAACACCCCCGGGGGAGCTGCAAACCCCAGCTCCTCCGAAGAAACCTGCATAAGAAGCAAGATCATGAATCACCCTGGCCCCCACCTGTCTGGGGGCCAGCGGTGGCCATGGCAGGCTGTCCGGGAGCCGCAGCAGCTTGCTGTCAGCCTGCCCACTGTGTGCTACAGAAGATGCTGGGTCCCTTCCGAGCTCTCACTTCCTGGTTCGCAGGCGGGCCAGAGCAGATACCTGATACCCACGGATTGTGCAATGGAATGAAGAGGGAGCGCGAGCGACTCTCCCGTTCTCTATAAATCACCTGGGAACCAGTCCCCTCCCTCCCCAGCTGCAGCCCCACCTGTGGGAAAGCTTAAAGCCCAGCCTGGGTAGGTCCGGACAGTCGGCGCCGGCTCCCCATAGGACCATGGTGAAGTCCAGCAGCATCGTCCTCCTGGTGGGGCTCCTGGCTCTCTGGGCCGAGCTGCCGTCTGCATCTGGCCAGAACATTACCAGTGAGTAGGAACGCCGCGCCCCCGCCCACGTCCCGCCTATGTACGCAGCCCTTCGGCTGGAGGGACCCCCCAGGGGAGGGGGTCTTGTGCAGCGAGAGCCAGGATGGAGCCAGGACCTGGCCCCACATTCGGGTGAGCCAGGGCCTCTCACCATTAACAATGTCCTCGGGGACAGGGGATACATTCGCTGCCCTCCTGGCCCACCGCCTGGCCCTCTCCCTGGGACCAGTGTGACCGTGGCTACACCGTGGGCCTTTCCCGTTTCAGAGAAAGCGGGCGTGTGCCCAGACACAGTGGTGGAGGCGGCTAACTGCACAGAGGAATGCCAGGCCGACAGCGACTGCGAGGAGAACCTCAAGTGCTGCCAGACGGGCTGCGGATGGTCCTGTCAGATCCCCAACGGTAACGCGCCCCCTTAGGGCTCCTGCCTGTCGCCCGGCCCACTGTATCCCCGCCGCTGCCCTGCCCAGGGGCTCCTGGCTGGGAGCACTTTGAACTGGGCTCCATCTTGCATGCCAGGTGTGTGGAGCGGCCAGGACGTGCTGAAGTAGCAGGTGGCGCGGGCGGGGGGTGTGAAGGGAGCAAGTGACGTCTCTTCGACACGCAGGGATTGCCGTCTGCAGGTCAGCTCCACCGCGCTGGGCTTCTGGTCAGAACCGACAATGCACCTGTACGAAGTGGTGGTACCCGCAGGCCCCAGGTGCAGGGAGGGCCCCCACCATGCCAGGCGCTGCACGGTTCCTGAGCTGGGGCCCCGGGTGGGGGCTGCGCCGGGCGCTGCACGGTTCCTGAGCTGGGGCCCCGGGTGGGGGCTGCGCCGGGCGCTGCACGGTTCCTGAGCTGGGGCCCCGGGTGGGGGCTGCGCCGGGCGCTGCACGGTTCCTGAGCTGGGGCCCGAGTGGGGGCTGCGCCGGGCGCTGTACAGTTCCTGAGCTGGGGCCCCGGGTGGGGGCTGCGCCGGGCGCTGCACGGTTCCTGAGCTGGGGCCCCGGGTGGGGGCTGCGCCGGGCGCTGCACGGTTCCTGAGCTGGGGCCCCGGGTGGGAGCTGCTCCAGGTAGCTAATGTAACACCGATTTTTAAAAAAGGCTCCAGAGGTGATCCTAGCAATTACAGGCCAGGGACTCTAACTTCAGTACCGGGCAAATTGGTTGAAACTATAGTAAAGAACAGAATTGTTGGACACATAGATGAACATGATTTAGTGAGGAAGAGTCAACATGGATTTTGTAAGGGGAAATCAGACCTCACCAATCTACTACAATAATTTGAGGGCGTCAAGAAACATGTGGAAACGAGATGATCCAGTGGATATAGTGTGTTTAGATTTTCAGAAAGCTTTTGACAAGGGTCCCTCCCCAAAGGCTCTTAAGCAAAGTAGGCTGTCATGGGATAAGCGGGAAGGTCCTCTCATGGACCAGTAACTGGTTAAAGACAGGAGACAAAGGATGGGAATAAATGGTCAGTTTTCACAGTGGAGAGGTAAATAGTGGGGTCCCCCAGGGCTCTGTACTGGGACCGGTGCTGTTCATCATGTTCATAAATGAATTGGAAAAACAGTAAGGTGGCAAAGTTTGTAGATGATACAAAATTCCTGAAGAGAGTGAAGTCGAAAGCAGACTGCGAAGAGCTACAAAGGGATCTCTCAAAAAGTGGCAGATGAAATTCAGTGTTGATAAATGCAAAGTAATGCATGCACATTGGAAAACATAATCCCAACTATACATAACAATGATGGGGCCTGAATTAGCTGTTACCACTCAATGTGCAGCGGCAGTCAAAAAAGTGAACAATGTTAGGATCCATTCGGAAAGGGATAGATAATAAGACAGTAAATATCATGATGCCACTATATAAATCCCTGGTTCGCCCACATCTTGACTCCTGCGTGCAGTTCTGGTCACCCCCTCTTAAAAAAGAGAGATTAAAACTGGAAAATGTTCAGAAAACGGCAACAAAAATGATTGGGGGGATAGAACAGCTTCAGCGTATGAGAGATTACAAAGCCTGGGACCGTTCAGCTCGGAAAAGAGATGACTAGGGGGGCTATGATAGAGATCTATAAAATCGTTACTGGGGTGGAGAAAGTGAAGTGTTATTTACCTTTTCATATAACACAAGAACCAGGATCATCCAATGAAATGAACAGGCAGCAGGTTTAAAACAAACACAAGGAAGTGTTTCATGGATATGAGTCAGCAGTGTGCCCTTGTTGCCAAGAAGGCCAATGGCATATTGGGCTGCATTAGTAGGAGCATTGCCAGCAGATTGAAGGACGTGATTATTCCCCTCTACTCGGCACTGGTGAGGCCACACCTGGAGTATTGCATCCAGTTTTGATCCCCACACTACAGAAGGGATGTGGACAAATTGGAAAGAGTCCAGTGGAGGGCAACAAAAATGATTAGGGGGCTGGGACACTGACTTATGAGGAGGGGCTGAGGGAACTGGGATTGTTTAGTCTGGAGATGAAAAGAGTGAGGGGGGATTTGATAGCAGCCTTCAACTACCTGAAGGGGGGTTCCAGAGGCTGGAGCTTGGCTGTTCTCAGTGGTGGCAGATGACAGAACAAGGGTCTCAAGTTGCAGTGGGGGAGAGCTAGGTTGGATATTAAGAAACGCTATTTCACTAGGAGGGTGGTGAAGCACTGGAATGGGTTATCTAGGGAGGTGGTGGAATCTCCTTCCTTAGAGGTTTTTAAGGTCAGGCTTGACAAAGCCCTGGCTGGGATGATTTAGTTGGGGATTGGTCCTGCTTTGAGCAGGGGGTTGGACTAGATGATCTCCTGAGGTCCCTTCCAACCCTGATATTCTATGATCCTATGAGAGCAATGCCTGAAGGCGAGGAATTGCCATGAGCCAAGAGGGATCAGGATGGTCCCTTCTGACATTAAAGTCAATGAGTCTGTAAGAAAGGGAACACTCAAGCTACTTGCCATACTAGGGAAAGCGTCTGCCTGGGGATAATCCCCAGAGAGAGGGGAGTCCTGCCTAGGGGCCAGCAGGGACATGGAATGGGCTGTGATGCTTATAAGAAGCACACCGGATCTTTTCCAGGGGAAAAGGCAACACACCATGTTTACTGAGCATGAGTGAGGAGCTGAGCTCTGTCGGTCCGATCGATGCGCTGAGGCTTTGCAGGACTGAACCCAGAGTTCTATGGCAAAACACACCAGCTTTAGACTTGTCAATTCCCACCTTAGTCTATGGATTTTGCAATCCTGGGATCGTTAGTCCTTAAGTGGAGTTCATCTTGGGGTTTTCCGCTGTTATCTCTTATTTGTTGTCTTGCCCTGGGGGTGTTTGCCTCACCTCTGAGGTTGTGGATGCTGCTAACTCGTTTAGCATCAGATACAATGGATGTTTTCTGATTGTTTCCTGCTCTCTCTCCAAGTCTCTCACTTCTTCTTGACCAGCTGGACATTTGGGATGGCTTTCACACTCATCCTGAACCATGCACACATCCTTTACTCACCCCCAAACAATTGCACAGAGAATGTCAGACAGGATTACATTTTAGAAAGGGTTATATGGTTACTAAAGGGATTACACAAGAACCTTACACAACTTCATTTGCAATGCAGATATGAAACAAGACCTTATAGCAAATACTGTAATGAAAACATCCTAAAACAAAAGGTGACCAGAATCAGCCATAAGGACTGTTCTGGTCTGTTCCTGCCTTAACATCAGTTCAGACACGGGCAGCCTGGCTGATGTGTTTCTACCAATGACCCCTTAGGCCATTGCTTTCTACTATTCAAAAAGGGTGGCTGGCAGGATATGGTCAAATCATACAGCACTACATGCTACATTATTATATCCTTCCTTCTAAATTATCCAAAATACAAACATCAAATCCTACTACTGCATATCCCCCTTTTGACCCCTCAAGAACAATTCTTGACTGGGCCATATTTTATACAATTGTTTCCTAGCAATATACTGAGAGACAATTTGAGCTTGTGGTTGTAATTTAACAAACATTCTCTTTGTCCAACAGCACATACAACACATTCCTAGCAAGCAAACACAGGACAATATTAACACAACTAGCAATGGGTGGAACATAACAGACATGCCCTTAAATGTACCAGTGCTAGGCTGTCAGCTCTTTTTCAGACTTAGCAATTTTTAGCATGTCTCTATTTGCATGTAATATTTGAATGACACACTTCCCTGTATCCCTCTGAGTCTGTTGTAAAAACTGAGCCACCTTGTTTCTGACAACAAGTGATCAGTTAGATCATGCCAATCCAGGCCACGGGTAACAGAGAAATTAACCGGGGTAGCTGTTATAAGGCTCTGTGCTTCTTCTCTCTTTGGTACATAATACATACAATTGCTAGTATATAATACACGGGCATCACATCTACATTCACCCACTGGGGGTTGGCTAATACTTGCATCCTCCCAAAATACTGTTTCCCAGGATGTAACACATACACGTTGTCCGATGTACAAAACACGTCACATTTTCTAGTTCATCCCATACACATGTTCCCAATGATGTGTCCTTGCTGCATGGTTCTGTGGTGACAGGTAGGAACAAGCACACCCATTTCTGAGGGCTCCACTCCATACACCCTCGGGTGTCCAATAGTTTCTCCTCTTTCCCAGCCCACTGACCCATAACCCGGGGTAGCCAAAAGGATCCCATGGTCAATTTTGGAAGCTGGCTCACTTTCCATATTTCTGTCTCCACAGACTGTTGGTGAGCAATTTTAACAATAATTTCACCTAATAACAAATCAGGCTTAACCATGCTGGAAACATACCGTAATGCCTCCATTCATATTTGTAGGTGTCAAACAATTGTTTTATAAGATGCGTTAATACCCGAACATTCCCAGATATCACCCAAAACATTTCGAGTGCAAGTGATGCATCTCAGTACATCCTGTGGCCAAGGCAGTTTTATTCCCTAACACTATTTGTTGTTATACAGCAGCCAGGAGGTGGGGTTTTGCCACCGCCACATATTCCATGTTGCTTTTAGGTTTCCCAGACCTATTTGTACCAAGTCCACAGTAGTATCTGCCTGTTTGTGAATGAGACTCTCATGCAGTTGTGACAAGGAACTTAACTTATTCTTAATTACCTCCAGATCCATAGTATTTATAATCCCTGCTCCAAAACCAATCCCTCCTAATATGGTGTTTGCTACCTGAGGATGTTTCCCTGTTAAAGAGACTGGTATGTCTTGACCTCCACCCTTCTGCAACGTTGGCTTCTGTATATACAGTTAAAATGCTTGTTCATCCTTTTCTGCCTAATGCAGTGGGGGGGGGGTTGGGTTTATTTATAGCACAATACACAACAATGCTAGCAACAAAACAAACAACACAAGATAAAACACAAAACACAATTTTTGTCGCGACAGTAGATCCATGGTATTCTGAGTTGCTCTTCAGCTGGTACCAGCTTCTCCTGATTTTATGAAAGACAAAAAGAACATGTTTCTACCCCTTTTGGGGTGGCAGGTTATTGCTTAAAATATCCCTTCCTTCTACAAACAGGCTTGCTGATTGCAGGCAAAACAGAGGAATTACCCCCATACTTTCCTGGGCTTTTGTTCTATAGGCAAGCCAGGTTTCAATGGCTTCTACCTTTTAAGGGTTTAGGGAAAATTATCCCACTGCTCAGTTATTACATTCATGGGGTGATGTACCTCAGTTTCCCTTCTTATACAGCAGACCAAGTTTATAATGTTTTTTCTGCTGTTTATTCACAGGTAATAGCTGAGAAGCATCATTACCATATGACCTTAAAGTTTTTTTGTTTTTTTTTCAAAAATCATACACACTATACATTGTTACAGGGGGGTACTTATTAACATTAAATTTATCCCAGTGTTTAATATTAACAATAATATTAGCATCAAATCTATTAAAGGTATCTTGTTATACCATGAATTATAGCCTTGGGTTTTGGTGAATTAAAAGGTAGGCGTGCCATGTGTATAAGCAGACCCCCTGTTGTACCTGTCTTCAGATTTCAGCACTGCATACTGCATTCTTCTACTTAGGGTTAACCTGTCCCTCTCTTATTCTTAGGTTTGACTCCTTTTTCCGCCTTCCTCTGGAGGGTCAGAATTTGAGCCTTTTGGTTTCAGGTAGTTTGTTTGCAAACCAAGTAATGTCCTTTATCTGCAGCTCCTTTGTGCTGCCATTATGGGCAGTTCTTTCCTTCCTCTAGGTAATTTGCACTAACACAGACGCTTTCTGGTTTGCTTTTGGATCCAAAGGCATCAGCAGAGCTGAGAGACTCTGTCTTAAAGGGACACAATCAACTTCCACCAGAGTTTTGATTTCTTTCCACTTTCAATTCCTGCTTCCAAAACACCCAGTGATCTGAAAAAGAAAACACACCTATGGTGGCTCCCTTTGGGGCCCTAAGAGGATTTTAATTCAGTAGTTTGCATTGCATTTTACCCCTTCTGCAATATACACGACACACGTCCTGGAAAAATGCACATTCCTTCCATAGTTTAATGTCTATAACTTTATATTAGTCATATCCATTTGTACATAAGGCGTAACTGTTTCTTTTGTGTGCCGAGAGTTTTCATGTACCTTTATCAAAGTGACAGTCTGATTACACAGAGCCGCCTTAAAGCTCCGTGTTCCTAACGCTGCGTTGTTGGTTTTGTGCACCTCACCCCTGCGGTTGCTCCAGAGGGGCACTGTCTTTTGTCATTTCTTATTCTTTTACTACAGCTCTTATCTGCTATTTTGTTACCAAACAACAAGTCCAGACTCTCTTCCCATGCTCCTGGGCTTCACTGCCCTGCTGCAGCCACAGCTTTGGTCTTTGAAAAGATATTGAACGTTATAAAGCATTGAGGTACCTTAAGAGTTAAATGCTAAACACCAAAGACAAACACCACCAGTTATCTGCATGTGGCAAAAAGTCGGTCAGTTTTGCTACTTTGAATGAAAGATTCAAATGGATTTTTAGTGGGATTATTTAAAAATAAAACAAACCCTACAAACCAAGAGTTTTACAAGCCAGGGAGTGTTGATGTAGATCCTTAAAACCTCACCTATTTGCACAATAGATTTACACACTCACACAGGTACATACACACTCTTTTCTTAACATCCTCTTCCACTGCTTTCATTTTCACACAGCTGTACACAGACCACAGCTTCGGTTATACACTTAGGGGCAGCTAAGTTCCAATAGAAACTCCTCATGTTCTTTTAGCAAATTTGACTGAATTGTTCATAGTCAAATGATTTAAATCAGATTGTCTCTTTGCCTGGCTTATTTACAGACATTCCTCTGGAAAAGGGCCCATTTCCCCTTCAGAATGGCTGCAAAGAAACCAAGAATTCTCTTTCTCTAACACTTTTCCTTTTTAACACGTTCACAAAGTTTAACTGCTTAATTCCCCCGCAGCCTCTGCAGAGTTAACTTCTCACTCTCTTTCCTTCAATCACTTGCTTATCTCCCAAACGGACACCTCTCTCAGCCCAGATTCCACCATTCCCAGTATTGTCCCAGGGATCTGAATTCCTGCTCCTTCCCTTACTCCTGCCACTCAGGGCTCCCAGCCTGTTTTCAAATCTCTTTATCTGTTGCCTGCCTGCTTGTCTGGGCCTGATCCTGCTTTCCTCCCTGAACCGTCCCTTCCCATGGGCACAGGCTTTGTCCAACTAACCATTTAGCAAGGAGGGGGGCTCCTCAACTAGCCCCCACCCCTCGTGGTCTCTTTCCTTAAATATTTCTCTCGAATCTGTGAAATTACAACAACATCTCACACTCCTATATCCTTCAGCGTGAGGTCTTACAGAAACCTACTCCTTATGTGCCCACACTTGTGCTGGGATGTACACAACACACAAAGTCGACACCCTCTAAAAACTGCCTGACAGAGCAGGAGGAGGAACGCTAAGTCCCCTACTTTGGGGGCTTGATCCTGCTACGACAAGGGTATATTCACCTATGCAATTTTTTCCCTGACAGATGGGTGGGAGTGAGGACTCTAATCCTCCCCCTTATGGCCCAGCACCTCTACGACCGGGGGGCTGTATACCTAGACAGTTTGTATATATCTTATCTGTATCGTTTTCCCCGACAGATGGGTTGGAGCGAGGACTCTAATACTTCCCCTATTGTCCGGCACTTCTGTGACCAGGGGTACACACACCTGACTGATTGATCACTTGACATGGATGGGATACCTTGTAGCAGTAATTTCAACAATCACAGTGCATGTTGTGATGAAGTGGGACTGTTCTTAATGTTTCCTCTGAATACTGTGTGGGTGCCTCAGTTTCCCCTATGCATTTCTTAAGCCTCCACTGTGCATAAATGGACAACACTTTGTATCCTGGCAACAAACGGCCAGGGCCTTCCCCCTTGCAAGGGAATAGCTAAAGGTGAACAAAGAGGTCAGGTGACCTCCTGGTCCAGGAAAGAGACAAAGCCCAGAGGAGGGGGTTTCAGTTTGGAGCTGGCTGGGGACGGGAAGTGAGGGCAGACGCGGGTGTCTGCCTCGCTGGGCCCCAGAATGGACCTGGCTGAGGGGTCCTGTTCTCTGTACCTACAAGCTCTGTTTTAGACCCTGTTCCTGTCATCTAATAAACCTCTGTGTTACTGGCCGGCTGAGAGTCACGTCTGACTGCGAAGTGGGGGTGCAGGACTCTCTGGCTTCCTCAGGACCCCGCCTGGGCGGACTCGCTGGGGGAAGTGCACGGAGGGGCAGAGGATGCTGAATGCTCTAAGGTCAGACCCAGGAGTTGAAGCCGTGGGAGCTTCTTGCCCTGAAGACAGTCTGCTCCAAGGGAGAGGAGGCTTCCCAAAGTCCTGACTGGCTTTGTGGGGAGCAGTTCCAGAGCATCGCCCGGGGACTCTGTGACACGTCTTCCCCCTTTCGCAATTCTCCACCCAAAAAGTTATGCTTATAAGAAGCACACGAGATCTTTTTTGGGGAAAAGACAATACACTGCATTTATTGAAAATACAACAGTTAGCATATGCATTCAGTCACACCACACACACACGTCCTCCAGATGGTCTTATAGCTACCAGCAGCTGGGCTTGCTGCTTATTAGTCCTTAAGTGAAGTTAATCTTGGGGTTTTCCGCTGTTATCTCTGATTTGTTGTCTCGCCTTCAGCCCCGGTGTAAGTTGACAGGCGAGTGCTCCGTCTCCGGGGAACTGGATTCCCTACAGCGACAGGAGCACCCCTGGCGGCCGTGTGGCTGGGCATTGTCACTCAGGCGGCACAGCAGCATCACAGCAGCGTTTTGTGTAGACAGGCCCTGAGCGCTCCAGGCCTGACCCTAAGCACAGGCATGTGCTCCCAGGGCTGGCTCCGTGCACAGGCGCTGGGGCCGCTCACCAGCAAGGCAGGGGCACAGAAGGAGGCCGATTGGACAGAGCCCCTGAGCCAGGTTGTGCCCCTGGGGTGCAGACACTTTCCTTTTAGAGCAGCGAGTCCCACTCCTGATCCTGAGCCCAGGGGCCAGGGACCCTCACGCGAAACTCATACTGTCTCCTGCCCTTCCAGAGAAACCTGGCTCGTGCCCAGTGGTGCAAGGTGGAATCCCCTTACTGGGCCTGTGCAAGAACCAGTGCAAAGTGGACTCGCAATGCCAAGGGACCATGAAGTGCTGCATGAACGGCTGTCGCAAGCTGGCGTGTGTCCGCCCAAATTTTTAAAGGTGAGCGTAGCAGTTCCTGGGGTGCGGGGTGGGTAGCACAGCCCCCGTGTGCGCTCCTGGGGGGCGGGGTGGGTAGCACAGCCCCCGTGTGCGCTCCTCGGGGTGGGGATGGCACAGCCCCGTGCGCTCCTGGGGCGGGGTGGGTGGCACAGCCCCATGTGCGCTCCTGGGGGCGGTGGGTGGCACAGCCCCATGTGCGCTCCTGGGGCGGGGTGGTGGCACAGCCCCGTGCGCTCCTGGGGGCAGGGTGGGTGGCACAGCCCCGTGTGCGCTCCTCGGGGTGGGGTGGCACAGCCCCTGTGCGCTCCTGGGGTGGCACAGCCCTGTGTGCTCCTAGGGGCAGGGTAGATAGCACAGCCCCTGTGTGAGCTCCTGGGGGTGGGGTAGCACAGCCCCGTGCGCTCCTGGCGGGGTGGGGGAGATAGCACAGCCCCCATGTGCGCTCCTGGGGGGCGGGGTGGGTAGCACAGCCCCCGTGTGCGCTCCTCGGGGGGTGGGGGGGTGGCACAGCCCCCGTGCGCTCCGGGGGGGGTGGGGGGATGGCACAGCCCCTGTGCGCTCCGGTGGGGTGGCACAGCCCCTGTGTGCTCCTAGGGGCAGGGTAGATAGCACAGCCCCTGTGTGAGCTCCTGGGGTGGGGTGGGTAGCACAGCCCCGTGCGCTCCTGGGGGTGGGGTAGATAGCACAGCCCCATGTGCGCTCCTGGGGGCAGTGTGGAGTGGGGTGGTTAGTGGTCCTCTAATTTTTCCCACCCACGTGCGGAATGAATTTTGTTATGTGACACGTCCCCCCATCTTGGTGCACAGAACAAAATTCATGTGGCAGAGGTGGGGCCGAGGGGTTCGGAGTGTGGGCGGGGGCTCAGGGCTGGGGCAGAAGGTTGGGGGTACGGGGTGAGGGCTCTGGGGTGGGGCCAGCGGTGAGGGGCTTGGGGTGCGGGAGGGGGCTATGGTGGGGAGAGAGAACTCCCCCCAGCTCCCTCTCCCCACAGCAACACCTGGGCTGTGCGGGGAGAGGTCCCTTTGTCTGCCACGGCAGCTCCAGGGCTGGGGCTGCAGGATAGGCGCCCCTCCCCCAGCAGGGTTTCTGCCAGGGGAGGGGTGCCGTGGCAGGTCCGGACCGGGGCTGGGTTTGGCCTGGTGGAGGGACACCTTAGCCGTGGCTGGGTTTGGGCCTGGCTGGGCCGCCCCGGCTGTGGCTGGGCTTGGCCTGGGGTAGGGGTGCCCGGGCTGGTCTGGGTGCCCCAGCTGTAGCAGAGTGGGGGCCGGGGGAGGGGCGCCCCGGCTGTGGCTGGCTTTGGGCTGGGGTAGGTTGGGGCTGGGGGAGGGGCATCCCTCCCCAGGCCGTGCCAGGTCCTGACCTGCTGCATGGCCACCCGGTGGCAGGGCACCCCACGCCCTATCTCCCGTGCGTAGGTCTCATGGCCAGGCACTGCGGGACCTCCTTTCTCACTGCACAGCTATGCGAGACGCCCAGATGCCATGAGGATGGGCAGACAGCCAGACCTGGAGGGAGATCTGCTCCCTTGTGCCCCCTCAGGTAGTCAGTGGCATTTGCCCCATGGGGCTGGCCTGTCACTGGGGCATTGCAGAGCCAGGACAATAGAGGCTGAGCCGGAGAACAAGGATCTCCCCAGTCCCGACCTAGCGCAGGGCGTCCCTGTGAGCAGGGCTGATCCTGCCAGCCCACCTCGCCCTCATGAGATCGCCACCGGCCCCAGGGCTCAGCGTGGGCCCAGACTTCCAGCAGGGCTCTCCTACGCTGAGTAGGGCACGTCAGCGGCCCCAGGACCCAGCCTGCAGGGCTGGTAGTGCCCAGGAGGCGATTCACTGTCAGCACCATCCTTGCACCCAGCGCTGATGGGGTGGGCAGGGAGTCCTGCTCACAGCCTGCTCCCTGCCGCCTCATTGCATGACTTTCCCTTTGCAGATGCCTCCTAGCTCTGCCCATCACCAGGCAAAGGGGGAGCAGCGCTCGAAAACGCCTGTCGCTCTGCCCACGACTCCCAGTGCCCCAGCGTGGAGCTGTCCTGCTCCCCAGCTCCCTGCCCAGGGCTCTCACGGACCAGCACATCCAGACTCCAGGCTCTCCCCGACCCCAATAAAACAGCCTTGCCCTGCAGCTCTGGTGGTCGTGTCTGTATCTTCTCCAGCTCTTTGGGCCAGGTAGCTGGCCAGCTCTGGTCCCGGTACACCTGCCTCGCCCATAGGGCTAGGCACCCAGCTGGGCTCCAGTCCTGCACCCCTGCCTCACCACAGACATTGCACGTGTCCAAACCTCTGCTCACCAGCTCAGTCTGCACCCTGCAAATGGCTTGCAAGGTGGGTGCACGCCCAGTCCACAGCCACGCTCAGTTGCAGCTGTGTGTGCACAACCCAGGGCTGGGGCTCAGAAAGTGCCCCGTGGTGCCCTCCTGGTCCTGCCAGGCTGGGACAGGGCAGTTGGGCACCTTGCTCTCCCCCACACACCGAGTCTGTCCAGCCCCTTCCTGCGCTGTAACCTCCCTCCGGCCCCTGGGCTCTTCCCGGCTGTAAGACATGGGGCACCGCAGGCTGGGACGGCCTGGGCAGAGGCTCTTTGCACCCCTCATGCAAATGCGTTTCACGGAGTGCAGTGGCCTTGAAGTGACGCAGCAAAGAATCCAGCCTTGCAGCCAGCTCGGCAAGGCCTGGCCCTGGCCCACTGCCCGGCTGGGTGACTCCCCACGGCCAGGGGCTGGGCCAGGCCGACACATCCCTGAACCGCTCTTTGCAAGGCCCCGCTGGGCTGTCTGGGTCTCTGCCTCAGGCCGGGGCAGCTACCCAGGGCACCTCACGCGCCTCATTCCCATCATCCCGGAACTCACCCCCTGCCCCTCCGGGACAGCGGGCGGCTCCGCCTGCACACACTGAACGCGCAGTTCGGCTGCTGGGGCCAGCAAACAGGCAGGGAGCGAGGCGCCCGGGCAGAGGGCCAGGGACGCAGCCAGGCAGGGCGAGTAGCACCTATGCCAAAGGAATGAGGAAACCCGAACCCCTCCCACCATTGCCGGCCCTGCCTCTCGCACTGCCCTGGGGCCCAGCCCTCTCGGCAGCCAGGCCTGGCCCCAGAGGCGGCAGGGCTGGATTCTGGCTCAGCAGGAGCACCCCAGGGATGCTGCCGGAAGCCCAGGTTCCCCCAGGAGCAGGGCTGGTCGTTCCCTCCCCTGCTGGGCTCTGCCCGTGTGATTCCCCGGGGGCTGGCTCTCAGGCCCAGCCATGGTACACGTAGCCAAGCTGGCTTGGTGCCCACATGCCTCCCTGTGCCCAGGAACCGTTTGCAGGGAGAGGTGACACCTGCTGCTCATTCCCTCGTTCTACGGGGACCCGTCCAAGCTGTCCGGACGCCTCTTCCCTGCCGCCAGGACGGGGGTCGCACTGCTTGGGATACAGGGGCCCAGACCACATGGGGAAAGGGCTCCCCAGGCCTCAGAGCACAGGGATGGAGACAACGCTGGCACCAGCAAGGGCCACATCCAGAGGGCTGGGCACTGCCAGGGCCAGGCAGCAGGTCCCCCCTTGCCAGGCTGGCCTCAGTGGGTCTGACTCCCAGCCAAGGGCTGAGCTGTGGGACCCACCTGGCCCTTCTCAGGCACATGCCCAGGTCCTGCCCCCCCCATCCCTGAGCACAGATCCCCCACAGGCCCCGCCGAGGCAGGGGAGTCGTTCCCGTCTCTGCAGGGGACGGGACGCCGTCTCTGAAGCACGTCTGGGGCTCAGTGCTAAGGGGATCTGGTGGCCTGGCTCTGAGCCCGGGGGAGCTCAGTGCCGCTGTTGTGTGGTGGAGGAGCCCAGCACCCTGCCTGACCATGCCCCAGCGGGAGAGTGTCCCAGGTGGGCTGGCAGCGCTGCATGCAGCATTGTTCTCCGGTTAATGTTTGTTGAAACCGAGCCCCAAGCACCAGGAGAGGCCGGGCCTCCTTGCTGAAGCAAACACTGGTCTCCTCTCTCCCTGGGATCAGAAGCCCCAGCCCCTGGGAGCCTGGACCCTGGCACGGCAGGATGCGTGGGCGCTTCCCCCATCCCACTCCACTGGCGTCTCCACCAGGCAGCTCAGCCGGGGTGGGGATTTCGGCTCCCGTGGGAGGCGGGAGAAACAGGCCACTATCACTGCACTTCCCGCCTGGAACATGGCGAATGCTCCCGATCGGCGCCCGTCGCTCTCCATTGGCCTCTCTTCCAATGGCCCACGGCTTGCGGCCCTGGCACTGGCACTGTCTGGCTAGATCCTGGCCAGCGGGTCTCCCAACAGCACGACCCAGGGAACCAGATGCTTGGAATGGACAGTGCAGCCGGCCACAGACAGAGCCGGGACCGGTTCCCCGTGGGGGGATTCGCAACACACACCTGGGACTGGGAGCTGTGCAGGGTGAGCCATGTGGCTTTGTATGCCCTTTACAGCAGGCCGGCCTGGGGCTACCAAACGCTTGCATCAAAGTGCTGGAGGAGGCGCTGCAGCCAGAGGAACCCACTGGTGAGCAGGAGGGAGGCAGACGCCCTGGAGAGCGCTGTGGGCTGCCTGCCCAGCTCTGCTTCAGGAGTCTCCTACGTCCGGATTACTATTGTGCTGAGCACGCCCAGGGCACAGCCCCCCTCCCAGCGCCGGTACTCCAGCCAACGCATTGTGAATCGAATGAGCTGGACTCTGGCAGGTGAGCCAACCCCTCCCCAGCCTGACCCAGCCCCCTCTGGGCCACGGTTTAAATCCTGGCCTGGCTCAGTTCTGGACACTCAGACCCGGCTCCCGGCACCGCCATGGAGTCAGGAGGCATCTTCCTCCCCCTGGGGCTCCTGGCCCTCTGGGCCGCGCTGCCGCCTGCACCAGGGCAGGAGAAAGGAGGTTAGTAACAGGCGCATGCTAGACTCACCGAGCGGGATCTGTGTAGCTTAACAAAGGGGTGAGCTGATCCCCGGCCTCTTGCACACTGGCCTGGGGAACAAACGGTCACCACGGGGCTCTCCAGTCTCGCAGAGGAAAGTCCAGCACCGTCCATGGCTGGAAGTGGAAGCCAGGCAGATTCAGACTGGAAACAGGGCCTGGTCCATTTTTAACAGTGACCACTGGAACATTCCCAGCCTTGGTGGCGGATTCTCCACCACTGACCGGTTTTTCACTCCAGCGGCTGCACTAGGGCTTGTTTGGGAGCAGTTCCCTGGCCTGCGCTCTACTGGAGGTGAGGCTAGGTAGATGATCAGGGGCTCCGTCTGGCTGGAATCTGTGCAGCTGTGCTTATAGAGAGGAGTTGCCTCCCAGCCCCGCAGAGGGCACCTGTCCTCTCAGGTGGAGGCAGGTAGCTGTGGTCTTATTCCTCAAACCATATAGCTGGGTCCACTCAGTGCAGCCACTAGTAGATGGGCTCCAGTCTCCTTTCTCTGTACAGGTAAAGTGGGTGAATGTCCAGCAGGGAGGATTGAGTTTGTGCGTCCCTCCAGGATCTACTGTCTCTCAGAGCAGAGCTGCCCAGGGAACGAGAAGTGCTGCAATATTGGGCACATGAGAACCTGCCTCCTCCCTGAAAAAGGTACGTCCTGCTCTCCCTGATTGCAGGAGGGCCCCTCTGCAGGGACAGTGGGGGAGCTGCCCGGCATGGCAGCAGGGCAAGCAAACGGTGGGAATAGGCAGGGATGGAAAGTAAAACACAGGACCCTGCAGGAGAGCGGTTGGTGCCGTTTGCAGGACCATGGCCCTGTGCCATTGATTTATTCACCAACGATACTGCTGGTACAGCAGGAGTCACTAGATGGTGCCGTTTGCTTAGCCTGATGTTCCTGTTCGTCGTGCGCAAGGTGAGTGTGGTGTTTGCATCACAGGACTAGCAGCACAGCATTTCTTCAGTTTCTGTGGGGTGAGCTGCTGCAAATAGCAGGGGAGTTTGCCTCTGCCGTCTTCTCTCACCGGAGCCACCTCCTGGCCACTGGGTTTGGGCTGAGCGCTCTCAAAGAGGAAGCTGTGTGTGTGCCCTTTGTGACCACCTCTGCTCCAGGACTGCTGTATGTACTATAAATAAACAGGCTCCATCCAGCACCCAAACTCTGCCTCCAGATTTCTCTTCCAATGGGAGACCAGTCTGCAAGGCCCCAAAGTCTGCTACTGCTTGGCAAGGGGGCGACCCGGCAGAGAGTGGCCAGCCCTGAGCAGGGCAGCAGACCCTCCGAGCGCTGGGGGCGCTGACTGAGAGGTGAGACTGTTCAGACAAACTGGAGCGGCTTGGCTGGGATGTCTAAGGTTGCAGAGCATCTAGTGCAAACTCGAGGGAGGGGCTGGAGCCGGCAGCCCAGCAGCCTGTGCTCTGGCACCTGGGCCCATGCCCCCGCCAGCCAGCCAGGAGCTCCCCGCTGGCTTTCCCACCATTGATGCACAGCCAGGGAAGCAGCAGAAGCCCCTGTGTTGTGCTACCCTCATCTTGCATGTGCACAGAGGCTCTGTTCCCAGCACACCCACTGTGGCGGCTGCAAGGGCCCCTTGGAGGGGAAGCCTGCCTGTCCTGGGCACGGCGACTGCACTGTGTGTCTCCTGTTCTGCAGTGAACCCAGGCTACTGCCCGGAGCCCGACACCGGGGTGGCAGAGCCCTGCCTGGTGAGCTGCTGGAATGACTCTGCGTGTGCCGGCGGGGCCAAGTGCTGTGCCGAGGGCTGCCACGTTCACTGCACGAGCGCCCAGCCAGGTAGGCCCCAGGGGAGCGCATGGCATCTCGGCTCTGTGATCCCCACCCCCAGCTGTGCCCAGGGGCAGGCTGGTTGGCTGGCTGATGTATAAGGAGGGCGGCGACGGGGCCACTCTGCTGCTGCCCGGCTGCTGCTGCTGCCTGGGGAAAGGTCCGTCCCTGGGCCAGGCTGGAGGCGCTGCACCCTCCGTGCAGACACAAGACAAGAATTGCCCTGCCCCACCTCTCCGGAGAGACGCTGGCCAGGAGTGTCTGCGCTGCCCTCTGCTTATGGGTCTAGACCCCAATGGGCTTTGGCACCAGCTGTGGGAGCCGCTGAGCAGCAGCCTGGGCCTGGCCCCAGTGGGGGCCCTGACGGTCCAGCCCACGGCCTGCAGCTCCAGACCTGTCCCTCCCTGGGGACCCAGGGGGAGGGAATCGCCCGGGACAGCAGCGCTGCCCATGGGCAGAGCTGAGCGTGGCATGTTCTCTGCCCCTCTCGAGCTGCACGGCGTAACGACTGCCCTATAGCAAGGGGGAGAAGGGTCAGAAAGCGAGGACAGAGACCCTGGCACCACCAAAAAGCCTGGGCAGGGGGCAGGCCCTGGGGTAGGGGGCACTGCCCTCCCTCCTGGCTGCCTGTGGCCCGGAGAGCTCTCCAGGCAGGCCTGGGGGCGGACAGCTGGCGGGGCTGGGGGTCGGGTGCTTATGTCTTTGCTGAGCTTCACCCTGAGCTGCCGTCTCACTTCCAGCCAAGCCTGGCGTCTGCCCAAAGAGACGAGTGTCGCAGGATTTCATTCCTTGCACAAACCAGTGCCACGACGACAGGCACTGCCCCGAGAGCCAGAAATGCTGCTTTGCCGGCTGCGGCCTGGCCTGCATGAGCCCCTACACAGGTACCAGCGCGAGTCTGACCCCCGCACTGCTGCTGCCCCCCTGGATCCCACCCTTGGGGCACCAGGGCTCAGCCCCCCGCACTCCCCCCTGCAGCACCAGGGCTCAGCCTCCCTCCTCCGCCCGCACTCCCCCATGGGGCACCAGGGCTCAGCCTCCCTCCTCCGCCCGCACTCCCCCATGGGGCACCAGGGCTCAGCCCCCCGCACTCCCCCCTGCAGCACCAGGGCTCAGCCTCCCTCCTCCGCCCGCACTCCCCCATGGGGCCCCAGGGCTCAGCCCCCCACACTCCCCCCTGCAGCACCAGGGCTCAGCCTCCTCCTCCGCCCGCACTCCCCCATGGGGGACCAGGGATCAGCCCCCCACACTCCCCCCTGCGGCTCAAGGGCTCAGCCTGCCTCTTCCGCCCGAACTCCCCCATGGGGCACCAGGGCTCAGCCCCCCGCACTCCCCCCTGCTGCACCAGGGCTCAGCCTCCCTCCTCCGCCCGCACTCCCCCATGGGGTACCAGGGCTCAGCCCCCCACACTCCCCCCTGCAGCACCAGGGCTCAGCCTCCCTCCTCCGCCCGCACTCCCCCCTGCAGCACCAGGGCTCAGCCCCCCACTCCCCCCTGCAGCACCAGGGCTCAGCCTCCCTCCTCCGCCCGCACTCCCCCATGGGGCACCAGGGCTCAGCCCCCCGCACTCCCCCCTGCAGCACCAGGGCTCAGCCTCCCTCTTCCGCCCGCACTCCCCCATGGGGCACCAGGGCTCAGCCCCCCGCACTCCCCCCTGCAGCACCAGGGCTCAGCCTCCCTCCTCCGCCCGCACTCCCCCCTGCGGCACCAGGGCTCAGCCCCCCGCACTCCCCCCGGCCGCACCAGGGCTCAGCCTCCCTCCTCCGCCCGCACTCCCCCATGGGGTACCAGGGCTCAGCCCCCCGCACTCCCCCCTGCGGCACCAGGGCTCAGCCTCCCTCTTCCACCCGCACTCCCCCATGGGGTACCAGGGCTCAGCCCCCCACACTCCCCCCTGCGGCACCAGGGCTCAGCCTCCCTCTTCCGCCCGCACTCCCCCATGGGGTACCAGGGCTCAGCCCCCCGCACTCCCCCCTGCTGCACCAGGGCTCAGCCTCCCTCCTCCGCCCGCACTCCCCCATGGGGCACCAGGGCTCAGCCCCCCGCCCGCCCCCCGGCCGCACCCGGGCGCAGCCGCCCGCCGCCGCCCGCACTCCCCCATGGGGCACCAGGGCTCAGCCCCCCGCACTCCCCCCTGCAGCACCAGGGCTCAGCCTCCCTCCTCCGCCCGCACTCCCCCATGGGGCACCAGGGCTCAGCCCCCCGCACTCCCCCCTGCAGCACCAGGGCTCAGCCTCCCTCCTCCGCCCGCACTCCCCCTGCGGCACCAGGGCTCAGCCCCGCACTCCCCTGCGGCACCAGGGCTCAGCCTCCCTCCTCTGCCCGCACTCCCCCCTGCAGCACCAGGGCTCAGCCTCCCTCCTCCGCCCGCACTCCCCCCTGGGGCACCAGGGCTCAGCCCCCCGCACTCCCCCCTGCGGCACCAGGGCTCAGCCTCCCTCCGCCGCACTCCCCCATGGGGCACCAGGGCTCAGCCCCCGCACTCCCTGCAGCACCAGGGCTCAGCCTCCTCCTCCGCCCGCACTCCCCTGCGGCACCAGGGCTCAGCCCCGCACTCCCCTGCAGCACCAGGGCTCAGCCTCCTCCTCCGCCCGCACTCCCCCTGCGGCACCAGGGCTCAGCCTCCCTCCTCTGCCCGCACTCCCCTGCAGCACCAGGGCTCAGCCGCCCTCCTCCGCCCGCACTCCCCCCTGCTGCACCAGGGCTCAGCCTCCCTCCTCTGCCCGCACTCCCCCATGGGGCACCAGGGCTCAGCCCCCCACACTCCCTGCAGCACCAGGCCTCAGCCTCCTCCTCCGCCCCGCACTCCCCATGGGGCACCAGGCTCAGCCCCCGCACTCCCCCCTGCGGCACCAGGGCTCAGCCTCCCTCCTCCGCCCGCACTCCCCCATGGGGCACCAGGGCTCAGCCCCCCGCACTCCCCCCTGCGGCACCAGGGCTCAGCCTCCCTCCGCCCCGCACTCCCCATGGGGCACCAGGGCTCAGCCCCGCACTCCCCTGCAGCACCAGGGCTCAGCCTCCTCCTCCGCCCGCACTCCCCGCGGCACCAGGGCTCAGCCCCCGCACTCCCTGCAGCACCAGGGCTCAGCCTCCTCCTCAGCCCGCACTCCCCCATGGGGCACCAGGGCTCAGCCCCCCGCACTCCCCCCTGCGGCACCCGGGCTCAGCCTCCCTCCTCCCCGCACTCTCCCCATGGGGCACCAGGGCTCAGCCCCGCACTCCCCTGCAGCACCAGGGCTCAGCCTCCCTCCTCCGCCCGCACTCCCCTATGGGGCACCAGGGCTCAGCCCCCCGCACTCCCCCCTGCAGCACCAGGGCTCAGCCTCCCTCCTCCGCCCCCACTCCCCCATGGGGCACCAGGGCTCAGCCCCCCGCACTCCCCCCTGCGGCACCAGGGCTCAGCCTCCCTCCTCCGCCCGCACTCCCCCATGGGGCACCAGGGCTCAGCCCCCCGCACTCACCCCTGCCGCTGGCTCCATGCACACTGGTCCCTCTGGAGACCCCAGGAGCGGCCCCGCTCCTATTCAGTGCAGAGTCCCCCATGCTCGGGCTGCACGTGCTGGGGGCTTAAACTCTCCATCCCATGAGCCCAAACACAGCTCCCAAGCACCTACCCGCACGCGTGTGCACACCCAGACACGCATCACGTGGCACTGGCTGCCATGGCTCTGCTCACCCAGTCCCAAGGGAAAGCCGCCCCCCCCGCGCCGCCCCCGGCAGGCTGTGCTCATGGCTCCTCTTTCCCCAGAGAAGGCGGGCGTGTGCCCTGCTGTGCAGCTGGAGCAGCCCGAGGGGCTGTGCCTGGACGCGTGCGTGGACGACGCTGACTGCGCGGGGGACGAGAAGTGCTGTGCCACAGGCTGTGGCTATAAATGCCGAGTGCCCCTTCCAGGTACCACGTGCCGAGAGTGCCCAGCCACGCAGGGCCTTCCAGCCACCCCGCACCACCGGGTGAGGTGGGAATCCCACGCTAGGATCCCCCCGAGCAGCCTTCGCAATGGGGCCTGGGCCAGGCGGGGGCATGGGGCAGTGACTCGGACACGCTTCTGGGCCTCTTAATAAAGAACCAGGGGAAACCCAGCCACCTTGTCAGTAAATCTACTCAGCAGAACAGGGACAGACCCACCCCCAGCCTAGGGTGACCAGATGTCCCGATTGTATAGGGACAGTCCTGATATTTGGGGTTTTGTCTTATCTAGGGGCCGATTACCCCCCACCTCCTGTCCCGATTTTTCACACCGCTCTCTGGTCACCGTACCCCAGCCTGAGCCAGCCCTGAACGGACAGGGTTAGGGCCAGCCCAGGCCAGGCTAGTCCAGCCCTGTCCTCTACGAGGCAGCTGCACCGTTCTCTGGCAGGTGGCTGGGGCCAGGTGGGACGCTGAGCCAGTCTGGCACCCCCAGGCAGCGTGGGCAGCAGGCTGGGAAATAGCCAGCCGGGCAGGAGCGGACTGTGGGCTCTGCGGGCAGGGAGCCCAGGGAGCAGGCTGCCGGCCGGAGTCTCAGTGGGACCCGGGGACAGGTGGGCTGTCTCTGGGCGCCAGGCTGGGGACCCTGCTCTGTGTTCCAGTGCGGCCCGGCGAGTGCCCAGCCGTAGCCCAGAGGTTTCTCGTCTCGTGCCGGCGGACGTGTTGGAGCGACAGCGACTGCCCCGCCACGAGGAAGTGCTGCAGCAATGGCTGTGGGTGGCTCTGCATGGCGCCCGTGCTCGGTAAGGTCCTGGCCTCCCCCTGCATCCATTGCTGACCCCGCACTCGCCCCAGCCCTGTTCATGCCACCCCCGGGCTGGCCGGAGCAGCCACTCAGCAGGCGGCGATGCTCAGGGAGGGAGCTTGGCTGGCGGCTGGCCTGGGGCCTAGTTTTGCCGTCCCTTGGCTCCACGCTCTGCCATGTCTTTCCCTGCACTGCAGTGAAGCCCGGCCTGTGCCCAGCCCGAGCCCCCGAGGGCGGCGAGGATCCATGCTTTTTTCGATGCCTGAAGGACGGTGACTGTCCAGGGAACGGGAAGTGCTGCTTGATCAGCTGTGGCCGCGCCTGCCTCTCCCCGACGCAGGGTAAGCGCTCTCGGGACGTCCCGGGGATGATGGCCTCAGATCTGAGCAGGTGGAAGGAGCAGGTGCCGATCGCTGGTCAGTGAGGGGCCAGGGCCCCACCCCCAGACCTGCCCTGCAGGATCCCAGCCCCCCCAGGGGCTCAGAGTCTGGGACACTGTCGGCCAGGCGCTCGCAGCACCTGCACGGAAAGGTTGTGGCCACGGAGCGGGCGAATGCTGAGGACAGCAGCTGAGAGCGGAAAAGGGCTGCGTCTCTGGGCACAGGGAGCCAGAGAGGGGTCCATGGGGAAGGCGGGACACAAGCAGGGAGCTCTGGAGAGGACACCACAGGGCACAGCAGTAGAGACCGGGGTCTCCCTGGCCCTCCAGCCTGGTGCTCTGTGCATCTCCTCAGCCCTCGGAGAGGTGGTGGGGCTCTGGCAGGTGGAGGTAGGGGGGCCTCTTGCGGGCAGAGGTGGGAGGAGTGCCAGCGGATGGGGGGGCACCAGCAGGCCGAGTTGGGGGGGGCCTCTGGTGGGGGGCTCCAGCGGACGGGGTGTGGGCTCTGGTGGGCAGGAGACAGTAGGTGAAGGTGGGGGTGGGAGGGGCTCCAGCGGGGCGGGCAGCGGGCGGGCAGTGGGTGCGGGCGGTGGGCAGGGGTTCCAGTGGGTAAAGGTGGGGGCTCCAGCGGGGGCTCCAGCGGGCAGGGTCCGACGCTGTGGCTCCTTGCATTGCAGTGAAGCCTGGCGCATGCCCAGCAGTGCTCAGAGGCTCCCTGGGGCCCTGCGTGGAGGGATGTGGCAGCGACAGCGACTGCAGCAAAGCAGAGAAGTGCTGCAGCACCGGCTGCGGCCATGTCTGCAAACCACCCAGCGAGGGTGAGGGGGCCGGAGAGTCCCATGTCCACCGAAGGGCGGCCAACTTTCCCCGCCCCCGCTCACGCCATCCCCCGCCCCCATCACTTGCTCTCCCTCCCTCCCTCACTCCTTTTTACCGGGGCTGGGGCTGGGGCAGGGGTTGGGGTGCAGGAGGGGTTGAGGGCTCCGGCTGGAGGTGCGGGCGCTGGGGTGGGGGCCAGAAATTAGGGATTATGGGCTGTGGCAGGGGCTTGGGGTACAGGAGGGAGTATGGCTCCGGAAGCAGCTCCTAGGCATGGGGCGGACAGGTGTCTCTGCGCGGTGTATGCTGCCTCCGTGCACAGATGCCGGCCCTGCAGCTTCCATTGGCCGCAGTTCCTGGCCAATGGCAGCTGCGGAGCCGTTGCTCAGGGCAGGGTCGGGGCAGTGAGCAGAGCCCCCCGGCTATCCCTCTGCCTAGGAGTCGAGGGGACATGTTGCCGCTTCCGGGAGCTGCGTGGAGCCAGGTAGGGAGCCTGCCAACCCCACCAACTGGACTTTTAACAGCCCAGTCAGCTGCATTGCCTGGAGCCACCAGGGTCACTTTTTGATCAGGCGTTCCAGTCGCAAACCAGATACCTGGAAACCTCACTCCTCCCCAGGGTCCCCTCAAGGCCGAGGCTGCACCCCTCCATCCGCTGGCCTCTGAACTCCTGCTGCAGCGCCCCTCCTCCGCACTGCCACACGCAGCCCCGGCGGGACCCTGCCCCTGGCCCCCTGGGGAGCAGCGAGACCCCTCTCCGGAACTCCCCTCTCTCTGCCTGGGCACCCAGATATCTGCCAGCTCCCTGCCGAGATGGGCATCTGTGACGCCGACCTCCCTCGCTTCTTCTACAACACCAGTTCCGGGGCGTGTGACAGATTCATCTACGGGGGCTGCCGGGGGAACCCCAACAACTTTGAGGGGGAAGCGGAGTGTCTCCAGGCCTGCGGGGGCCCCGGTAAGGGACACCGGGCGCCATACAGCCAGCCTGGGCGGGGCTGGTGGGCCACCAGGGCTGAGCCCCAGGAGCTGGGGGGAAGGTACAGGCCCTGGCCTGCCAGCCTCCCTGGTCCTGGTTCCTCTAGCCCAGCCACCAGGAGTGGGCCTCAGCCCCCTGGGCGACGTCACAGAGGAGGGCAGGGAAGCCAGGATCTGCGGGGTCCTGGGGGAGCCACTCCCATTGGGCAGAGGGGCTCGCACTGCTCCACCTGGGAAAGAGACGCAGGAAGGGCGACAGGACAGAGGGCTGCTGGGCAGAGGTGATGGCTCATCCCGTCTTCCCTGTGTCCAGTGATGCAACCAGAGGGACGGGAACTAATGGGGATCAGGGGGCTGGGGTTTCACCCCTCCCCTGGAAGCCTCTGACGCTGGCTGCTGTCCCTGAGGGGCCCAGATGTTCCCGTGTGGGGCCCGAAGCTGCCCTGGGCTGGGTGGGTCTGAGGGGGCCCCGAGGAGGGCAGGGCCCACTGGGGTGCTCCCTGCCCCAGCCAGCCCTTGCACTGTCTCTCTGTGTCTGCCCAGTGAGGCCTGGGGTCTGCCCAGCCCGGGCCGGATTGGGCCAGGCTGATGAGTGCGTCTCGCCATGCTCCAAGGACAGCGACTGCTCCGCCAGCGAGAAGTGCTGCTTGCTGAGCTGTGGCCGGGCCTGTGCCCCACCCGTGCAGGGTAAGGTGCCGCCAGCACCGGGCGACACTGCCAAGGCCCCTGGGCACTAGGGTGGGCCCCGCTCCAGCCCACCCACGAGACGGGAGGGGGCATCTGTGTCTGTGCAGGGAGGAGGAATCCGAGCTGGGACCCCAGCCCCATTGACTGCCCCGAGTGACCCCAGCTCTGCCCAGGGCGCCGTGGGAGCCAGAAGTGGGCATCGCTGTCCCAGGCAGGGCTCTCTGTGCCTGGCTGCGCTGCCATGGGGCACAGGGGCTCGGCACGGGCTCTTCTACCCCTGTTCTCACTGTTGCAGTGAAGCCGGGCCGGTGCCGCAGGGCACTGTTCGTGTGCATGGGGGTCATCACCGCCGAATGCGACACCGACGCCGAGTGCCCCGGCACACACAAGTGCTGCCCAGTCGGCTGTGCCAGGAAGTGCGCCCCTGCTGAGACAGGTACAGGGTCCCTCTCCCCCGCCCCCTCGCCCAGCGCATTCGGTCTCAGTTCCTGCTGTCCAGGCCTCTGATGGTTTGGGCTCTGTGCCTCTGAGCCCCCCTCGGATCTGGCTGCACACGGGCTGGGCACTGACCCGGCCCCCACTGCTCCCTGGCACTTCTGCCATTGCCTTGCAAGGGGCGGTCCCAGCGGCCTGCAGGGCAGCAGTGCACAGCGAGTCAGGAGTCATTGAAAGGAAGGCTGGTGCCGACGTCCTAGGGCCTCGGCCCGGGCTGGCATAGCCAGGAGCTCTACGTTCAGAGCGGGCTAGCAATGAGCTGGGATTCCTGGAGGGTGGAGAATGGGCAGCTGGGCCAGGCTTTCCTCACTCCTAGCCCTGCCCCCCGTCTCCTGCCTGGGCCGTGTGCCTGCTGTGTGCTCCAGGGGAGCCTGGGGTTTGCCTCTGGGAAGCTTCAGCTCCAGCTTCTTTCGATGTGTCTAAGCCATGTCAGCTGTGGCGCTGCCTGCCCGGCTCCTGCACAGGGCGAGCTGGGCACAGCCTCCCTAGCACTCTCGGTCTCAGCCTCGAGTAGGTCTCCTGCGCCCTGGCCCTACAAGCGTCCGTTGCCCCCATAGCAATCTCAGTCGCATCCCAGCCGGGGCAGCGCATGGGCATCAGGGGCAAATACCAGCCTGCTCACTGGGCGCGCAGCAGGGTGACGTGGGGCAATAGATGCACATAATGGAGTGGGCAGGAGCCCTGGCCAGGTGCCGTGGGCAGGAGTAGGCAGTGGTGTGGGGGAGCCCAGCCCCAGGGGGGAGGCTTGATGGGGTGGGAAGGGCCCAGCCCCGGGGGGGGGTGGTCGGAGGAATCCCTTGGCTCTGTGCCCCAGGCGGGCTCGTGTCCCTGGCAGCAGAAGGATTCCCAGTAGGGGATTCCCTGCAAAGTTGGGTCTTGCAGGGAGCTTCCCAAGGCTGGGAGCATGGCTCTGCGCTCCTGCAGGGACTGCTCCCTCTCCCGGAGAGCTGGCATCACAGCTGCCTTCCCTCCAGCTGAGCCCACCCGTCCTGCTGTGGAGCCCCCGAGGAGCTCCCCATGCCAGAAGCATGCCACTTCCCCTTGGCTAGGACCTGCCCCCAATTCCGCATGCTGCTCCCCTGTGCCAGCAGGACGCGGCCTGCCCCAGCAACAGGCAGTGCTGCTTTCACGCCTGTATGTTCCGCTGGGCAGACCGAGACGGCGAGTGACCCCAGCCAGGTTCTCAGTGTGGGGATCTCCCGCTCCGGCACAGCCGGGGCCTGCCGGGAAGGGCTGCACCAAGATCACTGTGCTGCCCAGCGCTGGCGCCAGCGGTCGCTGGGGGATCCGATACTGAGGAATGACGGGCACAGAGGGCCCATCGACTGCGTCTAATCCCCATGTCCCATAACCCAAAACAAGGGAGTAAAATAAACCTGGGGGCAAGACGAGCCAGCCACTGATCGAGGGGCGGGGCCGCTAGGGGCTTCTTGCCCTGCCTTGGCTGGCTGGGCCCTGGCAAACACACTGAGAAGGGAAGGAAGGTATCTCCGGAGATGACCTGGGCTGGTGAGTAAAGTGAGAAGAGACAAATAAACCAAACGTGGCATCACTCAGCCTGCAGCAGCTCACAGCTGTGGGAGGCCCCCCACCCTCCCCAGGGGCATTGGCCCCTCCTCCTCCATGGGAGTCACGGAGCAGCCCCACCCCTCTCCCCCACCGGCCACTGCTCACTGTCACATTTCCCAGGATAGCTGCACCTCTGACCCCCAAGTGGCCTTAGGGCTCAGGCCTCCAACCATCACCTTTCCGGGGGCAGGATCCTGTCATCCTCTCCCCAAACAGGGCCTGAGGCTGCAGATGCCAGCGATTCGCTGCATGCTCTGCAGTTCAGGCCCTGCGGCCCTGCTGCCTTGGGAGCTGTGACAGGGTCCCCCAGCGACCTTCCAGCTCTCCGCCAGCACAGCACTCGTTATTCAGCACAAACGCACTTCAGAGAAAACCGGCCTTAGAGCAGTATGCAGCAGGGGCGCCCCTCTGCCCTGCGGGGACCCGGGCAGGTCTGACAGGCCATCAGGTGCTCCTGTCTCTGGTCACCCACTGCGGTCAGTTCCCGCCTGGGGCTGATGAGCCCCGCTCTGCTTAGCGCTGATGTTCAGTGTCTCCTGAGCCCCCAGGCCAAACCGGGGCTGCTGTTTCCTGGCGGGGAGACTTACCCGGGGGCGGGGAGTCAGTTACCCCCACTCACTTTAGGCCTGCAGGGAACCTCCTTTATCCGGCCACGGAGCCAGCCCAGACACACCCGCAGAACGTGGCACCTGCACACAGCAGGCTTCGCCAATGGCAGTGTCCCTCACGCCTGTCCCAACTACAGCTCCCTCTTTCTGTTCCCAGCACCCAGAGGCAGCGACAGCCTCCTCCCTGCCCATGACCAGGGTAAGTGACACTGCCAAGGGGGGGGGGGGGCTAACGGGCAGGCAGTGTGTCCCAGAGTGTCTGTGGCTCCACTGGGATGAGAGGGGGGTGGGGGAGAATCTTCTACCTGAACTCTCCTCTGCAGGCTGTGGCATCCCCAGGGTCTCCGCCAGCTCTCGCTCCCGGTTCCACCATCAAACCCCTCCCTCCATGTGAGCACGCCGGCACGGCTCTGTGCAGGGCATCCTGCTCAGCCGTGACACCAGGCACTTTCTCCTCCCCTTGAGGGGGGCATGCTGCCTCTGTAACTCTCCTGCCCCTGCCATCCAGCTCCCACCCCTGCCAGCCCGGGCAGCCAGCTCCCACCCCTGCCAGCCCGGGCAGCCAGCTCCCACCCCTGCCAGCCCGGGCAGCCAGCTCCCACCCCAGCCAGCCCGGGCAGCCAGCTCCCACCCCAGCCAGCCGGACAGCCAGCTCCCACCCCAGCCAGCCCGGGCAGCCAGCTCCCACCCCTGCCAGCCCGGGCAGCCAGCTCCCACCCCAGCCAGCCCGGGCAGCTGACGGGGAACAGCAATCCGCTAACCCCCCACACCCAGGGACTGTATACACCATGGCCCCTCTCTGTTGCAGTGAGGCCTGGGACCTGTCCCCCCGATCCAGTCCGATGTGCCCACTCAGCACCGGCCCACTGCTCCAGTGACCCCGAGTGCCCGGGAGAGCAGAAGTGCTGCTATATCGCATGCAGATTCCGATGCGTTGACCCAGCAGAAGGTACCAGAGACGGCGAGTGACTGTGCATCTCAGTGCAGTGAGAGTGTCCTGCGCCGGCTGAGCCGAGGGTCCCCTCGGGAGGGGTGCGCCAGCCCCTGGCTGCAGAAGGATCACTGCACTGCACCAGCCACGGCTCACCGGGGGGACCCAGGTACCTGGGATCTTCCCAGCTCCCCCGCGCCCATGACAATGGGGACAGGCTGGGGCTGAGCCTGACACTCCCCCATCACAAATCCCTCCTCAGACAGGCTGCACCGTCTGCGACCCTGAGCCCTGCAGGAGCCCCCAGCATCTCCCAACTGCCCTGCTGCAGCCTGTCGGGGGCTGCCCAGGGAGCTGTGTCTGTGCAGCCCTGAGCCCATGGGCCCTGCTCTGTAAAGAGTGACCCCGCTGAGCGATAATGGGGGGCTCCAGACTGACTGGATAACGGGGGGGCGCGCTCCAGACTGACTGGATAACGGGGTGGGGGGTGGGGCTCCAGACTGCCTGGCTAACAGGGTGGGGGGGGCTCCAGACTGACTAGATAACGAGGTGGGGGGAGCTCCAGACTGCCTGGCTAACAGGGGGAGATGGGGAAGCACCAGGCTGAGAGGGATTCTGGGGCCGGGGGTCTGGGGGAATTTCTTCTGGGGGTCTGGGGCCCGTAGCTGCATCCAGCCAGTGCTGTGAGGGATGGAACTGAGGCTTCCCAATGCTCCGCTCAGTCCCCCACACTCTGAGCATGTCCCTGGCTTGCAGAGAAGGCCGGCTATTGCCCGGTCCTCGTGCCCGCAGGCCTGAACCTCAGTCAGAGCTGCCGCCCCTGCCTGGCGAACAGATCCTGCTCCACCTGCTTTCGGGACGCAGATTGCCCGGGCCTGGAGAAGTGCTGCCCAGGCCGGTGTGGAACCCGCTGCTGGGAGCCCGTCTCTGGTAAGAGAACATAGGACCGGCCATACAGGGTCAGCCCACTGATCCCGCTAGCCCCATACCCTGTCCTGACAGAGGCCAGGCCCAGCTTCTGGCAGTCAGGGGTTTAGGGACACCCGAGCATGGAGTCACCTCCCTGACCATCTTGGCTAATGGCCATTGCTGGACCTATCCTCCAGGAACGTATGTAATTCTTTGTTGAACCCAGTTATACTTTTGGCTTTCACAGAATCCCCTGGCAGTGAGTTCCACAGGTTGTTTGTGTGCTGGGTGAAGAAATACTTCCTTCTGTTTGTTTTTAACCTGCTGCCTAGTAATTTCATGGGGTGAGCCCTGGTTCTTGTGTTATGCGAAGGGATAAATAACACTTCCCTAGTCACTTTCTCTGCTCCATTCATGAGTTTGTAAACCTCTCTCCTATGCCCCTCAGTCATCTCTTTTCCAAGCTGAACAGTTCCAGTAGGCACCAATCTGGCCCCAGCAGAGGACACCTGCAGCAGGGTGTGCACCCCTCCTCCCTGCTGCTCCCCCATCTGTGAGCAGCAAGACTCAGAAACCGGGGGCCAGGGGGAAGGGCCAGAGCCTAGCGCCCTGCCTGGCAGGCAGAGGCAGTGCTGGGAGCCTGCCTAGCATTGAGCTCAGCACTCTGGGGGCCGCAGGGATGCTGTCGCTGGCCCTGGGCTCCCTCTTGGGTTTGATACTGCATGGCCCTTCCCACAGGCCGAGCCTTGTGGGCAGCTCTGCCGCATTCAGATGGGCCCTGCCATGCCCGCGGGGCATGGAGCCGTGTCGGGGACAGAGAGCTGTGCCGCATGGAGTCACGTCCCCACACCCCCTCCACTCTGCTCTGCACCTCCAGATTTCTGCCAGCTCAGCCCCGACACTGGGCCTTGCAAAGCCTGGGTCCCGCGGCTCTTCTACAACTCCAGCTCCCAGCACTGCGAGCTGTTTATCTACGGCGGCTGCCAGGGGAACCCGAACAACTTTGCTGAGGAAGAGGCGTGTCTGCAGGCCTGCGGGCCCCCTGGTGAGAGCAGGGCCTGGGGAGGGGGGCTGACTCGCTCCGTAGAGCCATCCGCCCTCCCCCCGCCTGCTCCCGCCAGTCCGCACAGTGCTGGGCACCCTCTGTTCTCTGTACTAGACATTTGCAAACTCTCCCCTGAAGTGGGCCCCTGCGACGCCGCGTTGCCCCGGTTTTTCTACAACGCTGAGGCCGGGCAGTGTGACGGCTTCACGTACGGCGGCTGCCAGGGCAACAGGAACAACTTTGAGACGGAGGCCGCGTGTCTCCAGGCCTGCGCAGGCCACGGTGAGGTGTCAGCTCAGTCGCTGGGGCCCCGAGCCCTCCCCTCGCACCACCGGCTTGGCCAAGCTGCGGGTTTGGTCAGTGGCTCAGCCACATCCCTTGGAAAGTCCCTCCAGAACTTGGGGTTCTCTTCTGAGCCTGGGGACCCCCCAGCACCTGCCTTCTGGACACGTCAGCCTCGGAGCCTCCCCGCCGGGGCGAGGGCCGTCTCGGAGCCCGGCTGCATGTCGTTCGCTGGCCTGGCTGCCGTGTCGGGCCCCTCCTCCCTTGCTCCCTGGAGACTCACTGAACCACCGACTGGCACAGGCTTCCTGCTGCTGACGCACTCGGGCCCCTCCGGCTGTTTGCTCTGTAGGGTTCCCCTTAGCCCCCCTAATCACCCGCACCCATTCTAGCTGCCTGCCAGCCCCGGGTGGGCCCAGAGGGGCTGGGGAGCAGGAGTCCTGTGCCCGGGATCTGGCCTGTCAGCCTTGGAGCAGGCCCTGCCTCAACCACTTTCTCCTTTTCTTTCAGGTGCGGCCTAGCCCTGGCCAGAATGGGGCTCCAGGGGGAAGCTGCAGTCCCAGGGGCTGGTCCCATTCACCCAGCACGACCGTTTGATGCAAGGCTCTTCTGCCGTCAAGGCCCTGTCCTGTGTGGAAATGGACGTGCCTCTCACAAACTCATTACCGTGTCCCTGACCGTGTAATGGGGTCTCACCGGAGGCGCTTGCATTGTTACAGATAAAGGGATGTGGCTGCTTCAAACCTGTTCCCCCTCTAGTCTGGCTCATTAGCCGGTGCCTGAAATGCAGAACATTTCCACACTGTGCCCGCAAACAGCCTGCCCCGGCACTCCTCACCTCCACCCACTCCATCGAGCACCGATCGGCACGCTGAGGAAGCGTGTCGGTGTGTGCAAAGCAGGGTTTGCTCCTGTGCACTGGAATCTCAGTGTGGCCCAGTCAGACTCAGGCAGTGCTTGTGGAGATGTGACCAGCCCGGGGGAGAGAGTTAGCTGCTTGGAGCTGGGCCTGTGTCTTCCCCTGGCCCCACTCAGAGCGGGGCGCCGAGGATTGCACAAAGCACAATCGAGGTGTGCTGCCCTTTGCTCTTCAGGATTATTTTCTCTCCCATTTTCTCAGATTTTTACAGATTCTTTTGTAGACTGTGGGTGCATTTGCAACACAATTTGCATGCACAACTCCTGCAGTTACATGCACATGTATGGGAAATGCAGCTAGATGCCCCGCCAGCTATTTGCCTGGGCACATATCACCACTGAACGTGCATCCTAACACCTGGGCCCAGTTGCACCCCCTCTTATTCTTCATCTGTGGGCAAGGAGAGGCCGGGGAAGGGTGTCTGTGTTCCCCACAGTTGGCTGGATTGTCTCGACCTCTCAGCCCCTGGGCAGTAGCAATCCGATGGCTGAGGTGCTCCCTCGGGATGGGGTCTCTGCTGCGGGGCGTCAGTCTGAGATCACACAGACAGTGGGGCCATGACCATAGCATTCAGGTTCCCTGCACACGGGAAAGTCTTCGTTTGCACCGTACAGGATTGAAACAGGATCCGGATGCAGATCTGCTGGTGTCTCATGCGCTGCCCATTTGGGGTGACTCCCAGGGTGGGCAGGCCTCACCCCCCCATACCAGAGTCTGACCTGTGTGGGCCAAGCTCAGACCATCCATAGACCCAAAGCTTTGGCACATGCTTTGCCAGACTGAGGCCAAACAGTTTCCAAGAGACCAAGGAAACCGTTTTTGCTCCCATGATATCTCTGTTCTGTGACACCATTTCGTGTCTCCTCCAAGGCCCTTCAGGCCTGGCCACTAACATTACGCTTCTCAGCTGTCACGTTAAAGGGCCCCACATCTCTTAGGTCTTTGTTTCAATTCTGTTTATTGAGGATTTTCCATATTCACCGAATGCCCAGCGATCAGAGAGACAATATAATACAGCAGTGCAGGGAGCCCACCAGCTTGGACTCCTCGTAGACAAGCATATGGCATGTCAGAGTATAACCCAAATCCTTATCGTTCCTGAGCCCCCCAAGGGAGAGCAATGGGGCTGGAGCAGAAGTGGGGTAGAGAGGCGTTCGGCACGAGAGCGGAGGGGGATTCATGCAACGAAGGGCTGCCTGAGACGTGCCCAGGGCCTGCACTGCTGCAGTGGGGCTCTGCCCTGAGCCCACCACCCGGAGCAGCAGGATTTGAGGGGCAGGCCCAGGCTGCAGATGGACACGCTGACATGCACCCCGCGGCTGGCCGGCTGATAAACCTGTTGACGCAACCGGGATTCTGCGAACTCCCCCTGCTGTGTTTGTGCTTCTCTCAGGCTTGGCACCGGCTGGGAGCTGGCCTCTGGCAGGATGCCACAGGTCACCCCGTGGAATCCAGCCCTTCCCCCTGCTGGCCCCACCCCACCCATGCAGGGTTTAAATCCCCACCTAGCTCAGGCCTGGGTGCTCAGAGATAGCCCCTGACAGCACCATGAAGTCAGGTACCATCTTCCTCCTCCTGGGGCTCCTCGCCCTGGGGAGCGGCGCATGGAAGAAGGAGAAACGCGGTGAGTAGTTTGCCTTGTTCCTCTGGCCCAGGGCAGCCGGGGTGGCTGTGGGGGGAAGAGCAGTGTGCAGCCATGGCGCTGGGGTCTCTAGAGCCCAGCAGCGGCTCGGCCTTCGATGGCTGGTTAATGAGGAGCGGCATAGTCCTAGCCCTGCGTGGCGCTGACATGGGCTCAGAGGAGGAGCAGCACACGCTGCCCATGGAAATCCACCCTGCTTACAGGGCTGCCTTTCCGACTGGGCCGGGCCACGCATGCGGTAAGATCTGCCCGGAGCACACTCCGCACGTGCAGTACGGAGCCCCGGTGCACGGCCATTGGGCTAGGCAAGTGCACACAGGTATGTACATCTGTAAGGTGCAGGTGGAAGAGCGAGGCCAGGGTTTGAACACCTCAGAGTCAGCCCCGAGCCTCCCACCCCCCAGGACTGGCCATGCTGACAGCTGCGCTCAGGTCTGGGTAGCACTGCACCAGCTCAACCTGGTAAGGCTGGTTTTTAAGAGTCTCAGACATTTTTGCCACCTGGCTTCACCCCCTGCTCAGAGCAGGGACCAGCACAATGCTGTAAACACGGGAGCTCTGTCCACGCTCTAGCCGCCAGCCGAGCTGCACCAGGGAACAGGCTCTTCTGGGTTTCAGAGGGAAAGAATTGACTAGACAGCAGTGGATTCAGCAGTGGAGAATAGCGAAGATAAGGGGATCCTGGCACATACAGCCCCTTTAGCCTGACCTCTGTAGAACACAGGGGTTTAGAACAAATCGTGAAGGAAGAATAAAGACATGGAGGTAAATGGCAAATGGGATAAAATGCACCACGGGTTTACCAACGGCAGATTGTGCCTGACTGACCTGGTGTCTGATTCTCTGGACCAGGGAAATGTGGAAGATCTAATCTAGCTGGACTTCAGTAAAGCACCTGACCCGATGCACCTAGTGACACTGGAGAAGACGGGATTAGCACAAGAGCTGTGGTGTGGGCGAGGAGCTGACGAAAGGGGAGATGACCATGGGTTGTGCTGGAAGGGGGAGGGCTGGGCTGGAGGGAGGTTCCTCAAGATTGGTCCCAAGACTGATCCTAATTTGATATGTTGATTGGTGACGTCGGCACAGAAAGTAGGAGTGAGCTAATGAAATGTGCTGAGGACACAAAGTTGAGACGTTATGTTTCAAATGTAGCTACATTGAACAAAAATAAAGGTAAAAACCAGCTGGAAACTGAAGGTTTTGCGCCCCCTGAAATGACAGTGTGTGTGTGCGTGTCTTGGCCACTGAGCCGAAAGCTCCACCGTTCGCCCAGCACTAGCCCGAAGGTAGCACAGCGCCAGAGTCAGAGTCAGCGCAATGGCTGAGGGGCCGGGTCCTGCTGCCACTGATGTCGGGGGAGCAGGACCAGGCCCTTCCATCTCCCGCACGTGTCAGACCTCAGCCAGGCAGCAGGTTCTTCCCTGGCAAAACCCCAGGGGGACCCACAGGGAACTAGGGTGAACTCTGAACATTTCCGCTCGACCCTCCTGCGGCCTGGGAGAGGCAACGCTGGCCTTTCACTGCAGGCTGTTTGCCTTCGACGGGCCAGGGGCAACTGACGCACGGCAGCCCAGTCACACAACTGCAACAGAACCGCGTTCTGCTCCGCTGCGGATCCCCGCGGCGCAGGCCCGGGACAGGGTGGGTTAATGGGCTGAGGGCATGGACATGACGAGGGGAGAATAGTTAATAAATATTTACCTGCCTAAACCTTACAGCAACTCCCTGCAGCTTCCTGCCGTGCCTCCCTTCTCCTGGGGTAATGACAGTCCTCGAGCAAGAGCCCCCAGCTTCAGGCACTTGGCCTCAAGGATCTGGCCAGGACCCTGCATTCCCGGGGCTGGGTGGGGAGAGTGCAGCAAGGCTAGCTGCTCCCCTCCCAGCAGAGCATTCCCTGCCGTTGGACAAGGTTCAACAAGGACAAGTGCAGAGTCCTGCACTTAGGAAGGAAGAATCCCATGCACTGCTACAGGCTAGGGACTGACTGGCTAAGCAGCAGTTCTGCAGAGAAGGACCTAGGGGTTACAGTGGTCGAGAAGCTGGATATGAGTCAGCAGTGTGCCCTGGTTGCCAAGAAGGCTAACAGCATTTTGGGCTGTATAAGTAGGGGCATTGCCAGCAGATTGAGGGATGTGATCATTCCCCTCTATTCGACATTGGTGAGGCCTCATCTGGAGTCCTGGGTCCAGTTTTGGGCCCCACACTACAAGAACGATGTGGAAAAATTGGAAAGAATCCAGCGGAGGGCAACAAAAATGATTAGGGGGCTGGAGCACATAACTTATGAGGAGAGGCTCAGGGAACTGGGATCATTTAGTCTGCAGAAGAGAAGAGTGAGGGGGGATTTGATATCAGCCTTCAACTACCTGAAGGGGGGTTCCAAAGAGGATGGATCTAGACTGTTCTCAGTGGTACCAGATGACAGAACAAGGAGCAATGGTCTCAGGTTGAGTGGGGGAGGTTTAGGTTGGATATTAGGAAAAACTTTTTCACTAGGAGGGTGGTGAAGCACTGGAATGGGTTACCTAGGGAGGTGGTGGAATCTCCTTCCTTAGAGGTTTTTAAGGTCAGGTTTGACAAAGCCCTGGCTGGGATGATTTAGTTGGGGTTGGTCCTGCTTTGAGCAGGGGGTTGGACTAGATACCTCCTGAGGTCCCTCCCAACCCTGAGATTCTATGATTCTATGACTGTCTCCTCCAAGTGACATGGGCTCTTGTCTCCTGCACAGCCACAGCTAAGGACGGTGAGTGTCCGGCCGAAATGAAGGGGCCCGCACGCCCCCCTCAGACCTACTGTCTCTCGGACGAGTCCTGCCCAGGGAATGAGAAGTGCTGCAGCCAAGGCGACAGGAGAGTCTGCATCCTCCCAGATTCAGGTACTGGCCGATCCCCCTACGGGCGGGCAGGGGAGTCTCTTCAACCCTGCCCCAGAATAAAGCACAGGTGGGGGTGGGGCTGACGAGACAAAAGGCAGCTCTAGCACCATCACAAGGGGGTCTCTGCACAGAGACGTAGCAGCTGGTGGAATTCTCTGCTGGGATGGCGCTACCACCTGTCAAGATTAGGGTGATCAGCTCTCAGGCTTCAGGGCATACGCTGACTGTTAGAAGGGTCAGGAAGGGATTGCTCATCCCCCACGTACTGCCCTGCTCAGCTGGCCAGATACATTGTGGGTTGTTTGCCTTTCTCTGGAGCGTCAGACGCTGGGGAGTGCCAGAGGCAGTGTCGGAGCAGGGGCTGGGGAGACTCGTCTTTGGTTAGTTAGGAATCAGCAAAAAGAAAAGCAGCTCTGGAGGTTGGAAATCTGCAGCTGTTCTCCCGGCTCACCAGTCTCCGGCCCCGTCACCGTGCGGCGATGTGCCAGGCCCAGAAACGGCTCTGAAGAACTCGCTTTGCCAAGCTGAGAGCTTTTCTCCCCTGCCATTAGCTGGGCTGGTACCCGCATCCTGACGGGTCGCGGGGAGCTCTGGGTCCCACAGCCATTTCAAAGGACATGTTCCCTGCAGGGTCCAGCTCAGGCACTGCTGAGCTGCACTAAAGGGTACTCCACGGGGAGGGTGGGGAGTGAGGCCGTGAGCTTTGCACCAGGGCGCTGGGAACAGAGATCCTCAGGGCTCTCGGAGAAACAGCTGCCCACAATCAGCCAGAGCCAGGCCCACCCTGCGATGCCCCCAGACTACAGCAGTTCCAGGCGGCGTGGGGGGAGCCTGACATTGTGTCCTGCCAGCTGAAAAGGGCCGTGTTTTGGCTCTGGCCCTTTGGTCACAATAACCCGCTACCTATGATGCAATGTCGTCATTGCCTCAGCTCCTGGCTCACAGATCCCAGCTCCCTCCCCAGCCTCTGCAGGGGAGGCCAAGGGAGACGTGTCCAAGCTTCACTAGCCAAGGGGCAGACTTCTGCTTCTGCACAATCGGTGTCAGCAGACCCAGTCCCTGCAGAAAGGAGAGTGGGGGAACCTGCCCCGTCTGGAAACGGCATCGCTTCTGCTACAGGCCACAGCTTCCCTGCACTTCAGGCTCTCTCCTTCCTGCCCTTGGGAGCTGCTGTGCTCTGCTGCCTGTGTTCACGCCATCACCATGCCCGTTAGAACAGCTGTGGGTACTGTGACGCAGCAGGGAGCGGGGTGGACTGACCTGGCAATGTCGTTTAGTTTTACTGGGGCTGTCTGCATGGGGGAGGGGAGAGCAGGGGGTGACTTTAGGTGAGGGACGGTACCTGAGCCTGTAACCTGAGCCAGGAGGGGGTGGGGGGAGTGGACAAAGGGGGAGGGGGAGAGCAGGAGGGGGAGAGCCGGCTGGAGGGGGGGTTGGTTTCAGTTTGGGGCTGGCTGGGAAGAGGCAGGAACCCCAAGTCTGGGGTCTAAGCTCCTTGCCCCCCAGAGGGACCTGGCTGAGGGACAGGGCCAGTGCAACCACTAGGCGAGCTAGGCAGTGGCCTAGGGCAGCAAGGGGTTGGGGGGGCCCAGGGCGGTCCTCAGGCACAGGCAGCTGCATAGGGCACCTGAAAATTTGGGGCACCACTGGGTCTTAGTGTCCACCCCACTGGCCCTTCCTGCAGGCTCCTGGGAAGGGGATCTAGTAGTTAAAGGAGAAAAAGTCTCCAGCCTGCCAGAGCTGTTAACACAACACTGAGAGCGTTTAACAGGCATTTGCCAACCCCCAGGGATCTACTGTCAGTTTCTGAAGGTCCCTCGCTGTAATGTTTACTCAGAACATGTCAGTCTGCAGGACCTTCCTTTAAAATTTGTTTTAAAAATATTTCATTAGCGAGTTGGTGACGATTATAAAATCACATCTCTAAAAAATCCTTGCCTAGATGTTTAGATGCACAATCATCTTCAGCCTTAAATGCTGGGATCTTCAGACATACAGTTTTTTAAATTCTTCAGAAGACCCCCCTTATCTAAAATACACATTTTAATTACTAGAGTCAAAAAACTTACTTCCAAAGTCTTCCTGTCCTTTCTGTCCATCCATTTCTCCCTTCACCCCCTCCCCCCTCGCTGAAGGAAGGAACAGCCCTTTGCTTCCAGATAGCTGGACAAAGAGTTTCCCTTTCTTTACTTCTGACTATCTGAGGAACTAGTTTTAAGCAAAATCCGCACCTTAGTAAGCTATAAAATCCTTTGTGATGCCTAAAATCTTTGGAAACATATTTTTTAAAGTTGGTGAAATCTCATAAACGTGTGTGTTGTTATGGAGCTCGCACACAGTAAATTAGTGTCCCTTTTTTTAAAGCAATGAACATTGTTCTGAACACACTAAACCTCTGTGACTGATTCATTTAAAATAATGTCTGTTTCAGTGAGTTACATATGTAGTAATCTGGAATGAGAACATTTAAATGTACATTTAAAATATAAAATCAGCTTAGAAATACTGATTAAGAAAATGTAAACCAGAGAAGAGCTGCATCATGTATTCCAGAATAGTTCATGCTGTGTGCAGCAGGACAGCCGACTCACCCTTGCTACAAAGTTTTTGCAAATAAATGTCTGACAAACTTCAGGGCGTATCAAAAAACCTGTAGTTGACATTTTTTATTCCCAAGTTTAGTGCTTTTAATTAGGAACCTTCTGCGTGTCCATTCTGCGGGAGGGAGAGGGTACAGGGGTCTCTGCGGGGAACTGTGACTCTCTGCCACCGTGAGGCGGGCCGGGCGTCTTGTTATTCTTTCTGCCTTGTCCCTCCACCCCGCCCCGCCGGGCTGCAAGCTCAGGCTGCCGTGGGGCATAGGGGCACCAGTTTAATAATACTGCACAGGGCCCCATCAATCCTAAGGACGGCCCTGGGGACGCCAGAAAGCGGTGCCCTGGCTTGGCAGGGAGGAGCCGCCTTCCAGAGGCACCGGAGAGCCAGAGCGTCGGCTTGCGGGGGTGGTGAGCCCCAGCCGTGGAGGAGCCAGCGCGGCGCAGGGGGGCAGGAGCCCTGCAAAGGCGGCAGCGCCGGTAGCAGGAAGCAGCCGCGCCCCCCGCCCCTCCTGCTCAGGCTGCGGCCTGGCGCCTCCCCCAGGGGGCTCCTGCAGGCTGCAGCAGATGCATGCGGGCAGAGGCCCCCGTGTGCCCCCCAGCTCCCCCCTCGCTAGGGTGACCAGATGTCCCGATTTTATAGGGACAGTCCCCATCCCCATCCTGATTTTTCACACTTGCTCTCTGGTCGCACCACCCCTTGCCGTGCTCGGGCTCTGTGGCTCCCTGGCGTGTGAGCTGACTCAGGGGAGCGGTGCCCTGAGCCTGCTCCAGGAGGGGCAGTTGCAGCGGTGGTAGTTCACACTCCCGGGAGCTGCAGAGCCCGAGCACGGCGAGGGGGGCGCTGGGGAGGCGCACGGGGGCCTCTGCCCACATGCATCTGCTGCAGGAGCCCCCAAACGGCGGCTCCTGCCTGCCAAAGCGGCCCAAGCCCGGCAAAGCCAGTGAGTGGACTCGGGGCGGGGGCCGCCGGGGTGGGGTGGGGAGGGATCACGGGGGGGCGGTGCACCCTCCAGGGGAGTTCAGGGGGTGGGGAGGGGGAACCTGGTCTGGGGAGCAGCCCCTGGGCACGGCTGGCCCCTGGGATCTATAAAGGCTCGTTGGGATTTGCCCCTCAATGAACCGATGTTACGGGGGGGGGAGGGGGAGGGAGGAGCAAGGTGGAAGTTTCGCCTAGGGCGCAAAATATCCTTGCACCGGCCCTGCCGGGGGGTCCTGATTGTACCTACAAGCCCTGCTTGGGACTGTGTCCTGTCGTCTAATAAACCTGCTGTGTTCCTGGCTGGCTGAGAGTGGCAGTGAATCGGTGCGGGGGTGGGTGCAGGGCCTTGACTCCCCCACACTCCGTGACAGTTACTCACACAGGTGTGCTACTTTTTCACGCTGCACCTGGTGCTCATTCTGTAGCCGCTCTGGCTGCTCCAGTGAATATATCACACACACCAGGAACTCTTCCTTAGCAGCAAAGTGACAGGAGCGCTAGGGAGATCTGCAGTTCCACAGCTGATAGCCACACGGAAGGGCATTGCATTGACATATACCTGCCAGGCCTTCACCTATTTGACCGAGCGACCCACACCCCAGAACTGGGCTGTAAGTACACATGGCTTGACAAATTCCCTGTGCTTTTTCCTTCTTTCCCAGTGCACCCTGGGTATTGCCCCAAGCCAGACCCAGGCCTGGTCACCATCTGTCTTGTGAGCTGCTCCGACGACGCGCAGTGCTCCATGGACGAGAAGTGCTGCGTTATCGGCTGCCACAGAAAATGCACCAAAGCTGAGCCAGGTAAAATGCTGTGAAGTAACTCAGGGGGCTAGCGGCAGGCACCACGGCCCTTTTCTCTGGGCCTAGCATGGTCCCTGCATCAGCCTGGTGCAGCAGGCTGGATTTCCAAACCAGTGAGGCCATGATAACATGGACATTTCGCACTTACAGTTGTGTGCTGCGTTCGTGCAGTCAGTCACGGCAGCTGGCCGCTCATGTGGCAAATCATGCACGTTTGCCAACCCCTGGACCCAGTTTGCATGTGCAAACATGGTCACTGTGACATGACCTGGCCTTGCAGCTGTGTACCTGAACCCTCTGGAAATCGCTCCCCCCTCCTCATCCCACAGCAATCCTGGGCTGACAGGCTGCACCCGCTAGCCCAGGCCCGGCTCTAGCAAGTGCGGGGCCCGATTTGAACAGTTTCGACAGGACCCCAGCAGGGATGACTAAAAAAAAAAAAACACGTAAAAAAACACGTGGGGCTTGTACTCACCGGGCGGCGCTCCTAGTCTTCGGCGGTGGGTCCTTCACTCACTCCAGGCCTTCAGCGGCACTGAAGGACCTGCTGCCGAAGTGCCGCCGAAGACCCAGAGTGAGTGAAGGACCCGCAGCCGAAGTGCCGCCGAAGACCCGGAGCGCCACCGGGTGAGTAAAAGTTTAAAAGGAGCCTCTAGCCAGGGAAGGGATTCTCGGCCACTTCCCCCCCACCCCCGGCGTCCCTGCCACTGGGCACAGGGCCCGATTCAGGGGAATTGGTGGAATTGGCCTAAAGCCAGACCTGCGCTAGCCTCCCCCAGGGCTGCACTGCAGGGAGGAGTGAGAAAAGCCTTTTTGCAGAACAGCGCATGGCACAAGTGAGCGGCTTCGTCCTTCAAAGGCTGCTGCTTGCAGGCGGAGGCAATGCAATCCAGACTCTCCGTGCATTCGAGGCCTCTCTTCTCCTTGGCCAGGGCTCTCCAGTGAGCACAGATGGAAATGCGGGGGGAGGGGGATCACTGCAGCAGCCCTGTGGGGCAGAGAAGTCCCCCCTCCCCCCGCTGCAGAAGTAGCTCTGGGTAGATAAATGCCACTGCACGCTGGCAAGGCCTCCACAGCCGCTGGGACCCAGCCAGGCAGGCACCCTCCCCCCGTGCAGGCAGAGAGCCCAGCGGGTGTGACCAGAACCCCCAGCCCAGCCAGCTGCTTTCGCACAGGCAGGACTTCAGTCCCGAGCAGCCCCGTTGCCTTCAGTGCAGCTACCGGGTGCTTGAAGTGAAGCAGGTGCCAGGTGCTCTGCTGGCCCCGGGCCTTGGGCAGCAGAACCCAAGGAGCTGCCTAGCCAGGCAAAATGCCCAGGGGGAGGACCTTGGGCTGGGCTGATAGTGACTAACGGAGGCTTTTGCAACCCGCTGAGCGCTGCCATGCAGGAGAGATGGGTCAGTATGACCCCAGTCCTTATCTGGGTCCAGAATCCTGCAGCTCCCCAGCCAGGGCGGTTTGATTAGAACCAACAAGGAAAAAGCCTCCGCACCAGCAGCTTCTAGGAGCCAAGCATCTCCCACACGGTCACGCCATTCTGCACCTGAGCCGGCCTGGCCGGGGCTTCCCCCCCTGGGAGCCGACAACCCCTAGCACTGGCCCTAGGCGCTTCTCAGGCCAGGGTGGGGAAGGCCCTGCCCGTTCACTGACTCGGCCACACTGGACTCCGACTCTTTTCCAGCCTCCCCTGGCGTTTGTCCCAAGAGGAAAGTGCTGCAACCATTTGCTCCTTGCAACAACAAGTGTGATAACGACAGGAGCTGCCCTGGGGAACAGAAATGCTGCTTCACCGGCTGTGGCCTTGACTGTGTCCCCCCGCAAGCAGGTGCCCTCAGCACCGCCCTGCCGCCTGCCCAGTCCGGAGAGGGCTGGGACTGGACCAAACAGACTCCAGAGGGAGGCAGTGTTGCAGGTGAAGAGGGGCCAGGACTCTGAGTGCACCGGGGGGGATGGTTGGTCCTAGGCTGGCCCATTTCTCACCAGATCCCCCCTGTGGCGAAGTGGGACTGGTCTTAATGTTTCCCCTAATACTGTGTGGGTGCCTCAGTTTCCCCTATGCATTTCTTAAGTCTCTAAGTGGTGGGATAACGGCCAGTGTGCATAGATCACCGACACTCTGTCTCCTGGCAACAAATGGCCGGGGCCCTTCCCCCCTGCAAGGAAATAGCTAGAGGTGAACCAAAAGATCAGGTGACCTCCCTGCCTGGGAAAGAGACAAAGCCAGAGGAGGAGGGGCTGGAGAGTTGTTGGGGTTTTTTTGCAGTTTGGGAGCTGGCTGGGGACGGGAAGTGAGGGCAGACGTGGGGGTCAGAATGGACCCGGCTGAGGGGTCCCGTTCTCTGTACCTACAAGCTCTGTTTTAGATTGTTCCTGTCATCTAATAAACCTCTGTGTTACTGGCTGGCTGAGAGTCACGTCTGACTGCAAAGTGGGGGGGCAGGGACCTCTGGCTGCCCCAGGACCCCACCTGGGTGGACTCACTGTGGGAAGCGCATGGAGAGGCATATGCTGAATGCTCAAAGGTCAGACCCAGGAGGTGAAGCCGTGGGAGCTTCTTGCCCTGCAGACAGTCTGCTCCGAGGGAGAGGAGGCTCCCCAGAGTCCTGACTGGCTTGGTGGGGAGCAGTTCCAGAGCATCGCCCGGGGACTCCGTGACACCCCCACCCCCTAGAGAGTCCCTGCCCTTCTGCAGTGAAGCTGGGCCCTTCCATCCCTGGGAGGGACGATGCTGCAGTGACTGGGACAGCTCAGGAGCAGCACAGGCCTGCAGCCAGTGCTGAGTGCAGCCATGACCTGTCGGTCAGTAACAGATCAGGTTGCCAACTCTCCAGAATTGTCCAGGAGTCTCCAGGAATTATGTCCTGTGATGAAACCTCCAACCAAATTGGCAACGGGCGGAGGGAAACCTGTGTTTTACAGGCTGTTTTTAACAGCGCCTCTGCACTGCAGCTTTGTTAGCCCAGCAGGCACCTGCACTAGCTGGAGGGGTGTTCTGAACTCGCTGGCACTTCCTGTGTGCTGGGAACAAGGGCCCAGGGTTATTTATTAAGCCTGGACCTGAAAGCTCCCTCCTGCTGTGCGAGGTGTCACTGTAACTAGGCCGTAATTAGCCAAGGCAACCGTCATGCGCTGGGGAGAGCGGGGGCTGCATTAGGAGCCCGGCATTCACTACCAGGCTCGTTTAGACCATCCCCTCGGGCTGTGCATTTGCAGGAGCTGGTGTGTGCAGAGATGGATGCACACCAGCCTGCCTGCTTGGTGCCCGCCAGTGCCAGGATTGCATGCCGCAGTGGCGGGTGCAGATCCTCGGTGATGCAGGTAGCTGGTCATTTGCATGCGCCTCTTTCAGAAGGAAAGTGCCTCAGTGTCTCCACCAGAGAAACGAGTGATGGTGCCTGGGGCTAGCTGAGTACCACGTACTACCATGGTGTTATTGCCACTAGTGAAGGAAACTCAGCGGGGGGGGCGGTTCTGTCACCCCCTGGCAGTTGTTCCCAGGGCCCCATTTCTGTTGCAGGGAAGCCTGGGACGCCAAGGAAGCGTGGCACCTGCCCACCCAACCTCATGAAGTGTCTCTACACGGAGCCCCCTCTGTGCCTCAACGACACCAACTGCCCGGGGCGGCAGAAGTGCTGCTACAATATGTGTCGGTTCCGCTGCATGGACCCGGAGGAAGGTACCCGAGACGGTGGGCGGCACCACTCGTGCTGTCAGCGCGAGAGCTAGGCACAGTTACCGGGGCAACCCCCCGGTTCACTGGGTGAGGGCAAATGGTGGCACCCTCAGCTGCACCCAGCCCCAAACAAATCCCCACAAATCACTGCTCTCCCCATCCAGCACTGGGCTCATCCCACTCCGCAGCACAGGGACCCGCGTCCTGCCCCCCAAGGCCCCGGCCTACGGAGAGCAGCTTTTATACCCCCCAAGGCACCCCTAAGACCTGGGGAAGAGCCTGCGATTAACGCCCTGCCCTGGCTGCAATCCCTGGTGGGCAAAGGGCACTGGCCTGCCTTGCCCACTGGCACCGCCTCAGCCATTGGCAGCAAATTGGTTGAGGGTGGCACAAAGTGGGCATGGATTAGGGTAGAGGGAAGGCAGGGAGAATGAGTGCTGGGCCACAATTGGGGAGAGAGGAGCTTGGGCAGCAGGGTTAAGGCAGGGGACTGAGAGCACCAAGGGCACGGGGGGGGTGAAGGCAGGGGGCAGCCAGGGCAGGGGGGTGAAGGCAGGGGGCCAAGGGCAGTGGGGTGAAGGCAGGGAGCAGCCAGGGCAGTGGGGTGAAGGCAGGGGGTGAAGGCAGGAGGCAGCCAGGGTAGGGGGTGAAGGCAGGGGGCAGCCAGGGCAGGGGGGTGAAGGCAGGAGGCCAGGGGTAGGGGGTGAAGGCAGGAGGCCAAGGGTAGGGGGTGAAGGCAGGGGGCAGCCAGGGCAGGGGGGTGAAGGCAGGAGGCCAAGGGTAGGGGGTGAAGGCAGGGAGCAGCCAGGGCAGGGGGGGGAAGGCAGGGGGGGAAGGCCGGAGGCAGCCGGGGGAGGGGGGTGAAGGCAGGGGCAGCCAGGGCAGGGGGGTGAAGGCAGGAGGCCAAGGGTAGGGGTGAAGGCAGGGGCAGCCAGGGCAGGGGTGAAGGCAGGAGGCCAAGGGTAGGGGTGAAGGCAGGGGGCAGCCAGGGCAGGGGGGTGAAGGCAGGAGGCCAAGGGTAGGGGGTGAAGGCAGGGGGCAGCCAGGGCAGGGGGTGAAGGCAGGGGTCCAAGGACAGGGGGTGAGGGCATGTAGTTCTCTTTCCTCCCATGGGGATGTCATCTGCCCAGCCCCGCATCTCACATCTCTGCCCTGTGACCCCTTGTGTTTCAGAGAAACCCGGCATCTGCCCAGCTGAGGCCCCAGAGGGCGGCTTTGATCCCTGCTTTTTCCGCTGCTCCGAGGACAGGGACTGCCTGGGAAGCGAGAAATGCTGCCTCCTGAGCTGTGGTGCTGGCTGCCTGGAGCCAGTGCAGGGTAAAGTGTCCTGGCAGCCAGGTACAGAGCCCTGCGCTCGCAGCCAGGGCCCCCGGCCACCCTTAGCTGAGCCAGCAGGAGGAATCAGTGAAGGGTCAGGACCCCACCCCCAGACCTGCCCTGGGGATCCTGACTTCCCCAGGCCCCAGTGGCTCAGTCTCAGCAGAGGCTGGGCTAGGAGTCGCTGTGCTGGGTGGGACGCTCTGTCCACCAGGTGCTCTCAGCCGGGGCCAAGAGGTGGCAGGTGCTAAGGACAATGGCTGAGAGCGGAGGGGGCAGTGTCTGTGGGTGCAGGCAGGGCTGGCAAGGGAGGAGACAGGAGGAGTCCGTGGGGAAGACGGGCTGAGCAGAGAGGGGCAGGAAGCAGGACCCCAGGACGACACCAAGCTGCAGAGCCCCCGTGCTGCCCCGCCCCAGGCTGCAGCAGGAGGCGACCCAGCGGCCCCGGCCAGGAGATCGCCCCTTTGGGGCGGGACTTAGGAGAACACCTGGGAAAGGAGCGAGGCCACTGGACAGCGGCTCGGCGGGTTTGGGGTCTGAGGAAGGATGGCAGATGCTAGGCCCAGCAGCGTCGAACCCCAACCTCCCTCCCAGCCCTGACCCTCTGGGGCAGGCTGGAGATGCTTAGCCCCCAAGGCAGGCAGCCCGGCTCCGACGTTCCCCGGTGCCAGGCTCATGTTTAACATCTTGCTTCTGCCGCACAGACGGGGCAGCCTGGGCAGGGGGCCGAGGGCTGGGGGGCACGTCCAAGGAGGCACTGGCCTCAAGGCTCTTAGAGCTCTGGGCTCGGGCCCCCCCTTAGCGTCTCTCACGCCCGCTGCTAGGCATGAAGGAAAGGCCCCGCAGTGGGTCCGTGAGGAGAAGCTGCAGGGGATCCCAGCCCCAGGGGTCCCACCCAGAGAGGAGAGGCGAGGGGGAGTGAGAGCTTTGGCAGTTCGCCCCGTCTGGGAAGCCGCCCAGAAATGACAGCCCGGGGGGCCCTTTGCCGGCATTGTGCGCCCTGCCAGCATCTGGTGGCAGCCCTGGAGCAGGAACACTCTCCCCCAGGCACCGTTAAACCCTACTGAGGCATTCAAGGTGCCTGTAGAAAGGCTCTCGTTCTCGGTCTGTGGAATGCTCCGAATTCCTGTAGTGGAGGGTTGCCTGGTCAGCACTGGGCCTTTAACAGTCCGGTCGGCGGTGCAGCAGGGCTAAGGCAGGCTCCCTGCCTGCCATGGCTCCAGGCAGCTCCCGGAAGCAGCGGCATGTCCCCCCCTCCAGCTCCTATGCTTAGGGGCAGTCAGGGGGCTCCGTGCACTGCCCCTGCCCCAAACGCCAGCTCCACTGCTCCCATTGGCTGGGAACTGCAGCCAATGGGCGCTGCGGGGGCAGTGCCTGCGGATGGGACAGTGCGCAGAGCTGCCTGGCCATGCCTCTGCATAGGAGCCAGAGCGGGGACATGCTGCTGCTTCCAGGAGCTGCTTGAGGGTGTGGGCTCTCCCGGAGCCTGCACCCCGCCCATCTCATGCCCCAACCCCCTGTCCCATCACAGAGCCCCCTCCCACACCCTGAACTCCTCATTTCTGGCCCTGCCCCAGAGCCCACACCCCAGCCTCCTGAGTCAGCCTGGTGAAAATGAGCAAGTGAGTGAGGCTGGGGAGAGCAAGCAATGGGGGGGTGGGAAGGTGGAGTGAGTGGGGGCATGGCTTCGGGTAAGGGGTGGGATGGGGTGGGGTCTTGGAGGCGGGGCATGGGCAGGGGGCAGGGCAAGGGTGTTCGGTTTTGTGGGAGTAGAAAGTTGGCAGCCCCCCTGTCGCGCCCTAGAGGCTCCTGCCCTGCGGACGTCTCTCGGGCTTTCCCACAAAGGGTCTGTTCTGTGCCCTCAGATATTTGCCAGCTGCCAGCCCAAGCAGGTCTCTGTGACGTCTACTCCTTCCGGTACTTCTACAACGCCACCGCCCAGAGGTGCGAGCAGTTCTTGTACCGCGGCTGCAGGGGCAACGCCAACAACTTTAAGACAAAAGCCGAGTGTCTCCAGGCCTGCGCACGCCACGGTAAGGGAGAACATTTCCACGCAGCTGGCTCTGCCTGGGGGGCCCTGCACCCCTGCCCCAGGATACCAGGGACACCCCCGGCAGGGCCCTGCTCATTGGAATCCGTGAGTCCTGAGGGGCGAGAGGGGCTCAGGCCCCGGGAGTCTGGGCTGGAGTTGGAAGCGGAGGTGAGGCCAAGAGCTGGAGCAGGGCCCGGGGCAGGGGGATGAAGAGGAGAGAGAGGGCCGATGTGGGGGGGAGATGGGGCCATGGCTCACGCTCCCATGGAGCTGGGAGGCTTTGCCTGCGTGTGGGCGTCTCAGCGCCGCCCGTGTGACTGTTCTGTGCCCCAGAGAAGCCTGGCGAGTGCCCAGCCGTAGCACAGGGACAGGCTGGTGCCTGTGACGAGAAATGCCACCACGACGACGACTGCCCGGGTTCCCAAAAGTGCTGTGGGAACGGCTGCGGCTCCGAGTGCACCTCCGTGACCCCAGAAGGTGAGAGCCGCTTGCTGCCGAGGGGAGGGCAGGGCTCACAGGGGTTCCCCTCAACGCATGCACACGCACCCCCGAGCGCCCCCGGCTCCCAGGGAGGGCAGGCTGGACTCTCGCTGAGCACTCTCCTGGGGTGGCCAGCTGGGTGGTGAGGGCCACACGGTTCTCTCCGGCCCCTGGGGGAGTCAGCACCCCGGATATGGAGCAAGGGCAGCGGGACTGTGCTCAGTGCAAGGGAATGGGGAGGGGGCAGGGCAGGTTGCTGGATTTATTTCGGTTAGGACTCTCCTTCCCCAGGTGCTCCCTGTCCCAGGAGGCAGGTGGACATGCGAGAGGCCAAGACCAAGCAGGGGCAGGGGTTGGGCTAGGCCCAGACAGAAGGCCAGGGCCAGGTCGGCCCATTTCCTGCAGGGACGCCCTTATCCCCACCCGGGGCTGCAGGCCAGGGTCTGATGCCCCGTGACCGTGTATCGCAGGGAGGCCCGGAGTCTGCCTGGCATTGAGTTTTTTATTTTAATAGCCTGTCTAATCTCCCTGAGCATTTCACGGTCACTATCACCATCCTGGTCAGGTGGTCGGTAATAGATCCCTACTGCTATATTCTTATTATTCGAGCATGGGATTACTATCCATAGCGATTCTGTGGTACAGTTTGATTCATTTAAGATTTTTACTTCATTTGATTCTACGCTTTCTTTCACATACAGTGCCACTCCCCCACCAACACGACTTGTTCTGTCCTTCTGATATATTTTGTACCCTGGTGTTACTGTGTCCCATTGATTATCCTCATTCCACCAAGTTTCCATGATACCTATTATATCAATATCCTTATTTAATATGTGGCGCTCCAGTTCACCCATCTTAGTATTTAGACTTCTAGATCCTATCACTCACCCCCATCGGTTTGGTACTAATGCCGCCCGCAGCCCCAGCCTTCTGCCAGTCGCCTTCTGGGGGGCAGAGCTGGACTCTGGGGAACGGCAGCTCCCTCCTGGTTGGTGAAGAGGGTCGCTCCAGGGAGCTGCAGGGTGTCTCAGTGTAGTCATAAGTGACCTGGAAAAAGGGATAAACAATGAGGTGGCAGAATTTACAGACAATACAAAATTACTCAAGATTGTTAAGCCCAAAGCTGACTGTGAAGAGCTATAAAGGGACCTCACAAAATTGGGTGACTGGGCAAGAAAGTGGCAGGTGAAATTCATGTTGATAAATGCAAAGTAATGCACATTGGAAAATGTAATCCCACCTGTACATACAAAAAAAAATCATGGAGTCTAAAACAGCTGTTAACACCAAGAAAGAGCTCTTGGAGTCACCATGGAGAGTTCTCTGAAAACTAGGGCTGTCAAGCGATCATAAAAATTAATTGCAATTAAAAATATTTATTGCGATTAATCCTGCTATTTAATAATAATAGAATACCGTTTATTTAAATATTTGTGGCTGTTTTCTACATTTTCAAATATATTGATTTCAGTTACAGCACAGAATACAAAGGGTACAGTGCTCACTTTATTTTTAATACAAATATTTGCAATGTAAAAAACAAAAGAAATTGTATTTTTCAGTTCACCTAATACAAGTACTATAGAGCAATCTCTTTATCATGGAAGTTGAACTTACAAATGTAGAATTATTACCAAAAAATCTGCATTCAAGAATAAAACAATGTAAAACTTTAGAGCCTACAACTCCACTCAGTCCTACTAGTCCTACTGTTCAGCCAATCGCTCAGACAAACAAGCGTGTTTATATTTGCAGGAGATAATGCTGCCTGCTTCTTGTTTACAATGTCACCTGAAAGTGAGAACAAGCGTTTGCATGGCACTGTTGTAGCTGATGTCACAAGATATTTACGTGCCAGATGCACTAAAGATTCATATATCCCTTGATGCTTCAACCACCATTCCAGAAGACATGCATCCATGCTGATGACGGGTTCTGCTTAATAACAATCCAAAGCAGTGCAGACCGATGCATGGTCATTTTCATCATCTGAGTCAGGTGCCACCAGCAGAAGGTTGATTTTCTTTTTTGGTGGTTTGGGTTCTGTAGTTTCCACATCAGAATGTTGCTCTTTTAAGACTTCTGAAAGCATGCCCCACACATTAACCTTCTCAGATTTTTGAAGGCACTTCTGATTCTTAAATCTTGGGTGGAGAGCTGTAGCTATCTTTGGAAATTTCACACTGATACCTTCTTTGCATTTTGTCAAATTTGCAGTGACAGTGTTCTTAAAACGAACAATATGTGCTGGGTCATCATCTGAGACTGCTATAACATAACAAATATATGGCAGAATGTGGGTAAAACAGAACAAGAGACCTACAATTCTCCCTCAAGGAGTTCAGTCACAAATTTAATTAATGCGTTATTTTTTTAATGAGCGTCATCAGCATGGAAGCATGTCCTCTGGAACAATGGTTGAAGCATGAAGGGACATATGAATCTTTAGTTCATCTGGCACGTGAATATCTTGCAACATCAGCTACAAAAGTGCCATGCAAACGCCTGTTCTCACTTTCAGGTGACATTGTAATTCAGAAGCTGGCAGCATTATCTCCCATAAGTGTAAACAAACTTGTTTCTCTTAGCGATCGGCTGAACGAGAAGTAGGACTGAGTGGACTTGCAGTCTCTAAAGTTTACATTGTTTTGTTTTTGAGTGCAGTTATGTAACAAAAAAAATCTACATTTGTAAGTTGCACTTTCATGATAAAACCTTGTATGACATATTGAAAAATACTGTTTCTTTTGTTTATCATATTTACAGTGCAAATATTTGTAATAAAAAATAATATAAAGTGAGCACTGTACACTTTATATTCTGTGTTGTAGTTGAAATTGATATATTTGAAAATGTAGAAAATCATCCACAAATATTTAATACATTTCAATTGCTGTTCTATTGTTTAACAGTGATTAATCGCGATTACAGTAACTCCTCACTTAACATTGTAGTTCTGTTCCTGAAAAATGTGACTTTAAGCGAAACGATATTAAGCGAATCCAATTTCCCCATAAGAATTAATGTAAATGAGGGGGTTATGTTCCAGGGAAATTTTTTTCACTGGAGAAAAGACTATATATATATATATACATATATATACACACACACACACACACACACACACACAGAGTATAAGTTTTAAACAAACAATTTAATACTGGTACACAGTGATGATAATTGTGAAGCTTGGTTGAGGTGGAGGAGTCAGAGGGTGGGATATTTCCCTTACTGCTAAATGATGAACTAGCAATTGGCTGAGCCCTCAAGGGTTAACTCTCTCTCTATACAAGGCAGCAGGAATGGAGGGAGATATGTGCATTTCTCTTAAGTACACTGCCTTGTTAATTAGATCAGCTCGCTGAAATGCAGCTGCTGCAAGCTCCCTCGTCCTGAGTCCTGGTCTGTCCCCCCTGCTCTATGGAAGATGGGGTGCAGGAGCCCCCCTATTAGGTCCCTCTTCCTTCCCTCTCCCCCCCCCCCTCCGCTGCACAGCAAGCAGGAGTCTCGGAGAGCGGCTCCAAGGCAGAGGGCAGGAGCAGCACATGGCAATGGGGGGAGGGACACAGCTGAACTGCAGGCAGCTGCTGCACAGGGAACTTAGGGGAACGGGGAGCTGATAGGGGGGGCTGCCAGTCCACCCTGGTTCCAAGCCCCCACCAGCTAGCTGCAATGGGCTGCTCTTCCTGCAAGCAGTGGACAAAGCAGGCGGCTGCCAAACGCGTTAGAGGGGAGCATTGCACAACTTAAACCAGCATGTTCCCTAACTGATCAGCAAGGTAACAACGAAACAACGTTAACCGGGATGACTTTAAATGAAGAGTTACTGTAATTTTTTTTAATCACGATTAATTTTTTTGAGTTAATCACATGAGTTAACTGTGATTAATCGACAGCCCTACTGAAAACATCCACTCAATGTGCAGCGGCAGTCAAAAACACTAACAGAATGTTGGGAATCATTAGGAAAGGGATAGACAAGATGACAGAAAATATCATAACGCCACTATGTAAACCCATGGTACGCCCACACCTTGAATACTGCGGGCAGAGGTGGTCACCTCATGTCCAAAAAGAAAGATTAGAATTTATAAGGTACAGAGAAGGGCACCAAAATGATGAAAAGGAATGGAACAGCTTCTACATGGGGAGAGCTGAAAAGGCCTGGCTTGGAAAAGAGATGACTAAGGGGGTATGACAGAGCTCTGTAGAATCATGACTGGTGTGGAGAAAAAGTGTTATTTAGCCTTTTGCATCTCACGAGAACCAGTGTCACCCAATGACATTAATAGGCAGCAGGTTTAAGAAACACACAAGGAAGCATTTCTTCACACAACGCACAGTCACCCTGTGGAACTAGTTTCCAGGAGACATTGTGGAGGCCAAAAGTAGAACGGGTTAAAAAAAGAACTAGGTAAGTTCCTGGAGGATAGGTCCATTAATGGCTATTAACGAAGATGGTCGGGGGTGGAGCCCCACGCTCCAGGTGTCCCTAGCCTCTGACCACCAGATGCTGGGCCTGGAGCACAGGGGATGGATCACTGAGTTCATTGCCTCTGGGGCATCTGGCACTGGCCATTGTCAGCAGACAGGATACTGGGCTAGATGGGCCTTTGGTCTGACCCCGTCTGGCCGTTATGTTTTGTCCCACTCAGGGAGAATGGGGCAGCACGATCCAGGCTTTGCCCATTGTTACCTGGCATTACAGGGCAGCTGAGGTCCTTCTTCGGTCCTGCTCTGTCCCCATCCCTCAAGACACCCCCTCTTCCCCATGTGGAGTTATCAGCTGTTGGCTGGTGTGGCTCTGACAGCAGCACCCTGAGCATCTACGCCACCCCCAGGGACAGAGCAGAGCCCCCTGGAGCACCCCTGGGTGTTTGAAACCTACAGGGAATCCAGCTGTGCACTTCTGACCCCTGCTTCACCTCTTGCCCTGAATCCCTCGCTCCTCCCTGGGTCTCTGCAATCCCCTGCCGCCCCGTGGCGAGGTCCCTGCAAAGCCCCATTCACGTCTCTAGAGCCCTGTCGGCTTCCTCTCTGTTCCACCCTGCACTGTGGCCTACATGTTTGCCAGCTCCCTGCTGAGACGACCCTGGGGAGGCCTTCGCTTCTGCCACTTGGACCCCTCCAGCTCGGGGAAATGGGTCGTTTGTTTATGGCAGTTGTGGGGGGAACTTGACCAACTTGGAGACGAAAGCAGCTCGCTGACTGGGCAGGGCCTCTCTGCCGCACACCCATTCTGTGTTCCAGAGAGACCCGGCATCTGCCCGACGCTGCAGAGACCTGGCCTCTGTGTGGAGAAGTGCAGCAGGGATGCGCAGTGCCCCAGGGGGCAGAAATGCTGCGGCACCGGGTGCGGTCGCGTCTGCATGGGAGTCATCGCTGAAGGTATGTTCAGACCTTTCACGTCAGCATCTCTGCTCAGCCCTGCTGCGTGCGCAGATCCCGGGATGAGCCGAGTACAGAGCTCCCCAGGGGCTGACAGCCACCTGCCTGAGCAGGGGCCGGGGCCGGGCCGGGGCTGGGGCCCGCTCAGGCAGCAGCCAGAAGCCCAGTCCCATAAACCTGCCCTGAATGATGCCGACTCCCGGCTGGCCTCAGAGACTCTGGGACTGGCAGATCCTTAACATGGACACGGGGCCTTCTCTCCACAAAGAGCGCTGGGGCAGAGGCTAAGGGCGCAAGGGGACAGCGGCTGTGGGGTCTAGCTTTCTTCCTCCCCCACTCCCACTGCTGCACTTCAGTGAGCAGGCCGGTCTCACTCCGTGTGGCTGTTGGGTGTTGCAGTGAGGCCTGGAGTCTGCCCGGCGTTACCAGCAGGAGCCGTCGGTGCCTGTGATGAGAGATGCCGTTCCGACAGCGACTGCCCGGGCGCCCAGAAATGCTGCAGCAATGGCTGTGGCCTGGCCTGCATGGCGGTGAACCTTGTTGGTGAGAGGCAGCGGATCCTCGTGCAGGGCCCGTCATGGATCAGTCCTTAGAAAGGCACATTCGGATCCACAGGTGGATTTTGAACCCTGTGTGTCCAGGGGCATTCAGCTGGCCCCGCTGTGCCCCAGACTCATAGGGACCCATCTGCCCTCCTGCATAGCACAGCCAGAGACCCCCTCCCGGGGAGTCCTGCACCCAGCCCAGAGCTCCTGGTGGAGCTAGAGCAGATGTTCAGACCTGAGCTAACGCCCTGGTGACAGAACCTACCACTCCTCTAGGGGAGCAGTTCCCTCCCTGCTCCTTGCTTCTAGCCTGAACAAGTGGGGGCCCCAGCTCCCAGCCACTGCTCTCAGATCCCTCTCCATGCAGACAGCTGCACGAGTCACCTCAACCTTCTGGAGAAACTAAACAGAGGGAGCGTCTGCAGTTGCTCCCTGCAGGGCGGCCTCCAGCCGCAGACTCCCGGCTCACCTCTGCCCCTTCCCAGTGTGTTTGCCTGTCCGCAGTGAGCCGGTGCATCCCTAGCCATAGACTGAGACCACTGGGCACTCAGGGACTCGCTTCCTGCTGGGGCTTGGGTTGCGAGTTACCCGGTGCACACAGCGGTGGCATGGCCCAGGGAAGCCTCCTTTTAACATCTTGGCAACATGTTCCCCATCCCCAGCAAGCCTCCCCTAGGGCGACCAGATGTCCCCATGTTATAGGAACAGTCCCAATATTCGGGCCTTTTTCTTACATAGGCGCCTATTACCCCCCCACCCCCCCACCCCCGTCCCGAACTTTCGCGCTATGTCACCCTAGCCTCCCCCCTCTGGGATGCCCGGCCGGGGGTGCTGGCGGGAGCTGATCCGCATGTGTGCAGCCATCTGCAGACGCTCCACCCCAGCGGTTTGCTCCTGAACTGCCCTGACTGGTGACCCTGCTGTCCTGGGCAGCCCTGCTCCCAGCGGAGGGACGGGCCATGGCACAGGGCGCAGGAGGTGGGCTCTGAGGGAGGTGGGCTCTGATTTCTCCAGCCCCTCCCTTCCCACCGCACTGTCTCTCACCCTTTGGCTGCTCTGTCTCAGTGAAACCTGGCGTGTGCCCAGCCAGAGCCCCGGGGGCCAGCGAGGGGCCCTGTCTATCCCCCTGCGCCCAGGACAGCGATTGCAGAGGAGACGCCAAGTGCTGCCCCCTCAGCTGTGGCCGCACCTGCCTCGCCCCTCAGAAAGGTGAGTCTGCTGCTCTCTCCGACCGCGCTGAGCCGGCCCCACCCAGGCAAGGCTCCCTAGGCTCACTGCTGAGCAGGTGAGAGGCATCCGGGACATGCAGGGAAGGGCCAGGACCCACCGCAGAAACGCGCCCTGAATGATCCCCACTCCCCAGCCAGCGGCTCAGACTCGGGCCATCGTTCCCACAGGGAGCTCAGCCCCAGGGGCCGGGGATGGGGCCGTGGGGCACAGAGCACTGGGGGTGAGGGGGCAGAGGACGTGGGACCGGGGGCCAAGATGGAGCAAAGAGTGAGGACAGACAGGGCGGGAGCACTGGCTGCACGGAGGGCACGTGAGCTGAGGCAGAGAGGGGACTGGCCACTGAGGGCAGGGCCTGGGGCAGCGAGGGGCCGGGGGGAGAGGACTGGATGTGCCAGGGCCCAAGCCAGGCGTGGGTCAAAGGACAGAGAGGGGGCGACCTCTGAGAGTGCGAAGGGCAAGGAGAGGCCAGGGAAGGTGCCACGGCAGCGGGCCAGGGGACTGGTTCTGGGCCACCCTTCAGGCCTGGCCTGGCCCATTTCCCAAAGGATTCCCCGCCTGCCGCCCCATTCCCACATGGAGTCGCTGGGACTGGGCTGGGCCTCACCGCCATGCACCCGGCCTGTGTTTCAGAGAAACCGGGGCTTTGCCCAGCATTTAAAATCAGAGAGGAGGGGCCGCCCCTGACGCTGTGCCAGCAGGACAGCGACTGCCACAAGAGAGACAAGTGCTGCAGGATGGGCTCCAGCTACGTCTGTGCACCGCCCTCCCCCACGGCAGGTGAGACGGCACGTGCCCGTGTGGGCTGCTCCAGGGGCACCTGCTGCCCACCCCGTCACTCCCTCCCAGGGGCTGATGGCTCGAGGGCCGGTTTCCCGGTGCAGGGGCTGGGATTCTCTGGAGCCCGGGACCTTTATGTGTGGGGTACCCAGAGTTACGGGCTAGGCCAGGGCACCAGGAGGCGGAGCAGTGAGGGACTAGGGGGACAGGCAGAGAGCAGAGACCTCTGACGGCATATGGGGAGGGTGGGGTGCCTATGACAGGGGCTGAGGACAGAGGCAACCGGGCCTTTTCCTCCTAAGATACCGTCCTGGGAACGAAAAGGTCTCAGTGCTAGATGGAGGAGAGAGCAGGGTCTTTTGTCAGCCCCATTCCCCTCGTCCCCTGGAGTGTTAGGGTTTGTCGGGATACGGCATCACTGCCCTGTGACCGCTCTGTGTTGCAGAGGAACCCGGCACTGGCCCAGCCGCCCCCGAGGGGCACAGTGGGCAGAGATGCCGCAGTGACCGGGACTGCCCGGGAGCAGAGATGTGCTGCAGACATCAGTGCCATGCAGAGTGCCCCGCGCAGGACGAAGGTAAATCCCATGCTGTGCCATTGGCAGCAGGAATCCGAGCTGTGCCCATCCCTCACCCCCATCGGTTTGGTACTAATGCCGCCCGCAGCCCCAGCCTTCAGCCAGTTGCCTTCTGGGGGGCAGAGCTGGAGTCCGGGGAACGGCAGCTCCCTCCTGGTTGGTGAACAGGGTTACTCCAGGGAGCTGCAGGGGTTTTAGAATGGGGCAGCACCCGGGGGCAGGGAGATCCCAGCTTTGCCCATTGTTACCTGGCATTACTGGGCGCGGAGCTGAGGGAAGGGAAAGGATAACAAGGGGGCTAAGTATGATGAATGGCGCATGGAGCTAGCAGGACGGGACAGGCACCGGGGTCCTTCTTCAGTCCTGGTCTGGCCCGGGTCCCTCGGGACACCCCCTTCCCCGAGGAGCTGTGAGCCGACAGCTGGTGTGGCTCTGTGCCCAGCCAGGGTCTCACTGCCAAGGGGCCGTTCTATGTAACAGGGACCCCCACACCTAGCCCAGCTGCCCCCGAGGGGCACGGTGGGCAGAGATGCTACAGTGACCAGGACTGCCCGGGAGCAGAGAGGTGCTGCAGCCATGGGTGCCGCCAGGCATGCCCAGCACAGGGCAGCGGTGAATTTCTGTGCCCGTGCTGGGGGAATGGCAGCGACTGGCTCGCGCTGGGAACACACTGACAGGACCACGCAGGGGGTGGACAGGAACAGGGGCTAGAGGCTGGGCCTGCCTGTCCCAGCGGGTCCGTTTCCCTGAGGTCTCCTCTCCCTCCCCACATGGAGGCAGTAAGGACTGCCCAGTGCTCCAGCCGGCAGCCTGCCCGGCCACGGAACAAGGAGCTGTGGGGGTGGTAGGGAGCCAGAAATGCTGCAGGAGTGGCTGTGGCCACACCTGCTCCGCCCTCGCCCGGGGAGGGACAGTCCCATGCACCACGTTTGGGGCCACGGCAGGCAGCGGCAGCGTGCGCAGACTCAGGCGCACCCCAGGGCCGTCTCCAGGCCCTGCCCAGCAGCCTTGTGCCTTTGTCCGGGGACCCACCCACCTGGGCTCTCTGCCTCTGAGGCGACACGCCAGCCCCACCAGGCCCAGGGAATCCCCCTCCCCACAGGCATCTGGCTGCCTGGTGCAATGAGACTGCACACGGGGTCCCAGTGACCCCCTGGCACTGCCAGTGTGCCAGCGTCCCACACTCCCCACGTCGGCAGCACCTGGCTCCTAGCCCCCAGCCCCTCCACCCGACCACAGGCAGCTTGGGCCAGGGACGCTCCCTTCTCCTTCAGCCCTTCCCCGGTGGGCTCAGACCCCTCCCTCATCTCCTGGCCTTGCCTTGGCCTCCCTCTTGCCAGCTCCATGACTGCCCCGGCCTCTGTCTGCCCAGGGAAGCCTGGATTCTGCCCCGTGCGCAACGGGCTCTACTTCAGCTATGACTGCGAAGCCAGATGCCGAGGGGATGGCGAGTGCCCCAGGGACCAGAAGTGCTGCCTGCGCGGCTGCGACCACGAGTGCTTGGCCCCTTCTGAAGGTAGGAGGCATGGTTCAGATTGCCCTGCAGGCAGCCCCTCACCTGGGCAAGGCTGGGGGGCGTGTGCAGCCTCCCAGCAGGGCAGTGAGACGCTGATCCTGGAAGAAGCCCCCAGCTACTGCTACAGGGGAGAGACAGAGCAGAGCCAGTCCCTGCAGGTTTGTTGGGGTGGCTGGGATATGCCAGCCTGGCATGTGCCCAAGGCTCTCAGACAAGGTCTGAGGCATAGGGCCCCGGAGCCACCATGTCTGTGCAGAGAGACAGGGCCCAGGGATCCCAGGGCTCAGCCTGCAAAAATAAGTAACCCCGTGACTGTGACATCACGACAGAACGACCAGTGACGAGTCAGAGGGGAGCGTGACATCACAACAGAACAACCAGTGACAAGTCAGTCAGGAACGTGACATCCTGACAGAACGTCCAGTGACGAGTCAGTCGGGAACGTGACATCACAACAGAACAACCAGTGACAAGTCAGTCAGGAACGTGACATCCTGACAGAACGTCCAGTGACGAGTCAGTCGGGAACGTGACATCACGACAGAACGACCAGTGACGAGTCAGAGGGGAGCGTGACATCGCGACAGAACGACCAGTGACGAGTCAGTCGGGAGCGTGACATCATGACAGAACAACCAGTGACGAGTCAGTCGGGAGCGTGACATCGCGACAGAACAACCAGTGACGAGTCAGAGGGGAGCGTGACATCGCGACAGAACAACCAGTGACGAATCATTGGGGAGCGTGACATCATGACAGAACAACCAGTGACGAGTCAGTCGGGAGCGTGACATCATGACAGAACAACCAGTGACGAGTCAGTCGGGAGCGTGACATCATGACAGAACAACCAGTGACGAGTCAGTCGGGAGCGTGACATCGCGACAGAACGACCAGTGACGAGTCAGATGAGAGTGGCCGTCTCAGCGGTGGGGCTCAGTGAGCTGGCTCGCTCTAGGCACAGATCAGCAGCATGCCAGGAGAGCCAGTGGATCTGGTAGGGAGGGTGCTCGTCCCGCTACACAGACCCCAGTGAGCCCCCTCACTCCTCTGCCTTCTGCTTTCCAGAGAAGCCCGGCATCTGCCCCCTGACAGACGGGATAACGTCCAGTTCCCCCTGGTGCAAGTCCTCGTGTGCAGAGGACAAGGAGTGTGCGGGGGACCAGAAGTGCTGTGACAGTGGGTGTGGCCGGACATGCCAGGCCCCAGAGAGAGGTAACTAGAGCAGCAGGGGCTGGGGCATGGGGCTGTCATCCCCGTTAGCATCCACTGGAGCTCCCTTGCCCCGCCGGTGCATCCCCAGCAGGAAAGGGTTAACGCAAAGGCCAGCGGCCATGTGCGAGGACCTCCCCACCCCTACGCCAGGTGCTGCCTGTGCTCCAGTGTGAGCAGAGAGCACAGGGGTTGCAGCGCGCCGATGGGCCAGGAGCCCCCGCTCCAGCACGGGGGTGCCCGGCGCAAGGTGTGGAGACGTCTGCTAAGCAGCTGTTCCCCAGCTTTGTGCACCCCTGGGTCCGGATGTGCAGCTGCTGAGCGCGGCTGGGTGGTGGGGAGGGGAGCTGCAGCCCGGTGCATCAGACATCTGGACTCCAGGGCGAGGCGGGAGAGCCAGGTGCCGGCAGAGGCAGCGCTAAGAATCCCCCAGTGCAGCTCCGAGAGGCTGGTGGGTGCAGCAGGATGGCCTGGCTGGCTGTGCAATCGCCCTAGGGAGGTGTGGTGGGTACCCACGGTGACACCCTCTATCCAGCAGCCTCCAAACCTACCCTTCCCCCCTCTCTCGTCAGAGAAACCCGGCACATGCCCAAAGCAGAAGCCCTGGCAAACACTGGTGCCGTGCAACGAGCAGGACGCCTGCGCTCATGACCGGGATTGCCCCAGGCAGGAGAAGTGCTGCTTCGCCGGCTGCGCCATGCGCTGCAGCCCCCACTACAAAGGTAACCAGCTAGGCTGCAGAGACCCCCCTCCCCCCCCAGAGGGACCAGCCCCATTTGTCCAGGGGCAGACTGGCAGTCCAGAGAGAGAAAGGACCCTGTGCCAGGGCAGTGCAGCAGAGACAGGGTGGATGGGGGTGCAGGAGCCTGGAGTGAGCTTGGGCTGGAGGGGGCTGAGAGTCTGGCTGGGACCCTCCCCGTGGACAGTCCTCAATACAGGCTGATGTGGAGGGTCCCCCGCCTGCCACGGTTCATTGTCCCTCTCATCCCCTCCCACTCCACAGAGCATCCCGGTGCCTGTCCCAGGGCAAAGGCCTGCAGCGACCCGGGGCAGCGCCGTTCAAACCAGTGCCTAGACGACCACGTGTGCGAGAGACACGAGAAGTGCTGCGACACAGGGTGCCGCCGGGAGTGCGTGGCAGTGCGCACAGGTACGGGCACGCTCCCTGCCCCGGCCCTGGGGTTCCCTGGACTCCGCGCACCCCTGTGATGGGTGTCCGGGCCCCCTGCTGTCTTACAGAGAGCGAGGACAAGTCTGGGGATGGCCCCACGGGCGCCTGCGTGGACGAGTGCAGGGCTGACGAGGAGTGTCCCGGAGGACAAAGATGCAGAAGCAATGGCTGTGGCCGTGTCTGCCAGGAAGTCTCCCGAGGTGAGGCTAGACCTAGAGCCTGGGGTGCAGCTTGGAGTTTGGGCCTGCACAGGCCACGGACCAGCATGCAAAGGGGCACCGCTCGGGCGGGGCCCCATGCCAGGGAAAGGAGCCTTGGTATCGCTGTGCATGGGCAAGGGAGGCTTCCCTGTGCAGTCACTGCTCACAGGCCATGCAGGGCTGATGTGACGGTCTAGGCCTCAGCGTCAGGCCCTCTCCAGGGAGCCCTGCCCTGCCCGTCAGCGCTGACCGATCCCGCCTCTCCCAGGTCCCAGAGGTCAGCGTCTCTGCCGAAGCTGGGCTGGCAGGGGTGTTTCTCTCCTGTCCTGGACCCTCGTTCCTGCTCGGGTCGAGCTCAGTCCCAGCCAGGTTCTGTCCTTCCCTCGTGTGACGGAGGGTGTGATGGAGGGGGGGCAGATTGACCTGGGAATGTTGCCTGGGAGTTTTACTGAGACTGTCTGCACTGGTGATGGGATACCAGGGCTACGATACCTGAGCCTGTAACCTGAGCCAGGAGGGCGGTTGGGGCCTGGTGACACCTTTTGCCCCGGGGAAACTGGATAGAGGCTGGAGGAGCAGCAGGGGGCGGTGGCTGGAGGAGACGGCTGGAGGGGTTTTAGTTTTAGAGCTGGCTGGGGAAGCGGAGGGAACCCCAAAGCTGAGGGATGAGCTTCCTACCCTCTGGGGACCTGGCTGGGGGTCTTGGTTGTACCTACAAGCCCTGCTTGGGACTGTGTTCCTCTTGTCTAATAACCCTTCTGTGTTCCTGGCTGGCTGAGAGTCCTGGTGAATCGCAGGAATTGGGGGTGCAGGGCCCTGACTCCCTCACACTCTGGAGTGTGGGAAGCGACGTGCCTGACATCTGTCCTGTGGCTGGATCGCTCCCCGGGCAGGGGACGGTCTGTGCTGGCTGTGGTGTTGTTGCTTATTTATTCTGGCCGTTTAGGGCTGTGTATGCTGGAGAGGCTGGTCGGAGCAGCGCCCCAGGCACGGAGGAGATTTGGGTGGCCCCTCGCTCCTGCGGGAGCTTGTTCCAGTCTGGAGCCAGCCCCAAGGCAGCTCTGTCTCCTGCCCAGACGAGCTTTACCCTCCTGGGGTGGCTCCATCCCAGCGCTCTAGGCTTGGTTGGACGTGCAGGCCCCAGGCCCTGAGCACTTTGAAGATAAGGCCTGGGGCTTTGAAGTGGAAGGGCCCCTTCAAGGGTCTCCCGGGCACCCAGAGGGCAGCGCTCTGGGGCCTTCCGTCACCCTGGCTGGGCCAATTCCCTCAGGTCCCTTGTTCCCACATGGAGTCGCTAGGCTCCAGCGGGCCAGGTGTCTCATGGGCACGTGGCCGCTCTGTGTTGCAGGTGTCTGCCCGAGTCCCCTGGGCTTTGGGCCGTGCGTGGATTTGTGCTTTGCTGATGTGGAGTGTCCCAGAGGACAGAAGTGCTGCAGCAATGGGTGTGGCCACGTCTGCATGCGGGCAATCACCGGAGGTAAGCTCAGGCCGGGTCAGCCCTGCCCCAGATGCGGGCACTCCCGTCCATGCAGGGCCCGGGGATGTGCCCCTAGCCGAGCAGGGGTCGGGGTCACTCAGGGAAGGGGCAGGACTCCAGCCCCAGTAACCAGCCCTGGATGATCCCGCTGCCCCCCAGGCCCAGGGGCTCAGAGTCTCTGCTCAAACTGCTTCTCTCTTTCCTGGGCCCTCTTCCCATGGGGAGGCTCCCAGCTCAAGATGCTGCGGGCCGGAGCCTGAGCCCATGTCATGGGGCTGTTCTGTGTTCCAGGGAGACCCGGCCTTTGTCCAGAGCCCCAAGGGAAAGGCATTTGTGTGGAGCGATGCAGGGAGGATGAGGAGTGTCCCAGGGGGCAGAAGTGCTGCGGTAATGGGTGTGGTCACGTCTGCACGTCCCCGATCTCTGCAGGTAAATTTAGTCCCTCAGTGTTAGCGTCTCCAGAGCTGAGCCCTGCCCCACACGCCGACTCTGAGCTCTCGGGTCAGGGCCCGTGTGTGCCCAGAGCCACAGGGCCCTGGCCTCTCGGCACCACCACCAGACATTGTGAAATTATTCCTCCTGCCCTGCCCTGCCGTATGCGCCGAGAGCTTTTCTGTGAGGAGAACAAGGGCTGGGAAGGTGGGTGAGACTGGCCCTGCCCAGCACCCACAGCTGGGCCCGCTGGCATCTCACCTCTTTGCCACGGCGTTTGTTGGACTGCCGTGCCACCAGCAGGGAGGCGTGGATCCTCCCAGCGTCACGGGCAGGGTCTGGGCGGATCCTTCAGAGATCGGCAGTGGGAAGTCAGCAGGATCTGGGGGAGCCGTGGGGGCCTGTCAGAAGTTTTATGGACACAGACACCGTGCAGCTTGGAGGGGGAGCTCCAGCCATGAGGGTGAGCCAGCTCGCCCCGTCTGGAGGAGTCCAGGCGCCACGCAGACGGGTGGGTTCTCCAGCAGCAGCAGAGGGCCCTTTGAGGGTGCATCTCCTATGTGTCATCTTAACCCCCATCAGGAGCCTGAGGGAGCCCAGCGGCGAGCCACCCCGGGTGCACCCATGCACACCCCCATTCATCCTGCAGCTCAGGCCATGACACGGGTCACCAATGGCCTTCCCCAACCTGGCAGAGTTCTCACAGCTTAACCCCCTCCCGCTTTGGGTGAAAGTCTCCTGCCAGCTGGGACCTTCTCCCGCCCAGCCCCCATTCTGCATCAGCCTGTGGCTAATCAACCCTTTCCCCTTCTCCTGCGTCCTTTGCGGCTGGAGTTACTGTGCCCTAGAGAGTAGCTGGAGGGACCTGATCTGCTGCTGGGGGGGCGCTTGGCACTTGGGGGCAGGAGGAGCAGTTTGCAATGGTCACTGGACTCCCTCCTCCAGCTGCTTCTCCCCATCCCAGCCCTGCCCCTTGCTCCCCGTTGCCTCCTCTACCACAATGCACCCAGGATGCTGAGGGCCCGTCCTGGCTCCGCTGGGAGCTGGCACCGGGGCGTGACGTCCTCAGCAAGGCCCAGCCACCCAATCAGAACAAGGCTCTGGGCAGTCAGGGTCCCCGCCAGATCCTAACCAACCCCTGGGTGCTGGGATCTGTGGGTGCTACCACGCGACTGGGCCCACTCGCACCCGGGGCCACCAGCTCCCTAACACACCCCCGTACAAGGCCGTCTGGTCTCCTCCTGCTGCAGAGAAGCCTGGGACCTGCCCACCAGACCCAGCAAAGTGTCTACACACAGCCCCCCCGGAGTGTGATGGTGACCATGCGTGCCCTGGGAGGAAGAAGTGCTGCTTCAGGACATGTGCCATGCGCTGCACAGACCCAGAGGAAGGTACCAGTCATGCAGCCAATCACCGGGCACTGGGGGTGTAGGGCCGAGCCAGCGCTCCCAGCTCGGGCTGCACCGGGCCGTTTGGAGGGGTGTGCCACCCCCGGCTGCTGGCACAGATCGCTGCACCGGCCTCACTCCTATCCAGGGGCACCAGGCCCTGCTTCACCAGGGAAGGACCCAGCTCTCCTATGGGACAGGGAAACTGGGCATAGGCTGGTGCAGAGCCTGACGCTCCCCCAACCCGTGGGTTCCCCCCCCCCCGAGCTGGAATGGGGCTGGGACAGGGTCCCCAGGAGCTCTGGGGGAAATGGGGTGTTCAGCAGAATGTGGGGCAGGGAACGGGGTAAGTCTGTGCCCAAAGCTTGGAGAAATGTGCCCTGGAGCCGGCCTGTGCTGTGAGCACTCAGCTTGTTTGTGTTTCAGATGCTGTATAACGAGCTGAAAGGAAGCCGCACCTTTATCACGGGACAGCCCATCGTTAGAACCCCTTCACTGGCCCTGCCCTCCTGCCTGCTGTGCCAATGTAACCTCCAGACCACTACAGACTCCCCAGCAATAAACTCAAGTGCCAGCGCCAGGCCCGAGTCTTGTGTTCCCTGCTGAGCTGGGCTTTCTAGCCACGAGCCCGCCCATCGGTTCCCTTTGGGGGCACAGCGGAGAAGGTGCCAGATTTCCTCAAATCTGCAGGCGCGACGCCAGCCCCTGGGGCAGAGACGCAGCCTCATGCCTGCTGCCACCTCAGCAGAGCTCCTGCCACCCAGTGTCTCTGCTGAGCACAGGGGTGTGGGCACGGGAGGAGTCCTGCCCTGGGAGCCGTTATTCAGACTGAACTCAAGCTCCCAAGTGCCTCCTGTCCTGCCCCCATAGCCAGGTGGGAGCAGAGCGCTCTCCCCCCAGAACCCAGGCACACACTGTAGCTCTGCTCCAGCTCAGCTTCCCGCTCCTGGTCCTCGTCCCCTCGGCTCCCCAGCTTGGGTGCCAGGCAGTGTCAGAGCTGAGCCACCACGGTTATAAAACCGACTGAGCCCAAGTAAACAAACGAGGACAACGGGCCTGTGCTGGGGGCTGCCCACGGGGGCCCCCGAGTCCTGAGCTCCCCAGGAAGCGTCAGGCCAAGCAGCAGCACTCCGCTGCCCTAAAACAACCCAGCAGCAGTCGAAGGACAAAGGGGGTGTCCTCCAGGGACATGAGTTGCTATGGGCAAGGGGGGCAGTTGTCCCCTCCAGACTTAACTAGGGCTGTAGGCTCCATTATCTCTTCGCTCCCCCACCCGACTAGGGAGACAATCATTAGGAAAGCAATAATTGCCTCGTTCTTCTCATGCTGCTCTGTGGGGCAGGCAATGCTCTCCATGTCCCCCCACCAGAAATCTTCTGAAAAGCTGCCCCTATTCTCCCCCTATCACTGCCCCTGCTGGGGGTCTGCACTCCCACCACGCCCCCCAGCCCATTGCCTGCCCATCTCCCCAGTTCTCTAGGCTGTGAGTAGTTGCCCTCAGGTGCTTTAGGAGGCTGTTGTGGTTTCACTTGCCATTGGGATAGGATCCCAGCTCGCAGCTGTGAAACCCCAACCCCTGCAGCATCACAAAACCTAACCCCTGCAGCATGCCCCTGGCCTGGCAGGGCTGAGCTAAGCTCCAGCCTCGGAGCAAGCCCTGAAAGGGGCACAGGTAGGGAGATCACCAAAGGGACAGAGCTGGGGACATGTTTCAGGCCAGGCACAGAATGGCACAGCTGACATGGCTGCCCTGTGCAGAACCCAAACTCCAGGCGTGAGCGGTTTCCATGTGTTCCCAAGCCCCTTCTAAAGCTCCCAGCAGAGACCTCTCTTTGGCCCATATGTTTGAACCACCCAGTTCTACTGAGCCCTGGGCTCAGGCCTCACTCACTACAAGCAAATCCCCCAGAACTGCTGCTAGACCCTGTCCTGGGAGCCCCAGCCACATCCTAGCATCAAGTCAAGAGAGCCAGGCCTGGAAAACAGCTCCTCCCACACCACCACAAGCCCCAGCAATAGCAGGAAGAGGAACCCACCTTTATTTATAGGGTTTGTTTCTCCAGCCTCACCAATCACAGGTCAGAAGAGTCCATTTGGGTCCAGAAGGGGAGCTCTGGCTTTGTGTGCATGGCTGTCTGCCCTGCTAATGAGAGGCCAGGCCCAGAATGGGCTGGATTCTTTGTGAGTTGAAGCAGAACAGACATGCCACCTCGGGGGGACGGGGCGGGGGTTGATTTGGTTTCCCCATTTCCATTGCCTGGCAAGCTGGTTCCACCAACCGTCTGAGTGGACTCTCCCAGGGGAGGGGTGGAGCCAGAGCCTTTAAATTCATCTCCTGAGGCTGTGCTCAGGTTCCTGGGGCTGGGGCAGGCTTAGGCTTGGGGTGGGGCAGGCAGGCAGGCAGGCTTGGGGTCCGTGTCAGTGTTGCATCCTGAACTGTGAATTTGGCAGCATCTCTTTTTGCTGCTATAAGACTCCTCTGTGGGTGATACCCCGATTGAGAACACATCAACTCTTCTACTGGGGTGGGGTCTCCTGGCTGCTCCCTGGCCAGCTCTGGCAATGTACTTGCAGTAACCCTTTTCAAGGAGAGTTTTTCCGCTGGAGCTGAGTGTTCTGGGGTGATAATGCCCTTGCACCTCTAGAAATACTTGCTAGTGCTAGTTCAGTGATGAGGCACCAGACCCCGCCCAGGGGGACGGGGGGATGACCGTTTATTTTTATTATAGTGGAAGGCAAAAGCTCCCCCTGGGATCAGGCCCCTTGTGCCAAATGCTGTGCAAATACATGAGAGACAGCCCCTGACCCAGGGAGCTCACACTCCGCCCACCCAGGCAAGACAAGGGTGGCAGGGAAATAGAAGCACAGAGACCTGTTGTCACGGAGTCCCTGGGCGATGCTACCTGCTCCCCACCAAGCCAGGCAGGACTTTGGGGAGCCTCCTCTCCCTCAGAGCAGACTGTCTGCAGGGCAAGAAGCTCCCACGGCTTCACCTCCTGGGTCTCTCCTTGGAGCATTCAGCATATGCCCCTCCGTGCGCTTCCCACGGCGAGTCCACCCAGGCGGGGTCCTGGGGGGGGGGCACAGGGTCTTGCACCCCCACTTCACAGTCAGATGTGACTCTCAGTCAGCCAGTAAGACAGAGGTTTATTTAGATGACAGGAACACAGTCCAAAACAGGTCTTGCCAATACAGACAACAAGACCCCCCTTAGTGAGATCCATCTGGGGCCCCCAGGGAGGCCACTGCCCTGCTGGGAGGCCCGAGCCCCCTCGGGGCTCCCCTCCATTTCCCAGCCAGCTTCCAAAACTACCAACCCCTCCAGCCCCTCCTCTCTGGGCTGTCTCTCTTTCCCGGGCCAGGAGGTCACCTGAGCTCTCTGTCTCCAACACCTTCAGCATCCCCTTGCACGGGGGAAGGGCCTGGCCATTAGTTGCCAGGCGACAGAGGGTCGGCCAGGAACTGAGGCCCCCCCACAGTATTCAGGGGAGACATTAAAACCAGTCCCACTGCCTCACACCTGCCCAGAGTCCCAGGGCAGAGATTAGAACCCAAGTCTTCTGGCTGCCAGCCCAGTGCCTTAGCTTAACCACGTTGCCTCTTCCTGTAGCTGGCTGGGTGGGTGAACAGGGCAGGCCCAGCAGATAAAAATGGGTGCTTCTGACACGAAGGATGAGACCGGAGTGGCAGGGTTGCCAGCCAAAAGAACTGGAAACTCGTGAGACTCCAGAGTAGTAAGCGCTGAGCCTTGTTCTTTGCTGGCTGGGGCTGTTCTTCATGCGCCGGCTACGACTTCAGGCTTTTCTGCACAGCCATTGTTTTAAATGAAGCTGAGATTCTGGTGCTCCCCTGACTCCAGGAGCTGGTACTTCAAGGAAAGCACATGCTGGCACAAGAGTCACTGTAGTGAAGGGTGCAGAGCAGCAGGCAGGGAGGAAGAGGATCATGGTGGGGCCTTCGCGGGGGCCCTGCTGCCCATACACTCCCTAGAGCTCCGCACTCCCACCACCCGATGTGCTCTGGAGTCCCAAATGCCCCCCCATCCCCCTCCAGTACGGAAGCGGTGGCAGAGTCTGCACTCCAGCCAGCGGTGCATGCACAGCTCCCTCCCCTCCCACGGGCGGGAGTGACACGACCTACTTCTGTTTGAAAAGATTCAGTCCTTGTATGTAACCCCGCAGACCCCCTGCGAGGTCCCAGGAAAAGGGGCGTTTGTGCAGGGCAGCGTGGTGGGTGCTATCAGCCCCTGCCTCCTGCCTGGCTCTGTGACAGCACGCACGTCCCTGGCTGCAGAACGGTAACGGGGCTGGGGCCAGCTTGGGGGCCGCAGGAGCTGGCTCTGCACCTGGGAGGCTATGCAACCGCCTCCAGCCAAACCCTGCTGCACTGTGCGGGGGAGAAAGGTCTGGCCTTTCCAGGCAGGAAGAGTCGTTTCCCGCAGAAAGGGACAGAAATTGTGCCCAGGAAGTCGGTCACCAGGCAGGAACAGCAGCTTCCTCTTCGGCGCCCCCATGCCGGCCAGGGCTAGGCAGTGCCTGCAACAGAAAGGCAATGGGGTCAGGCCCAGGGCATGCCCACGGCACCCCCTCCCTCCCAGACTTGGGGGCCTGCTGGCATCCTGGGCACTGAGTCCTGCCCTGAGAGGCCCAGGTCCCAAGCCAGCCCTGGGCCCCGCCCCTGGCGCTGGGCTGCACGCTCCATTTACCAGGCGTCCTGCAGGCCTGCAGACATTCCTCCTTCGTCTCAAAGTTGTTCTTGTTGCCACCGCAGCCGCCATACACAAACTCCTCACAGGCCTGGCTGGACCAGTTGTAGAAGAACCGCAGGAACCTGGCCTTGCAATAGCCGCACACAGACGGCAGGTGGCAGAGATCTGCAGAGCAAAGGGGGGGCTGTGAGAGGGAGAGGGGGACGGTCCAACTGCCTCTGCCATCCAAGGCCCCGGGCACCGGGGCGCTGCGCTCAGAGGGGCCTGCGAAGTGGGGTGGGGGTGGAGGGCAGCAGAGCAGTTCTGTTGCACACACCCCTCGTCCAGTCACCTGGCACCATGCCTATGGGCACGATCATACCTGGCATCAGACCCCTCTTTCCCCCAGTGCCCAGCTTGGCTACCCCAGGCCTCCTGCCAAGGGTGAGAGCCGGCCCCACAGGCACGGGCTGGCTGCAGTGGCATGTCTGCCCAT